>NC_047665.1:34323204-34682579 GCF_011762505.2 Arvicanthis niloticus
AGCATTCATCTTCTCTGTCAGTTTTTGTTGTAGTTTGTTTCTTGATGTTGTGAGGGAACATCCTGCCCCACAGAAACTAGGGCAGGAAATGGGTTATTTCATCTTATATTTTAAATTCTCAGTCCACCATTTAAAGAAATCAGGGTAAGAACTGAAGCAGGAACAGAGGCAGGAATCACAGGCTTGCTGATCGGTTTCTTCTCAGCTTGCTTTCTCTTTGCTTCCCAGGACCAACTTTGTGTGTGAGTAGTGCTGCCTACGGTGGGATGCACCATTGTACATCAATTAACAATCAAGAAAATTCCCAGAGACCTCCCCACAGGCCAATCTGATATATACAACTCTTCAGTTGAGTTTCCTCTTCCCATATGACTTTAACTTGTATTAAGTTGGCAATAGAAAGTAACTAACACAAATACATTTCTCAAAGTTCTGGATACTTTGAGGAGATTGTTAAGATGTTATAAATATGGCCCATAAAATAGGGGAATGGTAATATATATATATATATATATATATATATATATGAATAATATATGAGTTGTTTACATTGAGCCACATTTGCACATGTCTGGAATTCTTCATCCCTTTTGGCATCACTGAATTAACTAGGATAGGCAAGACACAACCTTTAAATTGCCTTTGTTATAAAGACCAGACACTTTTGTCTATCTGTACCAAACTAAATTTTTATTATGCCATAGTGGAATTGTTTTAAAAATTAATTCATAGAATTAAGAGATATCTAAAGAATAATAATTTTTATTTATTATCTTTATTTGTGAGTTTCATCCATGCTTATGCTCTTTAGGTCATTTACACACCTCTCTCTCTCTCTCTCACCTCTCTATCTCCTGCTATAACCCTGTTTCTGTTACATTCATGACTTCATCTTCTATAATTATAATTGTTATAGAAGGATAGGTATTTCTAAAACTTGTTGAGTCTGTTTGTTGTGGCTCTTATGTACATGCATTTAGGGTTGGACACTTGGTTTGGAGAAGCTATCAGGGATTCCTTCCCAGTGATGACTGCCTTTGCTCCTCTCAGTGACTATTGCTTGACTATGGTTTTTCAACTGTGGTGGGGATTTTTGAAATCCCCTCTATCCTTATTGAGTTACTAATTTCCTTTCACATACAGACCTGGCCTTAATGTCCGCCACTCTGTTTAATTACTTTAATTAAGTCATTGTTGATTTCTCTTACTGAATCATCTACAAGGCCCCAATAGAATGCTAATTAAATAATGGAAGGAGAACCAAATCTCTCCCCCATCCATGCTTTTCAGTGTCTTATGTCACAAGAGTAAAACAAAGTACTATTTTTAAAAGGAGTTAAAAATTAAAATCATGATATGTTAACAAATATTTGACTTCCATAATATCTTACCCCACATATTCATATCTATGCTTTATTATAGCTATGAAGGTGTGTTGTTTATAATTTGAATTCAGAGGCTTTCTTCTTTGCACACTACATCTCATGCAACTATTCGTGTGAAGACCTTTTATCGAAATGAGCCAGAAGTCAATGAGTGCACCTACAAAGTCTGCGAACAATTTGTAGCCTTAGAATGAATCTTTCTAGATACAGCATTCTCAACCAGTATATTCATGCATCTATGAGAAAATTGCCTTGTGGATTCATCCTGCTACCCTTGAGCATTGAGGCCACATTCTCCCACAGGAGCAGGTTGGACACCAGAACCAAGAGCGCTGTTCTGGCAACAGGAGAGAAGCTAGTGCGTTATCTTCTCTGAGGTTATTACACAGTCACCTTGTCAGTGGAAGCCTTGTCTGTTCACAGTACCCTTCTTTGTACACACTGAAGTTTTTAAAGATTGAGAGTAATAAACATCTTCCACTGTGCAAATTTAACTAGTTAATTATATTTACACAGATTCAGATTTTGAAATGAGAGTGACTTCCTACATCTTTCATTTAACTTCCAGAAGAGCTTCTGAACTCTCCCAATATTTGGATCCTAGGTTGAGCTCGGGAAAATAGTTTAATGTCTTGAGGAATTTTCCTGATTTTCAGTAATACTACACTCATGAGTTTCCAATGTTAGCTCAATATCAATATCATTTTTTTACATGACTGTCATAAGAAGAGCAGAGTTTGGGCATTTGCTTCTATTTAATCTTATTTCCCGATGAAAGTAAACATATAACTTCTTATTTCCTTAAACTGAAGGTTTAGAGGATGACATCATAAAACAAGATGTCACAGCCTGGAAATACCAACTTGTCACCCTAGTATCACTCATTTCATCCTTTGGCAGAATATTTAGTTTTTAAAAACCATTTTTAAACCATTTAATGTGTAGAATAGCTTGGACTTTTTATGGTCATAAAGCTATTATGATAAAACAGACTACAAAGCTTATTTGATTTTCATAGCTTTAATTTTGCATTCAAGGTGACAACCCACTCATAGTGGAAACTATGCAGATAATATGAGGTTCTGTGGTGCTCTGTACAACATACATTTAGAATACTTATTTTTAAAATAATGATCACTATAGGTATCTCATAAATTTATGTTCACAAATGGAAAAAAATCAGAATTCTAAAGTGTCAGTAATTTTCACTCTTAAGGGGATGAATTAACCAGTAGGTATGTGTCAAATCAAAATTTGGTGAAGAAAACAATAAGAAAATCTAAAATTTTTCTATTAAATGAAAATGTGACCTATAAAATTCTATGGGACATAATGAAATATAACTACAAGAGGAATGCTATCAGAACCATGCAGCTGTATAAAAACTCAAAAAGATTTCAAACAACTTAATAACTTAATAATGTACCCCAAGGTACTAGAAAACCAAGAACAACCAACATCAGCAAAAAGGAGATACAGGGTTGGACAAGATGCTAAACAATTTAAGAGAAGTTACTTCTCTTATAGATGACATAGTTCAGTTTCCAACATCTACATGGCAGGTTACAGCTATCCATAACTGTAGTTCTAGAGAGTCTGGTGACCTCTCATGGGCTCCATATACGGCGTGCATACCCACCACAGTCAGTCCAAACACTTATATAACTAAAAATAAAATAAATATACCTTTAAAAAGTTAGCTATGGATATATAATCAAATTTAGGGTTAACATTAATGAAATAGAAATAAAATAATTAATGAGATAAAAATTAGGTTATTTGAAAGGTTTAATAATATTGACAAACTACTAGCAAATTTGACCCAAAAAATTGTGCAATCTAATATCATAGGGAATATCTATGTCCAAGTTCTTTACTCTGTTTCCAGCTATATTTTCATCAACAATTTTTATGCATAAGATGTATGCATGAAATGATTATTTAATTGTTTTCTGAAAATTGAAACATAAGGCCAGGTAACCATTCCATATCCTAACCTTTAAGTCTTTGTTAGTATTTATGAAATACTATACAGTACATACCTCTACATACTAACCAATAAAAGCATTTTGCATTTTGCCAATGCAAACTTTTAGAAGCTTTTAGGTGTGCAAATTACATTCATTTTAGGGAAAAAGTCATCAGAGGCCTTTCTGTTGGAGCCAAGGACATCTTTATTTATTGATTTTCAACCACATTTAGACTAGTAAATAGGATTTGTCTGTGGACTTAATTCAAAACCAAATATATTTTGAGGAACTTATATGGGTCATACTACTATTGCATGAGTCAGTACATCCGGCTTGGCTTGATAAATGCCTTATCTTTAACAGTCCAGGTACTTTACTGACACTTGATAACAGTAGCTAGCATAGTGATATCTGGAATTATGAAAGGCAATATTGTAGGGTCTTTTACCTTTGTTTCAGTAAACTATCATTCTACCAGCACACACAGCAGCAGATTGCAAAGTCTCATCCATTCATTAGTTTTTGCATGTAACCTACTGTCAATAGAATTTATTTCTTGGGTTGTCACGAGGTAGGGCCTCATCACTGAACTGCTCACAGGGAACTAATGAACCTCGCCTTGATGTACTTCAATAACCTTGTGGTTGTTTCTTGTCCTTTTCTAACCTTGCTTGTTTTCTTATTTTTAAACGCTGTGTTATTTGACTTCTGGATGAAGGTTTGCCAACTCTGTCGAAGGTTGGATGTTGTCTTTATACACTAGAACTGTGTTTATTCCTTTGAATTTTATAGAATCTCATGATGAAAGAGATTGTCTTGACTGTCACAAGGCATATTAGATTCATGAGTAGGGTAAAACTCTAAAATCTATAAGGACTTATTAATGAACTCAATGGAATATCTGTTATGACAAGATTATAAGCTCAATGGTAAAGAAGTTGAACATTTTGGCTTAAAATTTGTATGGTTATATGTTATATTGATAGATGTTAGATTTTTTTTAAATACAAGACATGCTTTTATTTTTCATAGTAACAGCACAACTTACAGACAGTGAATGACCACAAGAGAGCTGGACTCAGTGAACTTTACATTTTATTTATGTCAGTAGTACTAAAATACATTCCACCTTGAAGGTCACATTTCCTCAACACACATTAACACCAATCCACACTCTGTAAGTGCTCACACCACCTCTCATCAAAAACAAGCAAACATAGCAAATACTTTATGGTCACTTCCTCAAAATCCAGGTGAACCTGTCCTAGCTCCTAGCTACGGCCGTACCCATAACTCACAAAGCTTCTCTTTTCAACACTGCTGGACCCATTTCAAGCTCACCAATACTTTTTATAATGTACTCACATCCAAGGGGACAAAGTTCAAGCCACAAATCCTCATGGCCAAAATGAACGAACACAGCTGCAAGAGGTACGTGTAGCCCAGAGGTAAGATGGCATCAGAACTACCTGGTGTTCAGTGTAAACCACAGGTTAGGTGACAGAATGGCATGTGTTATAACAGGACAAAATTTGTGCAGGGGACATTATTTGCAACTTAAAGACCTGAGGACAAGCTTCTTGCTTCATAGCTGATTAATTTGCACTTGTCTCTGTGTGCTGTATGTTTCTGTAAATAGCCAGTAGCACTGACCTATCATTGCTAGAAATGGTATTGCTAAGCAAAACCTTTTCACTGAAAAAGGACAAATATTTTTCCAAGAAGAAAAGATGAAATTTCTCAAAAATGATATTATATTTGGTGTCAATTTTTGACTACCTGGAGAAGATTAAAAGTTGAACAGTAAATACATCTGAAGTGGCTTCTGAGAGCCTGTGTGTTGCCAGAGTAGATTTGTGATGGCTAATACAGATTTCATTCACCACAGGAACTAGTTCACTGCTCAGACCTGAATCTCTTTCCATCTTCACTGAACTGTTCTACTGCCTCAAAGTCTTCTCCCTCCCAAGTGGGATTGAGGCATCCTCACTTGGGACCTTCAGCTTGTTGACCTTTTTGAGTTCTGTGGACTTTAATGTTATGAGTTGAGAATTTTGCTGATCTACATTTATAAAGATAAGCTACTATGGGGCAGTTAAATCTCTGTCTACTTAGTAGAATCATAGGAATATGTCTCATTTATGGCTTTTTTTTTTAATATCTAGTTATTGGTTCTTAGCCCAGTTCACAGTACTAGGCATGCATTTTATCTTGAGGGGGGACTTTTATCTCTAATCATATAGAAGTTGGTTAGTCCCATAACATTCATGCTTCTATAACAACAGTTAATATATTGCCAGACTAGTCCTTATCATAGTCTGCATGGTTCATTTTTGTATAAGACCACTGATTATTTTTCTCCATCAACAGAATACAAGAGCAACTTTTGGCATCGTGAAAGATAGCTAGTACAAGTGTCGTTTCCAGTCAATATATGATTGAATTCTTCATGGTTTATGAGTCCAGCATATGGTGTCTACAGCAATTGGTTTTATCATTATTTTCTGCAGGATAACTGCCTTATCTGGAGGTTGTGATTAAAGATATGGCCAAAAGCCACTTGGAGAGGAAAACGTTTATAAACTTTCATATAACAGGTAACCATTAAAAGCAGTTAGAGTGGGAACTTAAACAGTGGTGGAATCAGGAGGCAGGGCATGATTCAGACTAAAGGCTTCCTAATGGTTTGTTCATTCTGCTTCCTTATAAAACCCAGGACAACCAGTTCAGGGGTGGCACCTCTCAAAGTAGTCTGGGCCTTTCAGCATAAATCATGAATTAAGAAAATGCTCCACAGGCTTGTCTACAACCTGGTATTATGGAAACATCTTCTCAGTTTGAGGGTCTCTTCCCCTCAATTACTCTAGCTTGTATCAAGTTGACATACAAAACAAAAACAAAGCCACCCCTACTCCCACATCCACCAACAACAAATTATCCAGCATAGCAACCAAGAACAATAACAACAGTCTATAGTATTTGTGGAATTTATGGTACTTCCATGACAAACACCACAAAGAGAGGTAACCCACAGCTGTCACCAGGTGTTTTGTTTGATTGTCAATGTTGTATTGGGAGACATTATGCTAATTTATTTCATAACTTTATACCCCATTGATATAAAAATACACACACATATACACGCACGTACTCATGTGCGCGCACGCGCGCGCGCGCACACACACACACACACACACACACACACACACACACACACATATATATATATATATATATATATATATATATATATATATGTATGTATAAATATAGTGAGGCTCCAAAAACATAGGGTTTATAGGGTTTTGTATAGCCCTCCCAAAATTCTTTAGTGTTTTTAAACATCTCTTCTTGCTTCAATATTTTCTCCTATTGCCCATTTTAACTCTTTGTGATCCATAATTTGTCCAGTTCTTTTCCAATCATCCCTTGAAATCTCAGAATTTCCCTTAGGTAGAACATTTTTCTCATATGTTCAATAGTATCTAGACAACTAGTGTCTTTCCATTTATAGATTCTATGAATAAAGCTGCAGTGCCATGGATGAAGATGTATCTCTGTAGTAAGATATAGAGGTCTTTGGATATATGCCCGGAATTGACACAACTAGGTTACACAGTACAATTTTCCTAGCTTCTTAAGGAAAATTAACAATGATTTCCATGGTAGTTTCATGAAGTTATATGCTCACATTAGGCTCCCAAATGGTTAGGTGCATATAAGCCTTAAATGTGGGCAGAATCATTTCATGTATTATGTCTCAGAAAGAATAGAAGATCAAAGATATTTATCTATCTCTGCTTCATTGTAGAAACAGTTTGACCTGCTACAGCCTCTGCTATGAGGGACTTTGTCCTCTTTCAATAAAACACACAAAAGACTCCTCCATGCTCCAGTTCATTTAGTTAGGCTTTTATCAAAGGTGTGATAAATTCTGTTAAGTATCCACAAAGCATTTGTCCTTCTAATTTTGAGGCACATGCAGGATTGCTAAGATCCCTTGATGTAAGGAGCTCCCATTGCTTTGGACTGGCTAAGATTAATTGTGAGACCTGTATTATTCTCATTATAGAATTGTGCTATACTACTTGAATCCTTATATCTGACAGACTCTAGGAAAGGTCTTTGATCACAATGTGTTTATTACCAATTTCTGTCCCCCCAAGACTTGCTAATATCTGTCTGATTGAATGTCTTAGGTAAGTGAATATAAATTTATGAGATTTCTGAAATACAGTTGGGTCAGTGAACAGCTGGGCATGGATATGAAGACAGAGACATGAAAAAGAAAAGAACTGAGGTTGTATAGGTGTGGAAAACAACCTGCATCAGACTTGCAGTGTACATTTTCAACTCAGGGTATACTGATAAGAGCAGATATCTTGTAGGGAAAACTCATGGTGTGATCAGAGTGCACAGTATCACCTCAGTGTGGGAAATTTATGAAAAACTTATGGTTTTTGTTGGGAAATTAGACAAGAGCCACCACAAGGTCACCCTTTGTCAATTCAACATACAACCATATCTCCTTATGCCATGACTAATTTCAAAATAAAAACCGTAACTAGATCATAATTATGCCTAACATGATTTGATTATCCCATGTACAATGCAAGCACATTACATATTTTAGAATAGGTGGCAATGTCCCGTGAGGAACAGTCCTTTAGTATATAAAACTTAAATATGATAATCATTGATATTATCCCAATTTATGTTATATAATATGATAAATAAATTACACATATCTGCAGGAACTCCTTTTTAACAAAACAGGAGAAAAATATGTCAATTATAATTATAAATATTAATATATAAATATATATTTATATACATACATATAAATATTATATACAATATAAATAATAAACTATATGTTATAGATGTATATTATATAATTATATTATATAAATGGGAGTTATATAATTATAACTCTCATTTATACAACTGGTCATGTGTCTAACTGACATTTTTATAACTACCTTTCTCTGTTACCTATTCATCATTTCATCCATTCTCTGTAAGTTCTTTAGCAGGTCTTCTTTTTCCTAGAGGAATGACTCATACCTTTATTACTGAAGGGTCTTAGTCCTTTGTTATCATGTCTGAATTGAGTTGTAGTTTTCCATTGACTTTAATCACAGGACATAGTAATATCAAGAGATGCCCTAAAGGTTCTCCTGTACTCTAGAAATAATCATTCTTACCTCCAGAGTGCAGAAGCAATCCAATTTCCCCTTGGTAATCTGGATCAATCACCCCTCCTAACTCCGTTATTTCTTTTTCAGCCCATTGACCTAAGGGCACCAGAAACCCAAAGTGATGATGGGGAAGTCTGAGTTTCCAGTTCAATGGAATGTTTCTGTGGTTTTTGGCTAAAATCCTTCACATTTTGATAAAGCAAAACAAGACAAGACAAACTTCTAGTTCAGCATAAGTTAAGGTTTTAAGAATAGGAAGCTAAATGCTTTCTTAGTAGGTCACAGAGTGCGATAGTGAGTGGAACTATTTCCTCCTCCACCTGTTGACTATTGGACACACAAATCCTGGCTATGGGAGGGGTCATATAATACATTGGATGCATAGTCAAAGCATATACTGCATTCTGGGGAACTCTGCACCAGTCCTACAGGTTGCTGTCATCTAATTGGTGCTTTAACTATGCCTTTAAAAGGTCATACTATTGTTCCATCAAGCCAGCTGCTTCAGAATAGTGAGGAATATGGTAAGATCAGTAATTTCCATAACTGTGGGCCCACTGTCACCCTTCTCTGGCTATGAAAAGAGTCCCTTCTTCAGAAGCAATACTGTGTAGAATATCATGCTGTTGGATAAGAAATACTTCAAGTCCAAGAGAGGCAATTTTGGCAGAAGCATTACATGCAGAAAAAGTAAAAACACACTCAGAAGAAGAATCTACTACAGTAAGGACAAAGTTATTGTCCTTGTCTGCAGGGAAATGTTCCTGGGGAATTTTGACATAGAGATGTGCCCAGCATTTGTTACTGCTGTTGACACTCAGCAGTAGCTGTATCCAGCTCAGCTTTGGTGAGTGGACGCCAATGTTGTTGATTCTGTGCCAGCATAAAAATCAATTTTCCTATGCTGCTCTTTATGGGTTAGGCCATCATAGATATTGCTTTGCCTTTGCTGCCTATTATAATAGCTATAATCACCTTGCCTTGTGAGATTCAGTGCTACTACCTGGCCCCAACTACATCAGGGCCCAATTAGTCCCATTGCACTTAATTCATCCAACTGAACAGCAACATCTCTGACCCTTAAGGTCTAGTGCAAGTCAAAGTGTCATGAAAAAGCTCTCCAAATATGCTAGTGCCTGTCTTACAATTTTGTGTCTTATGGGATAATTGAAAGGCAATTTTTTCTGGTCATTCTCATTGTAGAGGATTAGGTTTTAGGAATTGAAGTTTCCATGAGCCTTTAAATTTTTTCATCAACATTACATCAAAGGATATCAAACATCTTCAGATTCTTTTCAGCAGGCTGTCTTCTGATAAACACTTTGGACAACAAATCAAATAAAACTTTTACATCTGTTTTTATTAAGTTATGTATGCTTCCATATTAAAACTAGAATATTGACTCAGTTGGATTATGTCATTATACTCAGCTTAATCCAGTATTATGCTCCTTCCATCATTATCAAAACCCTTAAAATCCATTTTTACAATATTACCCAGATGTCTACTTAAGTTCTTTAGTTTTGTAGCACACCTCCTTATGGACTAAGCTTTTGATCTATACCTCTTCTAGGAGACTGCTTAGTTTTCATTCTGGTTATAGGTCTAGAGGCAACTATAGATGGGTCCTGAAGGATATCAGCATTGTCTTGTATGGCATCTGCTTCAGAGAAATTCAGTGTATTTAAGACAATGAAGGAGTAATTTCCTTAGGCACAGGCAAAGAAAGCAATATTTCAGGTGGTGGGAGTATGATGCACCATCTGCTAAGTGTAGAGAGACTTCTTCCTCAGGTGATATAAACACTTGAGAAACTGAGGATTCAAAGCTCAGTTGGTTATTTCTATACATCTTTATTCCATTGCAGAATCCAACTTTAAAACTAGTTAATATCTTTACTTTATACTCTTGGAAGTTGAGACTTGAATTTTTGCTATAATTCAGCTAACCATACAATGAGGGCTTTGGTTTGAGTTTCTGAGCCTTGAGTACCTGTTGGATGAAAGACTGCTTCCAGGCCAACATTTGCACTGTTTATTGCCTTCTGGACCCAGTCAGTTATATCGTGGATTTTATTGTTGCCTATTCTTTTTCATTTTATCCTGATATAATAAATGTTGGCTAATTTTATCATGGGGTTCATTCTTTTTTATATAAATTTATCCAGAGATTCTAGGAGCAACTAACAAGCATCATTATGCTCCTTATTTTTTCTACAAGTTGTCAAAAGTCATCTAGAGTCATTAGATTCCTTGTTTCACACAACTGGTGAATCAGCATAATCAATTCCACTTGTTTTGATAAGTTTGTAAAATAGTTAAAACTGTTTTTTAAAAAAACTCATTATCATACATCTAAGAGAAGTTTCAGTAAATAGGTTTTGGCAAACTGGAAAGTCTATTCCAAATACTTTTCACACTTATGATTCTGTTGCCCTAGAACCACTCCTGGTACCAATATCTGTACTAGACAAGGAGTGCTACAGAATGGTTTATAGGCTATAATCACACTATTCCAACAATAGCTGTCTCTTGATGAAAAACAAGAAGACAAAAGTTGTTTAGTCTGTGAAACTAGATGTCTCAGTTGCTCTTCAGTATGTGCCAGAATCCCAAAGTTGGATGTAATGTCAATGAAGAAGTGACCATGCCTATGAGAGTTTATTGTAATTAGGTCATCAAGGCAATCACAAGAACTGCCATCTTCTATGTTCTTCTATAGGCTGCTTCTAGAATGTGTGGCCCAGATTTAAGCTGAGTCCTCTCAAATGATTCAGATTTAAGATGTGTCTTTCCATCTCAAATAATCTTGCAAAGTGAAATTCCTCACAGAAATGCCCTGCTTCTTGGATTTCAGTTAGTTATATATGCAGTAAAGTCGACAACCAAGGATGGCCATCACTCTAGGGTCGATATCGGAATCCTAGTTTCCTCTTTCTGTGAGGATCTCAATATTTTAGACTATAATAGAGCACCATACTGCAAAAACTTGATCAACTCCTTCAAGGTAATTATTACTTTTTCTTTTAAATTATGGCCTCTTATAGAAGTCAGGAGAGTATGGTGAAAACAGAAGTTATTTTGCATCTAAGTTTATTTCTTATTGAAAATGTGAAGCTCTATATTGCTTTCCATTCTTCCTTGATCCTTCAGTTTTACATATCTACATACAGGGGATTTCATTATTAAGATTAGAAATTTGGCAATGAATTCTTTAACCATGATCACAGGAATCACTATAGGGCTAATGATGACAGTATTGGCACAGTGGTTTCATATTAATGAATTCTACAGTTGTCGGAAAGACTGAGAAGAGACATGTTTGCTGACAAGGAGTTGATAGGAGTATTCAATAGAATATGGAGTCAAACACGACATTCACTCTCTTATCAAATAACCTAGGAAAAGATTGTTGATGATGAGCAGCTTGTCACTGGAAACACACAAGTTCAAACATTTAAAACATGGATCAAAAATTTATAGTTAGCAAAAAAAAGTCAAAGAAGCAAATCACATGACTGTCTCAGAATATGGTAAATGTACCTTAGAAAATGTTCAACATTCTCCCATATTAAAAGCACTTATAAAATTAGAGAAAGAAGGACCCAAATATAACACAGCAAAAGATTTATATGACAAATTAAAAAGTATATTTAGACAACAGATGATAAATGATGAAAAACAGACAACAGAACCCTTGCTTATCATTTCACACTCTGTGAGACCACGTGAGGCTTGATTAGTTGATTAGGTGAGCCATGTTTTACTCTGACACAGTTTTTCCTACATTTCTTCTATATCCCATGACGGTTCCCTGATATCTAAGAAGAAGGACCCAATGGAAACCTTCAATTTAGACCCTCTCTGCATAATGTCTTACTATTGTTCTCTATGTCCACTCCAATCTGCTCCCAAAGGAAGCCTTTCTGATATGACTAGACAAGGCACAAGTCTATGACTATAGCAGAATATCACTGGGAAATATTTAACAGGTTTTTTTTGCCAGTTGTTTTTTATTGTATCCTAGGTCCTGGCTGCTGAGACAGTGTAATGCATTGGCTCCCTATTGTAGGATGGGCCTCAAGTTAAATGAAATAGTTGGCAACTCAAGCAAATTCTATGCCACCATTTTCTGAGCACATCTTACATGCAAGACATGTCGCAGGACCTTGTTGTTAAGTCGCAGGGTTTGTAGCTGGGTTCTGTCCATATTTCATTTTCTGTAGCCTGCAGAGTATCTACTTGCATCAACAAGACTAGCACCAGATCCTTTGTGTTTATGTTTTAGCTGTTGGCTTGGTTAGATCAATGTTTTTGTTAGACTTCTACCAGTGAGTAGTCAGCAAGTTCATTTCTGACTATTTGCTTACTTTTAAGGTTCTTTTTCTCAGAGCCATCTAGTAACCAGTTTAACTTGGGACTATCCCATAGGCAGGCAACAAACCCCGACATTATTAGTGGTGCCATACTTTGCTTGTAGACAGGAGCCTAGCATGACTATCCTGAGAAACTCTACCAGCAGCTGAATGAGAAAGATGCAGATGCTTGCAGCCAACCATTGGACTGAGGTCAGGAACCACTATGAAAGAGTTAGGGAAAGAATTAAAGAAGCCGAAGGGCATAGCAAGCTCATAGGAAGACTGATAGTCTCAACTAACCTGGACCTCTGGCAACTCCTAGAGATTAAGCCACCAACTAAAGAGCATACATGGGCTGGCACTTGGCCCCTAGCTCATATGTAGCAGAGGACTGCCTTGATTGGCCTTTGTGGGAGAGGATGTGCCTAATCCCTGATGCTCCAGGGAAGGGGGATGTGAGAGAGGGTGAGCTGGGGGTACAAGGGTGAATGAGAGGGGTGGGCAGGTAGGGGTGGGGTGGGAAGCACTCTCTCAGAGGCAAAGAGGATGGGGTGACAAACTCTTGGAAAAGGGACCAGAAAGTGGAGCGGAGTAGGGAGGGGGCAACATTTGGAATGTAAATAAATGAAACAAACAAACAAAAAGATTGTTTTCCTCCTTTTGGATTACTTTCTACAGCCTCAATATGAGGGCTTTCATCTTGTTTTATTGAATCTTGTTTTATCTTGTTTGGCTGTGGATTCTTGGAAAACTGTTCTTATCTGAAGAGGAAAATTGAGGCGGAGTAGAACTGGAGAAGAGGGTAAGTGTGGAGAGGTAGGAGGAATAGAGGGATGGGAAATTGTGGCTGGGATGTATTGTATGTTAGAAGAATTTATATCCAATAAGGAAAACAACTGACAAGAAACCTAAAATTAGGAACATTATCAAGAGGTCCAACCTTTATACTATTCCTCCATTTAATGAAGTCCTAGAAAAGTGATGCACTGAGAAAGCTGAGATTTCAATATATAAAGCAATATAAAAATTGGGAACTACTCTGCTTATTTTAAGGGATTTCTGATTCAGGATGCACAAAATATTATGCAGATAAAAAGGAAATTATGGCAAAATTATGTGTATTTATAGGGGATTCTTTGTTGTATATCATTCTGAGAATCTTTGTATTTTCTGTTACAAAACAGAAAAGCAGTTTATTTCAGTTCGAGAAAGCAAATATGCTAAAATTAGAAAGTAATTACATTAATGTGGTATTCAAATTTGAACCATTTTGGAGGTAAGAGGTGTTGGAAGCAAAAAGAATCCCAAACCAATAATTATTGATTGAGGTAGATAGCAAGGATATTTGGGGATACCAGCACATTATTAATCTGTGCAGAGAATGAAGAAGAAAGAAGAAGCAAAGAAGCACAGGAATTTACATTTAGGTAGCTAGTGAGTGACAAGATTGGTGGAGGGGAACTTTCAAGAAAGAAAAAGGGGGTATTAAAAGGGTAAATATGAAATTACAAATGGGTAGAAAATACGAGAAAAAGAGGAGGGGTGGAGCATGGGAAGAAAAAATATCTAACACTAAAGCCCTTTGAAAGGCCATATAGAAACTCACTACTGTAGAATTCATATACATATATTTATCTTAAACAGAAGTACTCGCTACCAGGAATAGGTTACACCTTGTTGAGTCATTGGCCGAAGGGTTTTATAGACCTCCTCAAACATCACAGGATATTGCAAGTGATATTGGTTATCCTCTCAACCTGATAGGAAGATCCTATGTTTTAAGGTACCACATAATTATATTATAGAGCATAGAAAAAAAATTGAGTGTGTACTCAAGTCTAAACTTCACTTCTCCTGATTAGCATGAACAGTGCTGCAAGTGATTACAGATTCTACAAAGAAGAAAATAAACTTCAGTCTTACTCAGATACGAACCATATTGAATTACAATTAAAACATACCTGCAAGATATAGTCTCTGATGCATTACTGACCCACATGATATGAGAGAAACTAGCCATTTTTTTATTGTGTTTAAGGCCATTTCTCTCCCATGCTAGATAACACATGAATGCAGTACCCCATGTAGCCAGAAGAGGGCATCAGATGCTCTAGAACGTGACTTACAGATGGTTGTGATCAATCATGTGTTTATAGGACACTAAACTTGGTCCTCTGCAAGAGCAGAAAGTGTTCTTAACACCAGCTGTCTGTCTAGTTCCTCTGCCATCTGTTTTTTAAAAAATATTATTTGTTTTGGCATAATTCCTATACTTTATCTTCAAATCCTAGTATTCTTTCTTCTACTCTATTTACTTGATGCTTTCTGTTTACTTTTGTGAAAGGGTTATTGAATTTTTAAATTCCATATTAATTTCAGCTTGAGTTATATCCAATATCTCTACTTCTTTACTAAATTTCAAATCCTGAATATTCTTCATTATTTTATTCATCCGTAGTATGTGTTTCCTTTGAAATCACTAAGGCATTTGTTCCTATTTCATTCAGTTCATTGAACTGTTTGTTAGTGACTTTTATAAATTTTTTGAATTTTTTGATGGAATTTGTTTTTAAGGTTGTGTCTTTGGAGTCATTTAGGTAATCCTCATTGAAGAAAATATCAACAAAATTGATTGATTCGAGGGGCAGATTTGCTGCCTTTGTCTTTCATATTATTTGTGATTTTATGATGAAACATCAGCATTTTGAAGTCTTTCCTCAAATGTGTGCCTTGTATCAGAGTCTAGATTATCTAACACCAGGCCAGTGTACACTCTCTGAGGCATGGGTTGTGGTTTGGTGATGCCACAGGCAGATGTGGTTTTAAAAGCTATCTAGGCTGGGTATATAAATAGATGTATGTCAGGAGCAATACTAACATGTTGGATGTAGTGCAGGCTAGCTATGATTTGGGGAGCTCAAAAGGCTGGGTCTGTGCAGGATGTACAACTATGGCTAGGTTAGAGATTGGGGAAGATACAGGTACGCTATGATGCAGGGGACTCATCCAACTGAACCCAGATGTAGAGTGTATCACCAGTACAAGGCTTGTAGGTTGACTTGCTGTAGACAACTGGAGTAGAAAAAGATTGGAGGTAGAATTCATATAATCAGTCCACCTGGGTTTGTGCCCTTGTGGTAGGTACAGATTTTTAGTAGCAGCCAGGAACCACAAGGCTGTGGTCAGTATTGAGTTCTAAAGGGAGAAAGACAAGCTGAGAGAAGGGGGATCTGGATTTTTTTGCATTTGTGTGTTTGTTAGTGTGGGTGCATGTCTATGCATCTGATTTTGTTATATGAAAGCTGAAACAGGATTATTATAAGCCGTGAGTTCTCCACTATTCAGGGAAACAGGATAAAAAAGGATGTAGAAGGATGATTTGCTATAGTAATGATTTGTGTAGTTGCTTTCTTAGTGGTATCCTTTCATTTTGACTCTTATTGTTGCAGCTAAAATTTCAAGCATTGTATTTTTACTAGTATTTCTAAATAGCTCAATATAATACAGATTCTGTTAAAAATAAAATTTGAAAACTCAATCTATCTCCAGGTGGTCCTGTCCATAAAACATTGCATAAAGGTTTTGGTCTCACATGCAGTTATCTTTCTTTTCTCTTTAGATTCAGTGTTTCTTTTTTAGCATCAGCTATGCTGTTGAGCTGAGGTTAGTAATTTGCATGCTTATTAAACTCTAATAAATTAAGCAAAGAGTCCTGGAACACAGACTTTCATAACCTCTCATTTAGTTCATACTGTCCACATGATGTGTATTTGCTAACCTATGTGAACAATCAATTTCTAGATTTTCTGCACTTTTGTTGGAAAAATTAGTGCTGTCATCCACTTTAAGTGAAATGTTTGAGTTAAATGTAATCTTTTGAAATCTACATGGGGAACAGAAAGATGACACTTTTTTTAAAAAAAAAGTAGAGTAGTTGGTATATCATCAAATATCATTTCTGTCTAGTTCTTGCTTACTCTCTATAAAATACAAAACTCTACTTAGTCTTGTTAGAATACTACAGAATCCAACTACATGTTACAACTATGCAGAGGACCTTTGCCAATGAACATTCAAAGATTTGATCAAAGTCTTAAAAGCAAACATGAAAAATCATAGTTTTATTTTTATTCATTGCCAAATTTAAACCTTAGCAATAACTTTTCAAAGCTTTGGAAATATATCCAAATTTATGGAAGAAGTTTAAGTAGAAAGAAAAATAAAATTTTGTAGTTCTAGAAGTATATGTCTTAGAAAACAGTTATGCATGATATTAAATATGAACTTCTGGCTTTTAAAGGGTGGGAACATCTGAAAGATGAGAGCTAACATTCCACATGCATCCAAGAGAAACCTGAGAAGTTGATATACTAGTTTGGGATATTGTATTCTCAAATATTCTGAAAGAATAGGGTCACAAACACTAATGACAAAAGCATAATGTAGAGAAAACAACTATGATATAAGGGGAGAAATTGGATTAGGTGGTCAGTGGACCTACAAATATAAGGAATATGTTTTCAGTGTTGAAAATATCCTTGATTTCTGTCTAATTTTTTATTTTTTTCTGATGCTTTGGCCACTCAAAAGATGAAAGCAAATGATACTGTGGCAAATCAATGTAGGAGAAAACAGATTATAGTAGTAATAGATGTGAAAGAAGAATATAGGAGAATACTATGGTAGATTTAGCTTTCAATAAGATTACATGTAGTAGACTCTCTTTGTTCATACCTTGCCTCTCAATGATTTTCTTTCTGATTATCTGTCCTTTCCTCTTTCCTTGGCTCACTTCATTCTCATAACTCTGTTAAATGTCCCTGAGAATTTTGTGGTCTCTCATTGTTTAGAAACTTCTCTAAAACTCATCTTGATAGATATTAGCAAGTTCTGTGGACATTAAAAATGGATATCTCCTGTGTATATTTTGGATGGCACCTATCACTTTCCTGAAAAAGAAAGGACCTAGGGCATTTTTTTTTTTTGCAGCTCATTAAGGCAAAGCTACTTCTTCCTGGTCAGAAGAACACAATCTTGAGTTTTTCTTTCAGACATTCTAAGCTACATACTAGGAAGAGCGAAATAATTATTCTCTTAAGAAGATACTGAACTATTGAACTTTTGCTTTCAAAACTCTTACTTATTTTATTGGAGATACTTGAAGCAGTTGCAAAGAACACAATAGCACGGACCTGCTCATTTTTCTGAGTTATAACTCAGAATCATCAATGATTCCTTTTCCTACCTTTTATTCTTTTTTTTTTCAGATATGGCCAAAGCCAGATATGCTGTCCACAATGCTCTGAAAATTATCCCTCAGCTTCTCTGAAGTTTCTCCATCACTTCTACTACACAGATGTTTTCAAAACTCCATAGCTGCACCTGCTAGGTGTTTGAACTATAACTTAACAGTAATGTGGCTTTCACTTTCCCATTTCAATTTCCTTAGGGCAGCTGCCAAGATTCATAGCTTGTCTGCCTTGTTGTTTTCTTCAAAATTTAAGGAAATTGACCCTGGGCTTCCTTTTGTGTCCTTAAAAATATTGCATGTTGGCTTTCCAGTTTCCACTTGTGCAGGGAGCAGAGCCTCAGTTCAGGAGATGAACCTGCACAGCCCACAGGCAAGTTGCAGCTCTACTCCCCGGTATTCTGACACATCCAGGTTCACAGGTAAGACCCCAATTTCCACCCCAATACTCAGTGTACTCAAACCCCTGCAACTCTGGGGTACAGATTCCCTACCCAGCCATAAACCTGTGTGCCTTCTGGTTTCTGATCCCCCACAGTCCACACTCCAGTTGCAGCTCCACTCCCCAGGGTACTCTTACATATACAGGATCATAAGATTACAGGCTCACAGGCTCACAGGCTCACAGGCTCACAGGCTCACAGGCTCACAGGCTCACAGGCTCACAGGCACACAGGCACACAGGCACACAGGAAGGACAGGCTCCAGTCAGAGACAGGGAGGCCAGATAACACCAGAGATAACCAGATGGCAAGAGGCAAGCATAAGAACATAAGCAACAGAAACCAATTTAACTTGATTTCATCAGAACCCAGTTCTCCCACCACAGCAAGTCCTAGATACCCCAGCACACTGGAAAAGCAAGATTCAGATATAAACTCTCACTTCATGAAGATGATAAAGGACTTTAAGAAGGACATAAATAATTCCTTTAAAGAAATACAGAAGAACACAAGTAAACGAGTAGAAACTTTTAAAGAGAAAACACCTAAGTACCTTAAAGAAATACAAGAGAACACAATCAAACAGGTAAAGAAATTGAACAAAACTGTTCAGGATCTAAAAATGGAAATAGAAACATGAAAGAAAACACAAAGAGAGACAGCCCTGGAGATGGAAAACCTAGGAAAGAGAAAAGGAGTCACAGATGCAAACATAACCAACAGAATACAGGAAATAGAAGAGAGAATCTCAGTGGTAGAAAATGCCACAGAAGACACAGAAAACAACAGTGAAAGAAAATACAAAAAGCAAAAAGATCTTATCTCAAAACATTTAAGAAATCCAGGACACAATGAAAAGACTGAATGTGAGAATAATAGATCTAGAAGAGAATGAAGATTCCCTACTCAAAGGGCCAGCAAACATCTTCAACAAATTTATAGAAGAAAACTTCCCTAACCTAAAGAAAGAAATGCCCAGAAACAGTCAAGAAGCCTATAGAACACCAAACAGATTGGACCAGAAAAGAAATTACTCTTGTCACATAATAATTAAAGCATCAAATACACAGAATGAAGAAAGAATATTGAAAGCAGTAAGGAAAAAAAGATCAAGTAACATATAAAGGGAGATCTATGAAAATTACACCAGACTTCTCAACAAAACCTTTAAAAGCCAGAAGATCTTGAATAGATGTCATACAGACCCCAAGAAAACAAAAATGGTAGCCCAGGGTACTATAACCAGAAAAACTTGAAATTACTATAGAGAAACCAAGATATTACAAGACAAAACCTAATTTAAACAATATCTTTCTACCAATCTAGCCCTACAGAGGATAATAGAGGGAAAAGAACAACACAAGGAGGAAACTACATCCAAGAAAAAGCAAGAACTTAATCTTTTCATGTCAAACTCCAAAGAGGAGAAACACACAAACATAATTCCAACACTAACAACAAAAATAGCAGGAACAAACCATTATTGGTCCCTAATATCTCTCAACATCAATGGACTCAATTCCCAATAAAAAGACATAGACTAACAGACTGGATAAATAAACAGGATCCAGAATTTTTCTGCATACAGGAAACACACCTCAGTGACAAAGATAAACATTACCTCAAAATAAAAGGCTGAAGAAATATTTTTAAGCAAATTGTCCCAAGAAACAACCTAGAGTAGCCATCCTAATATCCAAAAAATAGACTTTCAATTAAAAGTTATTTAAAAAGATGGGGAAGAACACTACTTACTCATCAAAAAAAATTCACCAAGATGAACCTTCTATTCTGAACATCTATGGCCCAAATGCAAGGGCACCTACATTTGTAAAAGAAATGTTACTGAAGATTGAAGCACACATTGAAGCACACACAGTAATAGTAGGAGATTTCAACACCCTACTTTCACCAGTAGACAGATCATGGAACCAGAAACTAAACAGAGATACAGTGAAACTAAAAGAAGTTATGAACCAAATTGATTTAACAGATATCTACAGAACATTTCACTGTAAAACAAAAGAATAAACTTCTCAGCACCTCATGGTACCTTTTCAAAAATCGACCATATACCCAGCCACAAAACAAACATTAATGAATACAAGAACATTGAATTTATCCCATGTATTCTATCAGATTACCATGGACTTTAATAGCAATAAAAACTGATAGTCCACATACAAAAGGAAGCTAAACAACTATCTACTCAGTGATAACTTGGTTAGGGAAGGAATAAAGAAAGAAATTAAAGACTTTTAAGAATTCAATGAAAATGAAGGCACAACATATCCAAACTTATAGGACACAATGAAAGCAGTGCTAAAAGGAAAACTCATAGCTCTGAGTGCCTCCATAAAGAAATTGGAGGCATCATACACTAGCACCTTAAAAACTCATCTGAAAGCTCTAGAACAAAAAAAAGCAATCACAACCAAGAAGAGTAAACAGCAGGAAATAGTCAAAATCAAGCCAGAAATCAACCAAACAGGAAGAAAGAGAACAATACAAAGAATAAAATAACCCAATAGCTGGATCTTTGAGAAAAACAACAAGATAGATAAACTCTTAGCCAAACTAACTAAAGTGCCCAGAAGCAGTGTCCAAATTAAAAAAAAATCAGGAATGAAGGGGGAGACATAACAACAGAAACTGAAGAAATAAAAAAATCAACAGATCCTGCTACAAAAGTCTATACTCAACAAAACTGGAAAACCTGGATGAAATGGATGATTTTCTAGACAGATACCAGATGCTGCAGTTAAATCAGGATTAGGTAAACCATTTAAATAGCTCCATAATCTCCAAGAAAATAAAAGCAGTCACTAAAACTCTTCCAAAGAAATAAAGCCCAGGACAAGATGGTTTTAGTGCAGAATTCTATCAGACCTTCAAAGAATACCTAACACCAATATTCTTCAAACTATTCACCAAACTAGAAAGAAAAGAAACACTACTTAATTTGTTCTATAAAGCCCACAGTTACACTGATAACTAAACCACAAGAAGACCCAACAAAGAAAGAAAACTTGAGATCAATTTCTCTTATGAACATTGATGCAAAAGTATTCAATAAAATTCTTACAAACAGAATCCAAGAACACATCAAAAAGATTATCCACCATGATCTAGTAGACTTCATGCCAGGGATTCAGGGTTGGTTCAATGTACAGAAATCTTTCAATGTAACCCACTATATAAACAAAGTCAAAGACAAAAAGCACATGATCATCTCATTAGATCCTGAAAAAGCCTTTGACAAAATGTAACACCCATTCATGGTAAAAGTATTGGAGAAATCGGGAATTCAAGATCCATACTTAACCATAATAAAAGCAATATGCAGCAAACCAAGAGCCAACATCAAACTAAATGAAGAGAAATTCAAAGCACTCCCATTAAAATCATGGACAAGATAAAGCTGCCCACGCTCTCTCTCTACCTATTCAACATAGTACTCAAAGTTCTAGCTACAGCAATTAGACAACAAAAGGCAATCAAAGGGATACAAATTGGGAAGGAGGAAGTCAAGATATTACTATTTGCAGATAATATGATAGTATACATAAGTGAACCCCAAAATTCTACCAGAGAGCTTTTACAGCTGATAAATAACTTGAACAGAGTGGCTGGATATTAAATTAACTCTAACAAATCAGTAGTCTTCCCATTTTCAAAGGGTAAAAGGGCTGAGAAAGAAATTCGGGGAAAAACACCATTCACAATAGTCACAAATAATATAAAATATCTTGTTGTGACTCTAACCAATCAATTGAAAAATCTGTATGACAAGAACTTCAAATCCCTGAAGAAAGAAATCAAAGAAGACCTCAGAAGATGGAAAGATCTCCCATGGTCATAGATTGGCAGGATTAATATAGTAAAAACGGCCAGCTTACCAAAAGCAATCTATAAGCATAGATTCAATGCAATCCTCATCAAAATTCCAACTCAATTCTTCATAAACTTAGAAACAACAATTCTCAAATTCATTTGGAATAACAAAAAAAAAAACCTAGGACAGCAAAAAATATTCTCCATGATAAAAGAACTTCTGGGGTAATCACAATCCCTAATCCTAAACTATACTATTGAGCAATAGTAATAAAAACTGCATGGTATTGGTAGAGACAGGTAAGTAGATCAATGAAATAGAATTGAAGACCCAGAAATAAACCCACATATCTATGGTCACGTGATCTTTGACAAAGAAGCTAAAAGCATTTAGTGGGAAAAACCCCAGCCTTTTCAACAAATGGTGTTGGTTCAACTGGTAGTCTGCATATAGAAGAATGCAAACTGATCCATTCTTATCTCCTTGTACAAAGCTCAAGTTCAAATGGATCAAGGACCTCCACATAAAACCAGATACACTGAAAACTAATAAAAGAGAAAGTGAAGAAGAGCCTCAAATACTTGGGCACAGGGGGAAACTTCCTGAACACAACACCAATGGCTTATACTTTAAGATCAACAATGGACATTTAGGACTACATAAAATTAATAAGCTTATGTAAAGCAAAGGACACTGTCAATAGGACCAAGTGGCAACCCACAGATTGGGAAAAGATATTTACCAACCCTACATCCAAAAGAGGGCTAATATCCAATATATACAAAGAACTCAAGACAGTAGACTCCAGAGAACCAAATAACCCTATTAAAACTTGGAGTACAGAACTAAATAGGAAATTCTCAACCAAGGAATCTCGAATGGCTGAGTAGCACTTAAATAAATGTTCAACATCCTTAATCATCAGGAAAATGCAAATCGAAATGACCCTGAGATTCCACCTCACACAAATCAGAATAGCTAAGATAAAAAACTCAGGTGACAGCAGATGTTGGCAAGGATGTGGAGAAAGTGCTACACTCCTCAGTTGCTGTTGGGACTACAAGCTTATAAAAGTACTTTGTAAATCAGCCTGGAAATAGTTCTATCTAAAGACACAGCTATACCACTACTGGGCATATACCCAAAAAATGCTCGAACATATAACATCGACACATGCTCCACTATGTTCATAGCAGTCTTATTTATAATAACCAGAAGCTGGAAACAACCCAGATGTTCCTCAACAGAAAAATGGCTACAGAAAGTGTGGTATATATACACAATGGAGTACTGTTCAGCGATTAAGAACAACGACTTCATGAAATTCTTAAGCAAATAGATTGAACTAGAAAATATCATCCTGAGTGAAGTAACTCAGACACAAAGGAACTCACATGCTATGTACTCAATAACAAGTGGGTAGTAGCCCCAAAGCTCACAATGCCTATGATACAACCCACAAAACATATGGAGAGTAGAAGGAAGGAAGACCAGGAGGTGGATACTTCAGTCCTGCATTGAGGGGGGAACAGGAAGATCATGGGAGGTGGAAGGAGAGGGGGATCTGGGAAGGAGAGAGGAGGGGGGGGAAATAAGGGAGCAGTATCAGGAATTGGAAGAGATGTGGGAGAGGTACAGAGGGTCACAAAATCAAACAAAAATATGTTGTCAGGGGATGAGGAACTGGGGATAGCCACTGGAGGGTCCCAGACACCAGGGAAAAATGAGGCTCCCAGGACCTGATGACTTTATCCGAAATGCACAGAGAAGGGTGGAGCTAGGACCTGTTGAGACCACCTCTAATAGATAGGCACCGACCCTGGTCGAGGGATGGGACCACCCACCCATCTCAAAGTATTTAACCCAGAAATGTTCTTGTCCAAAGAAAGAACAGGGACAAAAAATGGAACAGAAACTGAAGGAAGGGCTAACTGGGGACTGCCCCACCTGGGGATCCATCATGTTTGCAGACACCAAACCCAACACTGTTGCCATGGTCAAGGGGCATATGCTGACCGGATCCTGGTGTGGTGGTTCCTTGGGAGATCCAGCCAGCAACTGAGCAATGCAGATGTAGATTGTTGGAGCCAACCATCAGACTGAGCTCAAGGATCAAGCTGGCAGAAGGACTGGAAGAGCAGAGAGGGATTGCAACCCCACTGGAAGAAAACATAGGCTGGCTTGACCACCCAGTTCCCCCAGTGTCTAGACCACCAACCAAGGAGTATGCCCGGAGAGATCTATGGCTTCAGATACATACGTAGCAGAAGATATCCTTGCCTGACAGCAATGGGAGAGGAGGCCCTTGGTCCTGTGAAGAGTATGGATAGATGAGGGAAAACCCTCATAGAGGGAAAGGAGTAGGGGAGGGCAGATGTCTGATGGGGGTTAGTGGAGGGGTAACTTGGAAGTGAGATATCATGTTATGGGGGATTGGTGGAGAGGTATCCAGGAAGTGGGATATTATTTGAGATGAAAATGAATAAAATGGTTAATAAAAATTTGCATGCCTAATTTCTGTTATTTCTGCACTATTGGATAGACTACGCCAATATTTTAGGTAGTATTGCATTAAGTCAACCAATTAGCTCCTTAGATTTCAGCTTTTCAAAGACTCAGTTTTTACCTTTTAAAGAAGTAACCCCTTTATATCAAGCACGCACTCAAAAAGGAAAGACCTTAGGTCTCAATACTATAATGAACCAAAAGATATCTCAGATAGCATGACTTCTGTTAGGTTAATGGGAGTTGTATGGGGGCTTAAGACACCTCAGAATCTCGAAGTAAGGGTGAATCTTTTGGTAATCTTTATGCAGGCAATATAGTAAACTATAAACAAAAGTATGACTAATTTCAGTGCATGACTGCAAGAATGTCAGCCCAGGCTTAGCAGGGTTCTTTCTATTTCCTCCCATTTGAATCTGAAGCCAATTACCAGAAAAGTCAGCCAAGTAGCAAAGATGTTTTAGTAATATTCATGCATATTCATTTTAAATGGTGTGTGTGTGTGTGTGTGTGTGTGTAAAATGAGATTTATTAAACACACATGGATTACTATACATGCAGGCCACACAGAATACATAACACAGATAGCATTTCTGCATGTATAACCTAACAAAATATTTCCTCGTAGCAGCTGACAGTAAGCACATCACAAATTGCTCTTTGGTTTTAGATATGAATTAGATAAAGTGAAAATGAAGAAAATTTATCTTTTTTCCAACTCCTTTTACTCAAGAAACTTTTCATGTGCTATGTCTCTCTACTTTGTGTATTATTTATTCTAATATTACACAATTTTGCTTCCTTATTTCATGCCATATTAGTTCTTTATTTTACAACTTAAGACGAATAACAGTTTTACATGATTAAGATGC
The DNA here is from genome assembly GCF_011762505.2 of Arvicanthis niloticus. Taxonomy (NCBI): domain Eukaryota; kingdom Metazoa; phylum Chordata; class Mammalia; order Rodentia; family Muridae; genus Arvicanthis; species Arvicanthis niloticus. Next base: position 34,349,021 of record NC_047665.1, read on the forward strand.
CAATAGTCACCCATGACTTCAGCTGTATACTTAGGGGAGGATGGCCTTGTCAGGGTGGGAGAGGATCTTCATGGTCCCATGAAGGCTGAACACCGAGCAGGGAGGATTTTGAGGGTGGGGAGGGGGAATTGGAGGGTAGGTGGAGGCACACCCTTGTGGAGTCAGGAGGGGGGATGGGATAGGGGGTTCCTGGGTGGTGGGGGAATGGGGTGAGGGGATAAAATCTGAAATGTATTTTAAAAATTTAAAAAATAAAAATAAAAAAAAGATGCCAATAGTCAAAGAATGACTAGGCTAATGTCATTTGCAGATGTAATTAGAAAAATGTACTGTTTTGAACTACTGAAAGAAACAGCTGCTTTCTACTGAGATGTTAGGGTGTGAGTTTCTGAACAAAGTACTCCAGAAAAGATTGGAATAGCAGCATCTATTGATAGTAAGGCTTCCTCTTATTTGGATACTTTTCAACATCCAATCATAATTGTATAGGTTGCTTGGTTAATTCATGAGTAAAGAATAGAAGTATATGCTGACTTCTTACTTTGGGAAGAATGTTTCTAGTAGTCCATAGAAGTCATAAGGTTTTTCCAGAATATATCTGCCTGTAGACAAAAGAAATAATAAGCTCCTCATAATCTGGACAATTTCTTTATCAGATGGTAGAGAGGTAGTCCAAGCATTTATTAGTCTGGGTACCAATCTCAGTAGGACTTGTAACTAAGAAACCAGAATTAAAACACATTAAAATTAGAGAAATACTGGTTTACATAGTGTTCGTCCAAAATGTATATAATACAATTTTCCTTGGTAATTCACATGCATATTTAATACATTTCTTTGAAGACAATATGAATTACAATATAAAATTTAGCCACTAGACATGTGTTACAGATTTTTAGAGGTGATTATATTCAGAAATGTCAGTAGAGAAGAAGTTTATGAAGTTGCTAGAGGAGTGGTAACAGACATATATGTCACTTGCTCCAGTTCCTTCTTATGCTCACATTCTTTTGCTTATCAGTTATTTTAATGAGATTTTTTGACCCACAGAGTGCTTATGCCATTGAGCAGGACATGGAGGATGGATTGTAAGTGGAGGTATACATGAACATAGGGATATACAATAATGTTCAATATAAATCAACTTAGGTAATTCATAGTGGACTATCAGATGTGAGAGATGGTAACAGTTGCGTGGTAGAGCTGGATGATATTACACAGAGGGGGCAAAGACTTAACAGTGTGTGAAGGTTGCTGGCCTTACAAAATGACCACAAGAGGCTACTCATTAAGGAACACGTCAGTTACAATTGAGACATTGGGTATTGGAGATGACCATTTTAGTCCTGTTTGCAAAATGGCAACTTTTTTATTGGTTATTTTTTATTTACACTTCAAATGTTATCTCCTTTCCTGGTTTTACCCCCAGAAATCACCCATCCCATTCCCTTTACCCCTGCTTACACAAGGGTGCTCCCTCAACAACCCACCCACTCTCATCTCCCTGCCCTGGCATTCCCCCACACTGAGGCATTGAATCTTCCAAGGACCAAAAGCCTCTTCTGCCATTGATGCCCAACAAGGTCATCCTCTTCTACATATGCAGCTGGAGCCATGGATCCCTCCAGGTGTACTGCTTGCTTGGTGGTTTAGTTTCTGGGAGCTCGGGGCATCTGGTTGGTTGATATTGTTGTTCTTCCTATGGGGTTGCAAACTCCCTCAGCTCCTTTAGTCATTTCTCTAACTCTGCCTCTGTATTTGTCAGGCTCTGGCAGAGCCTCTAAGGAGATAGCTAGATCAGGCTCTTGTCAGCATGCACTTCTTAGCATCCACAATAGTGTCTAGGTTTGGTGATGGTATATAGGATGGGTACCCTGTGGGGAAGTCTCTGAATGGCTGTTCCTTCAGTCTCTGCTCCACACTTTGTCTCCATATTTCCTCCTATGAGTATTTTGTTCCCTCTTCTAAGAAGGAAGCATCCAGACTTTGGTCTTCCTTCTCCTTGAGCTTCATGTGGTCTGTGAATTGTATCTTGAGTATTCCAAGCTTTTGGGCTAATATCCACATATCAGTGAGTACATACCATGTGTGTTCTTTTATGATTGGCTTATCTCACTAAGGATAATATTTTTTAGTTCTATTCATTTGCCTAAGAATTTCATGACATCATTGTTTTTTATCGTGAGTAGTACTCCATTGTGTAAATGTACCACTTTTTCTGTATCCATTCCTCTGCTGAAGGACATCTGGGTTCTTTCCAGATTCTGGCTATCATATATAAGGCAGCTATGAACATGGTGGACCATGTACCCTTGTTATATGTTGGAGCATCTTTTGGGTATATGCCCTGGTGTGGTATTGCTGGGTCCTCAGGTAGTACTATGTCCAATTTTCTGGGGACCCACCTGACTGATTTCCAGAGTGGTTGTACCAGCCTGATATCCCACCAACAATGGAGGAGGAGTGTTCCTCTTTCTCCACATTCTTTCCAGCATCTGCTGTCACTTGAGTTTTTGATCTTAGCCATTCTGACTGGTTGTTATGATTTGCATTTCTCTGATGACTAAAGATGTTAAACATTTCTTTAGATGCTTCTGGGCCGTTCTGTATTCCTCAGTCAAGAATTCTTTGTTTAGCTCTTTATCCCATTTTTAGTAAGGTTATTTTATTTTCTGGAGTCTAACTTCTTGAGTTCTTTATATATATTTGATATTAGCCCTTTATTGGATGTAGGACTTGTAAAGATTTTTTTTCCCAATCTGTTGGTTGGCAAAATGGCAACTTTTAGATTGGTGGAGAATAGCCAGCTAGGAAGAGTCTAGGAGCTTTAAGAGTTAGAGTATTATAGATGAGACTACAAACCAAGTTTGAAACATAGGTAAAAGGGTCATTGCCATAGTATATAAATTTCATCTTTCAGAACTTTTTCAATTAGATATCTGTCAAATTTATTAGGATTCTGATCATTGATTTCTTTTCGTAATTTGCAATCCTCAAGTTGCTGAATATGTCAATGTTTCGAGGAGACAGCACATTGAGGGATGAGAATTCAGAGACACAGTCATTGGCAATTGCTACACTTCTCTTGTTGCTTCAGAAACCAAGAAACAAACTGAGCAGATCCAAGTGAATCCTCACTCATGCCCATTTATTTCTACTAAAGCTACACATTGGCTTTGATGTGCTTATAGCTGTTCTTATTACTCAGTAGGAAAGTTCTACCATAACAATCATGTTTGAATATACATTAATGTAAGTTTGTGGGTTGCTACAGTTATATTTATCATCACTATTGCGCACAGTGTTGGCAGAGTTTTGTAGACAAGTTCACCAACTTCCCTTAGCTTTTAAGTATATTTTGTTTCTTTTTCTGATGTTCTTCCTAAAAGTTGATGCCTAATTACTCACTCCTTCTCTACCTGAGTGATAGCTGAAATTCATCTGGAGAAATGTATCCAGTGTTCCACATACATTTCCATAAACAAACTGACCTATGCAACTTCACAGCTGAGCTTTCCTCTTATGGGACTACATAATTTGTTTTAAGTTGACAATCGAAACTAATCAATGTGAACTTTATGGGTGAAATGTTAACATTTTGGGAGTACTAACATGATTTCAAACATGGCTGACCAAGCAAGGACAGAAGTTAGAAAAATAGTATATAAAATGAGTGACGAGAATCTATATATTACAAACATTGAGCCTCATTCTCACATGACCTTCAGGAATGGAAGCCCACATTGCCCTTGGCTTCACTGGCTTCACATGAATAGATAATGTACAGCCTTCAAAGTACACTGAGTCACATTCTCTGACAGAAGAAAATTAGGTATGGGGAGAAAAAATAGTGTCTCTGATACAGAAAAAAAGAAGCCATTGTGAATTTTTTGTCTCTCTCAAGTTATCTAGAGTCATCTTATTAGAAGCCTTACCTGCTCATAGTGTCCTCCTTTGCGCAATTTAGTATTTTTACTTGTATAAAGTAATAAACATCTTCTACTGTGCAATAGTAGTTATCATATTTGTGCAGATTAGTAGTTTAATATGTGGCCCTCCACATCTTTTCTTTTCTGTGACTACCTGCAGTGCTTCAGTATTCTCTACACCTTTGGAGCTAAAGTGAAGACTGGGTTTTCATACTGTTCACTTCAGATAGCTCAATGTCTTGAGAGATTCTTCTGATTTCAGTAACGTGACAAAACATCCCATGACTCTTCTCCTACAGGGGATGCTCATATCTTCATTATAACAGAAAAATTTAGCTGTTTTTTCTAATTTTCTAATACCAGGTCAATGTCATATTGTAAATGACCACAGTTAACTCTACTCAATAAATAATAAAGGCATTTTCATGTCCTAGGAAAATAGATACCTCTAAGACTTTCATTCTTTTATCTTTTATTCTTTTATCATTCTTTTATGTGTTAAGAAGTCACTTCTTAAATATTTGCTAAATTTTGGATGCTGAATAAAATTACTTCATTTTTTCTAAGCACTGGTGCACAAAATCAAGAATCAATCATAGATTAAAATAAATTAAAATATTTAAAAAGTAGCATGTAAGATATCCATCAATTTTGTACCCAAAATAAAAGATTTTATTTTTATATACCTTGTATTATTTAATGTAAATTTTAAAAATAATAATGTTTTCCACATTTATTTACTTATATTTTTGTATAAACATTACATTTATGTTCTACATACTTTCATTTCAAGTATTTTACCAGTGTAAAAACAATGGATGGTGATAAATTATTTTAGTTTTTCACTTCTGAAAATCAGTTTTTTAAAAAATTAAACTCAGATACTGGATCACCAAACAGGCAGCATACACCAGCTGATATGAGGCCCCTAATACATATATAGCAGATGACTCCCAGGTCAGAGAAGATGCACCTAACCCTCAGGAGACTGGAAGCCCCTGGGACTATAGAGGTCTGGTAGGGTTAAGGGAGGTGAGAAAATTTTAGTGGAGACCCGGGGTGGGGGGGAAGGGAGGCAGGCAGGAGGTATGGGATGTGGAACAATCAAAGGGTAAACTGTGAGGGGAGTAAAATCTGGAATGTAAAAAATAATAATAAAAAATTAAACTCAGAAATAGCTTCAAGAAAATAAAGGCAAATATTAAAATAATGTTTTTTTATGAAAAAAAAAACATTGGGCTTGAATCAAATTGTTCAATCTGTATAGATCCACATGCTATATCCTGGTCTTGTTTACCATGTCCTCTGAATTAAAAACACATCTAGGTTAATTGATATCATTTAACATACAGAGTAGAACTATGATTTAAGACATTCTACATTTATCTTTCTGCAACCATTCAGATTTGGCCCCTGGGCTCATTCCAATCAAATGCCTCCTTATTATACTCATTGCCATATATTTTTCTGTGTATTTTAGATGCCCTTTTCAACTTGCATTCACTTAGCAATTCAAGCTTGTGCATAAACAACGCTGGTTTCCTTCCCTAGACAAATTTTATACTTTTTTTCTACCTTATGCCTGTAAGGAGTGTAAAATGTCTCCATGTACATTGCTACATATCTCCAGTGTAAAACATTTCTCTTCCCAGCCACTGGGGTGTTTTGACGATGTTTTCTACAAAAAGTCCTTTTCAACTCTATCTAGCTTTACTTCTTTGGTTATACAGAAAGAAATGATTACTCACTCCAGCTCAGGCAAAGGCAACAGCAAAACAGTAACTACCAAAATCAGGTTTTCAAAAATAATGAAAATAGTGCAGTTTTCAAAGCTCACATAGATGAATGTAGTGAAAGTTACTTACAGAGGCATGGATGTGTCCAAGAGGCATCCATTTTTGAGGAGCCCGACCAGAGCTTTTCTGATGACTCAAGAATTTGTTCTTGATGCAGTTGTATCTTCAACTAGCACCACACCTCCTATATATGTAGGACACAATAAACAAGGTCACCTGTTGATAGGAAGAGCTATAAAGTAATGACTGGAATCCTGTGAGCATCCCATGACTTGTCCCCTGTAGGGATATTAATGTTTCCATTACTCTGGGGGAAAATTGAGCTGTGTCTTCATTAACGTATTCTGGGGCCATTACTAGCATCAAATTATGTTGTAAAAGAGCACAGTTATTTTTGCTCCGTAAAGAATAAAGGCAGTTTCCTGTGCTAGAAAATATATATCCAAAATTTTTTAAAACATTTGAAGATATATCTAATCATAAGACCTTCATCCTTTTCTCTAGGTAATTGTGTATATTTAGGTCATTATTTTTTAAATGTTTGCTGAATTTTGGACTCTGGTTAAAAATATTCCACTGTTTTTTAAGCACTGGTATGAATCACATATTCTAAACCAATGGTTCTCAAACTATGTGTTGCAACCCCTTTAGTGGTAGAAATATCCTTTCTCAGGGGTTGCATATCAGATATCCTGATTGTCAGATAGTTACATTATGATTCATAACAGCAACACAATTACAGTTATGAAGTAGCAAGGAAAATAATTCTATGATTGGGGGTCACCACAACATGAGGAACTGTATTAAATGTTACAATAGTAAGAAGGTTGAGAACCACTGTTCTAAGCAATTTATCATATATGAGCATTGCCAATATTTACAGAATACTATACATAGTTTGCTTCTACAGATTATGCAGATAAAAACAGTGGTTTATGGTACAGCTAAAAATGTGTAAAGGGCCTTTGGGTATGCAAATTGCATCCTTTTATGGAAACATATCAAAAGAGTTTTGATGGATCCTAGAATATCTCTGTTCACAGGTTTTCAACCTGTGACATATATCAACATATATCAACATATCATATCAACAAATATAGGTTTTGTCCATGGAGCTGGGCTTAATTCTAATCCAAATACATTTGATCATTCCTAAAATACTTGCAACACTATTGCCTAACTCACTACTTCTTGCTTTGCTTGATAATTGTTTAAGTTGATCTAAGCATCTTTCTTACTGACACTTCTCAGCAGTAGCTAGCCTAGTAATATCTGTCAGCACAAATGATAACATTGTAGGACCTTCTACATTAGCCTTTGTCAACATTTCCTGTCTTCATTGAAAAGGAACATGTGACATCTTATTTCATAGACTTTATATTTAGTTATTTTTACATATCTGTAACAGACTGCATATATAGGATCAATATGTCCAAAATTTAACAGTGGAGTCTAGCTATTATTGCTCTGTGCCCACATATGCAGGCAACAGTGACTGTTCTTCAGAAGGTGCCTAGAGCGATCCTCATGTAATGAACTGCCTTTACGACAGCAGTAGGTTCACTGCTAACATCAGCATCTCTTCTTATCTTCAGTGAGCTGTTCTTTTGACATTTTTGCCCCCCAGAAATATATATGCGAGTGTTATATTTTGCTCTTTTCAAATTGTCTTTAGAAATTTGGCTTTGAAGCCACCTTCAACCTTCCCTGATTTTTTATTGATCTTCATTTTTCCCCATTTATGCCATGTCAATTTTTTTAGGACTTTACAACCCAAATTACTCTTCAATTGCTATTACTCTTCAGTCACTAGCCTCTTCTGTTCCTGTGCTGTTCAGGGAGAAATTCTAAAGAAAAACATGAGTCCTTCCCTGTACCTCTTGCTTTATCTTCATGTTTATATTCAAAGTTCCATTGTTTACCAGGGATAGATCAGTTGGGAGCTGATGCCTACATCTAAGTAAATCCACAGCCATCATGCAATCTTTCACTCTCTACTTATCAAAGGAATAGACCTAGTAACAAAGAAGTCTAACAGGCATGGATTTCAGAAAGGATTCTGATTAGAAGTTGGAAACTTAGAAAAGATTCTTTGCCTTCAACACTCATCAAAATAGCAATATAGTCTCTCAAAATTTACTCAAATGTATATTTATATACAATATATATAAATTTATATACAATATCTGACCCACTATTTTAAAGTTTGTCTTTTATTATTAACACATATTGTAGTGTTATTTCAACAGATGCCAAAAATTTATTTTACCTAAAATTAATATATCTTAAACTATAATCTGAAGAAATGAATGAAAAATACACTGCAAAGAGCAGCAAATGAAGTGAGTGCTATGCCATATAAAATGCAAGTGTTCCTGTCACTTAACAAAACAACAGTCAACAGTTTGCATTTCCTTATGAATGGACACCAAAAGTATAAAACCTACACATGAACTGTAAGAGTTTACAAGGGACTCTTCCACTCAAAAACCTGAGTATCTATACTGTGTTGGCAGCTATTAAAATTAACAGTTAAAGTGATCCTTTCCAACAAGGAACAGCATCTTGAAGGTGACTGACAGGGGAAAAAATATTACAAGAGATTGGAATTACCACCATCTCAAACACTGGAAACAGTGAATCAAAGTTGGCTCTTGACTGAGTTCATCCTAAACGGTTCTGGGTACCTATGTCCAAAGATCTCTTGCTTCAGTTTTTTATTTTGTGCCAAGATTTTGGAAACAAATAGGTGAAAGGTAATGGATCATTTTGATTTTGCATGAACAAACATATTGGAGGGGAGAGAGTGATCTAATTCAGTCTTCTGTTTCTGTTTTGGAATCTGTCTGTCTGTCTGTCTATCACTTATCTATCTATCTATCTATCTATCTATCTATCTATCTATCTACCTACCTACCTACCACCTATCCATCTATCTACCTATTGGTTACCTTATTTATATATGGGAATGTAATAGAAAACTAACAGAAAATTTCTAGGAGCAAAGGTATCTCAGCAATCCAGGCTATCTGTTATTTTTATTATACAAACAGATTTTTGTTGGCTATAGGACCTGTACCAATTGTGGAACTGGCAGATATTGTGGCTAGGTCCATTCCATTGTAATTGGAGAGTAGAAGATTTCAACTGTCTGTTGTAGGAATTCTTGATCTTTCCATTCTCACATAATTAACAAATCCATTTCATGTGTTCCACCTCATACTGAATATAAAGACATAGGAAGTGGGCAACAGTATTTCTTTGTCTCTACTTCTGGTTTGTAGAAGTAACCTGTCCAACTGTGTCCCATTGTAACACAGCACACTATAGACTTATCTTCACCATGGTTTCTTTTGTCAAGTTTTTGATCATAGCAATGGCAAGTGCAATCTGAACCCTTGTCATTAATAATGACTTACTAGTGTTTCCCATTTTGTGACACATCCACAGAACAACTGGGTTGCTAAGGTATATAGCAGCTCTCACTGCGTGGACTGTCCTGGGTAATTATGAGATTGGAACGAGCCTTATCTATAAAACTTTTCTATGCCATTTGAATTCTTGTATTTGACTGACGCCATGCCGGCAGATCACAATCTGTTCACTACTGTTTTCTGTCTGCTAATATGTCCCAGGACTCAATGATCAATGCTTATGTGCAAATGCTCACATTTCTCACAAACAGGCTAGTTTCAGTTAATTTCACATCCTTGTGTGATATTCTCCAACTCTGCTATTTATCATGTGTCTCGGGAAGACACATACTCCAAGCTTTTAATGTAAAATATACATTGTACAATACTTTTTGTTGACCTAATTACCCACTCTTACTTTATGTTAATTCACTTCACACTAAATTATCCTCTCTATCTGTACCATCCTGCTTACCATCTCTGATGAGTTAAAAGGAGTGTCATGAATTTCTATTCAATGAGGGGAATACTTACCACATTAGAAGCATTCAGTATGCTAGCAGGGGATTACCTCCTTCATAATTTACAGTTTGAATTCAGTTATCAGGACTGTTCTGCAAAAGAAATTCCTGTGGTGAGTCTCAACTAGTCACATCTCCCTCACCCATTATCTGTTTCTTCAGCAAACTGTCTTGCTAACATGATCATTTCCCAGAAGTCGGTGTCATCAATTTTGGGAGTCTTGTTTAGGCAGTCATAATATTGAGTTGTCTTAGGTAAAGTTTCCCTGCCATATATAGAAGTTACCATTTTACACCAGGTATCCTGTCCTGGTCCTTGTATTCTTACTGTCTTTCTCCCTTCTTCTCTTCTTCTTTCTCTAATATCTAGGTATAAGGTTGCATTATATATCAATCAACATGGGTTATTCACACCACAGTCAGTTGCTCTGTGTTTAAAGTGATTATATATTTCTGTAATTGTCACAGCTACATAAAAAAGTTTGGTCTACGGCCATACCACCCTGAATGCGCCCGATCTCGTCTGATCTCGGGAGCTAAGCAGGGTCGGGCCTGGTTAGTACTTGGATGGGAGACCGCCTGGGAATACCTGGTGCTGTAGGCTTTTAAAAAAAAAAAAAAAAAAAAAAAAAAAAAAAAAAAGTTTGTTTAGTGAGAGATTAGAACTATGTTTATCTGTGTACTAAAACAAAGATTTATAATACAGTTGGAAAATATTTCAGTTTAGTAAAATTACAGCAGTTAATTTTCTCATACTAGTCTTGGGTAGGGGTACCTGGAATAAAATAACTTCTATTGAGTGGACCTTATATCTTATTACATGTACACCCTGAGTGACTCAAGGATATATGTATGATAACCCTTTAGGAACAGTTTCTCATTCTGTTCATTGTTGTTTGTAGTCATTAGCAGCTCTGTAGACTACTGACTACTTTTCTTCCTTAGCACCTTGAATAGGTAGGAGGCTTTATTTCCCATTCAATTCCTTGAAGTGTGTGTCCAATATAGGTGGTGTCTTCATCCTTAGGCAGAATGTCCCCCAGAGTTATAGCCATTCAATACATGGAGTCACAGAATACTTGTTTGACAAGAAAATGTTTGCAGAAGCAAACATGAGTAGTAAAGAATGCTAAAGGAGAGCATGGGATTACTTCTGTCAGTAGGCCTCAATATTAAGGTTTATTTAGTTTTTCACCAAGTTTAGTGTTCTGACAGCATCCTTTTTCATCCCATGTCTTTTATCCATGTTTTTCCTTGTAGTTTTTCTTATCTTCTCACCTCACAATGTATTTCACTTTACTAAATCCATGACATCTTAGCTCATGTTTCTAAGGATTTTTACTGGGCTAGAGAAATTCTCATAAAAATCCTTAATATGTATTGAAAGATAGCCTGGCAACTATATTTGCCTTTAATAGTCTGAGAGTGAGAGAAGAGGAAATCCTAGGTTTTTCAGAGGCAGGAGACAAGCTGAGATACTCTCAACAAAACTCCACTCTCCATACTGAGTAAAGAAAATATCTTCATTGATTGCTTTTAAGGTTATTCTAACAGGACAGGTAATAGTATTCCATCCCTCAGGTAAATTACATGGGTTTTAGTTTTGTTTTTTTGTTTTTAACTTATTTATTTTATTATTTTATTCAGTTTGATATTTAGTTTGCATGCATATCTGTAAACACTATGCATGTAGTACTTGCAGAAGTCAGAATATGGTGTTGGTTCCCTGGAACCAGAGTTATAAATGGTGGCTAGTCAGTATGTGTGTCCTGGAAATCCAACCCAGATCCTCTATGAGAACTGCTAGAAACCTATCACACTGAGCCATATCTTATCTCAGATTTTACTTTTGAATCCATTCTGAGTCTAGATTAACAAAAGAAGAAGACAATTGAGTAGCCAGAAGGGGAGCAAGAGTTACTGCAATTTCTGGGTTTGATGGATAACCACAACATTCTTGAGTGCTGTTGGTAGAAACCAAAAATTTAAGCTGTTCCTTTAGTTGTTCCACTTGTGGGTGTCTTAGGAAATCTTTTTTTTTTATCCTTTTTAAAAGTTTATTAATCATTTTATTTGTTTACATTTCAGATGTTATCCCCCCTTCCCAGTCTTCCCTCCATGAACCTTTTACCTCATTTCCATCCTCTTTGTCTCTAAGAGGGTCTTCCCCCACCCACTTCTTCCTCACCCATCTTGCATCTTCCTTCTTTAGGGTATTAAGCCTCCATTGGGCCAAGCACCTTTCCTGCCCTGTTAGATGAGGCAGCCCTCTGCTACATATGTAGTAGGAGCCATAGAAATCTTTAATGTACCCAACAATAGGGACACTTGTTGCTTCAAAAAATGAATTTTCAATTGTCATCAACAATAAGTCTTTGTTATCATGTTATAAGCCACTAAAATTCTCAGAATGTCACAGAAAAGAAAATCCAGAATAAGGGAGAGGATGTAATGCCATGAGAGCATCAGTCTTCTCAACTTGGAGATGAGTAATGGTATTACATTATGATAATGGTGATAATGACAATCACCAGGGCATGAGGGGGAAGTAATTAATGATGTGGGTATGAGTTGAAGTTGATGTTGACCCGGAGAAGCATTAGCAATCCAGTCTGAAGAGAAGACATTAAATTTATTAAGATGATGTTATCACAAAGAAGTGTTGTTGAAGACCATTCTACAGAGACCAAGAACCTTCTCATAATAGTATCATGGTATATTTCAGACTACTTAAATCTTGCAGACTATTTAGGAATGGGCTAGTCACGTAGTTCTTGTAATGTTGCTCACTGCACTGAAAATGTGGGCTGATCAAAAGTGGCTGGCTTTTCTAATAGATACAGAGAATTTCATGTCTGGTAGTTGATTCATATTAAAGTCATTTCTTAATTCTAACAATTTGATACATACTGATGTTCGCTCATTCTCAAATAAGTATTGAATCGTGTATTCACATGCCTTAGTTCTATTATTTGTGAAGCAAGAATAAGACAATCATATAGACAGATTTTATGTTTTATCAATAAAAATTATGACCGATTCACTTCTCAGCATTGCAGGCACTGCTAAAGTACCAATTTCTAATATTAAAAAACAAACTCATTGAACCCAGTACTGTTTTAAAGAGAAAAAATATTAAAGGAAGCTTCATTCCAATGCATCAAAGAAAATCTTAGAAGCAGAAGGTTTAGAGTTGAGATGAATATATTGTGATGGACCATTTATTTATCAATTGAGGATCCTGAAAAATTTTTTCAGTCTTACTGCAATGTTTGTGCAGGCAGCAGAACAATTATAAGAACAAACTAATTGTCTTCATTGTTTGGCTGTAGGGGCACCAGTCCTGGTCAGACAGGACACTCCTAATTTTCTTCATCTCCTGTCTGAACCTAATCACCAAGAACAGAGTCAGTGAGGTAGGAATGGTAATTAAGTAATTTTTTAGGAACTTATTCTTTTTAAATACTGAATACATGTTTGAGAAAAGTAAGAATTGTCAAATACATATGGTGTTTTATGTATGTGGACCAGAATACCCAAAATAAATAGACACTTGTCTTGTGTAAATTGAGATAAAGTATGCTCTTACAAGAGTTGACAAATGTGCAATGAATAAGTTGCTTCTCAACTCTAGACATGGATTTGACAAAGAAACAGTGAAAATATTAGTTTTACTTTTATTACAAAGGAATTTTACATTTCTTCAGTAAAGTCCCTGAATTCTTCCTTATACCTCGTAGGTTCTTATGTTACACCATTTTTCTTACTTTCTATGAAATCAATTCTCCAAATAATGCATAAATCTTAATCCTTCAGGTCAAAGAGCCTTATACTTGATAGTTTAAGATGTACATAGTCAAGGGTTGACTGTTCAGAGATCTGCTGAAGTAATTTGACATCTGTCTTTCTGACCAGGAAAGGTATGATCCCAATGACTCTGAGGGACAGCTATTTACTACTGACATTCCCGAATTTGAGGTTCTCAGTAAAATACCTTTGAGAGGCATGGTATTTCTGACAGTCCCCTCATAGTGAGGCCTTGCTGTATGTGGATGCATAAATGTCTTTATTGCAAGGTGAAGCCTTTAAAAATTTATTTCTTGCCGCACAGATTTTCTGACTTAAGCATATGTAAAGTTAAAAAGTGTCAGTAGATTGCTCAACTTGCTGAACATTATCTTACTTCTCAGTAGGAGTTTATTTCCCCCCCCCAATCTCTCTGGCTTTGAATAGGAGAACAGCAGGGGCTCCTTGCATGAGAGACATTTCAGTCACTAACCAGTACAGAGGGTTGTTCCAGGCACTCAACGGACCATGCACCACTTTCAGTATGACTCCTTGCTAAGCAACTATAATTGAACAAACACATTGAAGTTAGATGCCATAGGTTAATATAGAGGCAGATTTTGCTCAAAGAGACTGGAAGAATAAACTTTCTCTTTGCTGTTCACAAGTGTATTGGAAACATTACTTTGTGTATGATACAAGTCTTAGAAATATAAAATGAAGCCATTGACCTTGGTTTTTTTTTTTTCCTTGTGAATGTTTTTACTCCAGTTCCATTTAGTCATTTTTACATTTTTGTTTGTTTGAGACAGGGTTTCTCTGAGTAGCCCAGGATGTCCTGGAACTCATTCTTTCTATCAGGATGGCTTGGGACTTAAAGATCTGCTAATCTCTACCTCCCAAGTGGAGTGATGAAATTAAAGGTGTGCACCATAAGCCGGGCAGTGGTGGCACACGCCTTTAATCCCAGCACTTGGGAGGTGGAGGCAGGCGGATTTCTTTCTTTTTTTTTTTTTTTTTTTCATTTTTTATTGGATATTTTATTTACGCTTCAGATGCCATCCCCTTTCCCCATTCCCCGCCCCCAGAAGACCCCATCCCATGCCCCCTTTTCCTTTTTGCACTTATACATTTTTTTTAAAATATGGAACGCTTCACGAATTTGCATGTCATCCTTGCACAGGGGCCATGCTAATCTTCTCTGTATCGTTCCAATTTTAGTATATGTGCTGCCAAATTGAGCACAGCCATTGACCTTGTATAGTAGAATTTTAGACCAGATTAAATTCAGAAAGGTTAGTAGATCACCTAGTGAAGTTTCCAGAAAATTAGTGACTCTCAAAAAACATAATGCTTTCTTCAAACTCCATTTTTCACTACTTAATTTATATCACATTTTCTAAAGTGAGAATTTTAGGTCTACAACATACTTCTGCCTCCTAAGCAAAATACAGAAGATGTATTGAACAAGTTCAGAGATGGAGGCATAGGAAAAAAATTGGTTGAGTTAAATCATCTTCAGACGACTTATGGAAGAAAATTAGACATGAGTGATAATAACTATAGATTACATTTATCATGAGATGTTGTCTCATTGCTACACAAGGGTGATGGGTTCCTTCTAGAGAATATAATACAGAAATAATTGGACTTCTTTCTCAAGTGACTTTCATTTATGACACAGACAAAGGCAGAAAAATCAGTTAGGAATTAACACAAGAGAAAACAAGAGTAAAATCAAGAGAAGATTTGAAAGTGAAGAAAAGGTGTGTGGTAGTAAGTTTTATAAACTGCTTTTAATACAGGACCCATCAACAATATATGATACACACTGACCATCTATAAACTTTCACTAACATCTATGAAACCATGAATGTTCATGCTAGTTTAGACTTTCCTAAAGAAGAATAGGTTGTATCATTGTCAAGGTTTCTATTCCTGCACAAAACGTTATGACCAAGTAGCAAGTTGAGGAGGAAAGGATTTATTCAGTTTACACTTCCACATTGCTGCTCATCATCAAAAAAAGTCAGGACTGCCACTCAAGCAGGTCAGGAAGCAGGAGCTGATGCAGAAGCCATGGAGGGATGTTACTTACTGTCTTGCTTCCCCTGGCTTGCTCAGCTTGCTTTCTTATAGAACCCAAAATGACCAGCCCAAGGATGGCACCATCCACAATGAGACCTCCCACCCTTGATCACTAGTTGAGAAAATGCCTTACAGCTGCATCTCATGGAAGCATTTCCTCAAGGGAGGCTCCTTTCTCTGTGATAACTCCAGCTTGTGTCAAGTTGACACACAAACCAGGCAGTACAGGTTGCATCCTAGAGCATAAGCATTGGTGAAAGGCTCTAATCCATTGACAATTCACAGAACAGTTAAAATATCCATTTTAAGATTCCACTCATATAATTTATATTATGCATTTTTATTGCTTGATCTGCTAATATTGCCCTACATATGTGATTGTATTCCTACTACAGCACCAATAATATCCCAAAGTAAGGCAAAGCCAGTGAATTACTTCAGAAGACTTGGTGAAGAAAAACCCAGAGTGAGGCTGCACTCTGATTACTGGACTTTGCTCCTTTTTTTTTTTTTTTTGAATAATGAGATAAGAAGGATGGCAGATGCTGAAAATCCCATGAATGAATCCTTGTTTATCAATCTCTGTATTCTCTTCTTTGTTCTAATCTCATTACCCTATCTCATTTACCCCTTCCCCTTCCATTATTGCATTTTTACCCTTTATATCATTTCACTCTATTTTCCCTCATGCATCCTAGTTTAACCTTTTTTATTCATAGTTCAGTTTATATTTTTATACCAGTTCTTTCTCTCTCCCTTCTTTGAAAACTACTTTCTATGTCTCATTAGTAATTTCTCAACCTCTCTGTGAATTACAAAGACTCAAAGATAATATCCATAAATGAGAGAAAATGTAATGTTTTTCTGTTGGAGTCTGGATTTTCTCACTCAGAATGGTTGTTTCCAGTTCTAGTCATTTACTTGCTACTTTCATAATTCTGTTTTTTATTAAAAGCTCAATTATACTCCATTGTATACATGTAACACTTTCATTATAAATTCATCAGCTGATGGACATCTAGTTTGGTCCCATTTCTTGGATATTTTAAACAAAATAGTGACATTAGAAAACTTAAACTAGATACTTATCTGTCAGGTTGCACATAATTCAACACCAAATGGATCAAGGACCTCAACATGAACCCTATATCCTCATTCTGACAGAAAGAAAGTAGGAAATATACTCAAACCTGTTTTCTTGCTCCACAGATTAGCACTTGCTGCTATCTTATCTCTTGAAACTTTATGGTTTGACATTTGGACCATTATGCTTTCTCTTTTACATTATACTGAATTATGACTATTAGCATAGAAGTGGCCAGTTTGGGGAGAAAAGCTGGAAGTCAGTGACTTATTTAAAAGTTCGGTGAACATTACTTCAACTTGGAGATTGATGTGATAGACACCATTACTATCTCCTCAAACATCCCTTCAAATAACATCTGGCTTTGGCCATCTGCCATAGTCCATGGGTACAGAAGACATGCTCAGTCACAGCAGCAGTTTGGCATCAACATCAGGGTCCCTGATAAAAGAAAGGGGTGATTCTAAAATCTCTCGCTCTTATTCCCATGTCACCAAATAGTCAACTTGTGTAAGGATGTCTCCTCATAATGTCTTCTTTTGTGTCACTTGGTTTATTGAAGTGTGGAGTAAGGAATACCTGCCTCTGGGAAACATTAGGTATTATATTTTCATAGATTTATATTTTGAAATGTGTGTCTTTTATTAATTAATTATTTTATTTATTTACATGCCAAATGTTGCCCCCTCTTGGTATCTTCTCTAAAGTTCTCCCTTCTGCCTCTGAGAGGGTGTTCCCTGTATCTCCCCACCCTATGTAAGCTCTTTCATTGTGGGCTAAGCCTCTGGGAACTCCCAGAAATCCAGTTTAGTTGATGCTGTTGGTCTTCCTATTGGGTTGCCATTCCCTTCAGTTCCTTCAGTCATTGCATTACTGGCAATTTTAAGAGGCAGCATGCCAACACTGGGGACCTTGCACATCATCTGGAGCTCTGGGTAGCCTTGGGTTGCTGCCATTACCTGCATAGAATATCCCATTGTTCTTGAGGACATGATAACACTGAGTATAAAAGGGTGTCTATTTTTCTGTCTTTTCAGCTTTGCGTTACACACACTTCAAAATTTGGCAATGATCAATATTGATTTTGTCATCAATTTCCTTTTTCTAAAAATTTTTTTATTGGATACTTTATTTACATTTCAGATATTATCCCCTTACCCCATTTCTCCTCACCCTCCACCCAGGAACCCCTTATTCCATCCACCCTCTTCCTGCTTCATGAGGATGTGCCCCCACCTAGCCCCGTACTCCCACCTCCCCCACCCTCAAATTCCCCCACACTCAGCATCCAGCCTTCACGGGACCAAGGATCTCCTCTCCCACCCATGCCCAACAAGGTCATCCTCCACTACATATACAGATTGAGTCATGGGTCCCTCCCTATGTGCTCCCAAGCTGGAGGCTTAGACTCTAGGAGCTCTGGTTGGTTGGTATTGTTGCTCTCCTCATGAGGTTGCACACACTTTCAGCTCCTTCAGTCTTCTAACTCCTCCATTGGAAACCCCTTGATCAGTTCAATAGTTAGCTGTGAGCATCTGCTCTAAATATGTCAGACTCTGGCAGACCTAGTCGAAGAAAACTATAAAATGTTCGGGTACAAAATGTCCATGAAATCTGGGACACCAAGAAATGACCAAACCCATAAATAATAGGTATAGAATGAGATGAAAAGTTTTTCAACAAAATCACAGAAGAAATTTCCCAGATTTAAAGAGAAGGATGCCTGTCAATGTTCAAGATTCTGATAGAACACCAAATAGACATGAACAGAAAGTAAACACCTATGGCACCTAAGAATCAATACAATAAAAAGACAGAGGCAGAAAAGATATTGAAAGACATAAGGGAAAAAACTAGTCATAAATAATGACAAGTCTGTTAGAATAATATCAGCTTTTCCATAGAGAAGCTGAAATCTAGTAGGGCTTTGTTTGATGGCCTACAAGCTCTGAAAGAACAGAGGTTCAAACACAGACTACTATTTCCTGCAAAAGTATTAGTCATACTTGGAGAATAAAATAGTACATGATAAAAACAAACTTAAGAAATTCACGTCCATGAAGTGAGAGCTACAGAGAATATCAGAAGGAATATTTCAATATGAGGGGAGATTAGCCACACACCAAAAGACATAAGGAATAAAGAATCTCAGCACAGTTAACTGAAAGTGGTCTAAGAAAACATACTACCATAACAAAATAATAGAAATTAATAAGCTGTATTCAATAATTACTCTTAACATTGTCTGTTTCTGTTCACCAATTTAACAATACAGACATGAAAAGATTTATATTTCTGTTACTACCAATAAATACCTATTACTATGAGGGCATACACCACTTTAGGGGAAAAATACAGAAAAAGTAATTCTAAATAAATGCAACTAAGAAACAAGCAGGTATAGTTATTCTAACACCTGGGGAAAAAAAACTCCAAATCAAAACTAGTCAGAAGAGACAGGAAATGATAATACATACTCATTAAATTAAATAGCTTCCAAAAGGATATTACAATTTTAACATTTGTGCACCTAAACCAGGGACACCGAATTTCATACAGAAGCCACTAAAAGGCATAGAATTGCATATGGACTTTAATACAGTGACAGTGGATGACATTATTCCATTCTCATCAATAGAATGTTTATTCAAATTAAAGTTATATAGAGAAATTTTGGAGTTAAATAATGTCATAAGTCAAATGAACCTCACAGACATGTAAAGAACATTTTACCCAACCACTGAAAAATACACATCTTAAACTGATTTCCATTTGAATTTTGTGTATTGATCATTCTGTGTTTGGTAACTATATTTATCATTCCATGGTATTTAAACACATGCATTATTACTCCTATTAGGACATGCTAATACTCCTCTTTTCTATCATAGGTCAATTCAAACTGCACACAATGTCTCTAGACATTGGTACATATCTCCAGAGAAATGAAATTCTTTGAGAACCAGTAATTCAAGGGTATATTGTGTGTTTGATTGAAAAATATTTCTTAGGTCCATTTGGCTTTACTTCTCTAAGTAAAGCCTCAATAAATGTCTGTTCACTCCAGGTAGTGCAATGATGGCACCAAAAGAAGTAAAATGTTCAACCCAGCTTTGTAAATGATGCAGTATCCAGATTCCCTTACAAGAGTTTGGATGAAGATTACTTACAAAGAAATAGTTGAGCCTGAGACACGGATTTGTCTCTGATAGAGTATCTTTATGGAATTCATCAAGAACTTAGCTGTTCACTCTGGGATGCTGTTTCACTGTATTTCTTTATTCCTTTTTATTATGAGCACAGCATACTATTCTAAGCTCACACCTCTCTAGGGTCAGAAGGAAATAATGTATGAAATCAAATTGGGACTTTACTGATGTTTCTCTTTCAGAGCATGTTAACATACTTATTACCATGATAACTAACCATATGGTATCTTCATTGCTTAACTTATGCCAGAGCCATGACTACAGTTCAACCTCTATAACAGTTCAACAATATAACCTGTAAATAACTGCCTATTCACATGCAGCTTTGTGCCCGTACCCTGACTAGAGTAGGTGAGGGAATAAAAAGAGGACTGTTATAGCAAAGAAACAACAGGCACATATGAAAAAACGTGCAGTCACATGGGATGTACACACTCTGATGAAATGGTACCAATTTCTGCAACAGCTAGGAACCTCGGTGCTTTTATTAAGTACAGCATGGGGGCAAGAGGAGGGTAGGGGTTAGTTGTTCTAGATAGAAGCAGACTGTAGGTGAGCAGTTTCAGCCTGTGAGTGAATGGCAGGAGGAAACTAGACTTGCTAGTTTTTGTGCAAACTGATAGATTGTTAACACACTCTGCTACTTGGACCAAAGGAAGAATGCTTTGCCAGTTCCAATCCTGAACTCTATGGAAAAAGTATTGTCCATTTGGGGGGGCCTGAGGAACTGGGTCCTTGACATTTACTCGTGTCAACAATACTCTTTCACTGAGGACTTCTCCACATGGGAAAATATCTATGCCCAAGACATCTGCTCTTTTATTTAGCTTTCAATGTTAAAAAAAAATAACCTATTCTGAAATGTTTCCTGAATCTTGGGTCAGATAATTATTTTTATTTCATTGTTTTCTGAGCATCTGAACATGAGACTACAGTAACAGCCAGGAGTCTGATGCTGTTTATAAACTTTTATGAGTCTTTGCCAATATTTATGGAATATAGTTAAATGTTTGCTGTTATTTATAATCATATTAGAATAATATAGGGTTCAAATATAATTCTACAGGAGGCTTTTTGGTAGGCTAGCCATATTTCTTTAACTAAGAAACATCAAATGCCATTCTCTTCCTTCTTATGTTGTGCCCACCTCATTGATTTTTAGTCTAGCATACAATAACCAATATATGTTATGTCAGCAGAACTAGCCACAAATATAACAGAAACATATTTGGCTACAACTATAATAAAGTTGTTATAATTAGATTAGTTGACATATGAAGCTTGTCTAGGTAACACTCACAGTAGTAGTCACTTATCACTATGAGATTTTCTCTTAGTGTCAGTGGATTTTTTAATATATCAAGAACACAAGACATCTCATTCCATAATCTCTTAACTTTAACACTGTTTGCATTCAATCTACTGGTAACAGTGTGTAGTACAATGGGTGGACAATGTGGTCTCACTGTTGTATAATTATGATTCAGGTTACTTAAAGGCTAAGTAACCTGGCCTTTGGATTTTTCAACAATCTTGTGGGTTTTGCTTGCTCTTATTCCAACTACGACTGGTATTTACTTTAGATTCTTACCTGGTGTCTTTATTTTTCTTTTAGATGGTTTCCCAAATCTATAGACCACTACCAATTACTGTTACACAACAAAATATGTTATAGATGGTCATCAGACATACTGATTGTAATGGAAACAAATATCTTCTAGAATCCTTAAGATAGAAACAGCAAAAAAAAAAAAAAAAAAAAAAAAAAAAAAGGCCTTTCAACAAGAAATAAAAAAAAAATCTCACTGCTTCTTGTACTTACTTCCTCCAAAGAACAATGTCACATAGAACAATACATATTTCAGGCACTGCCGTATAGTTGTTAGCATGATCTAGAATCACCTAAGAAAGTGTAATTCGAGCAGGAGAAGCAGGGAGGCTAGCTCTTAAGCTTGCCTCATAATTTGGTACCATTGTACATGTGGCAGTGGCTTTGTAAACATAAAAGAGGCAATAATCAGGGGTTTCTTGAGGTTTGCATCAAAATTCCAAAGATCTCCTAAGGGTAATAATAGTATAGCATGTTTGGTGTCCCTCCAATGAGGCACCCCAAAACCACTGTATGAAATGTGAATGATATAGCTTAATATCAGTAGAAATCTTAGTATATTACAAATATGAAGGCCACTAAACTGTCCATGTAAGAAAGCTTTAGGCATCAAGTGGAAATGGCCAATGAGAGAGGCTATCCTGTGCCAACTCCATAGAGCCAAAGTGATTCCATTATGAATTCCAGATGCCTAATGCAAGGCTTCAGGATTTTTAGCTTGCTTTTGAAGGCTTTTAGTATTTTTTTTAGCAGTATCATTCCAGATGTGCCACATTCCTCTGTTTTGGAATAGGAATGATCCTTGTGGTCTTGCATATTGAAACTGCAGTGTGTTAATTTTATAGGATCTCATAGTTAAGAGATAGTTTTGGCTCTCAGAAGTGATGGTAGACTTATGGATAGTGTTGTGACAGTAAAAAACTAGAGATTCATAGACTCAATGCATATTGTCTTACAATGACTTTATGAGCTGATGGGGAAGTAAGGATGAAATTTATGGCTTCAAATTGTATGATTTTGACAGGGTTTAGATTTATGATGGTCAATTCAGATCGGCAATTTTATATGATCTAAAATCATCTAAAAGACAAATATGTGTTCATGTCAATGAGGAAATTCTATAGTTGGATGCTATAGAGAGGAAGGCCCTCTGCAACTTTGAACAGCACTCTTCCACATGAGTGAATGGAAAAGAAACACTGGAACAACAGAATTTCTTTCTCTCTCTGCTTCCTGACAATGGAAGCTGTATATACCGCTTTGTCACCTTACCTGCTATCCCGAACTGTGTATCCGTGCAGTATAACTGGTAATAAACTCTTTCTCTCTACAAACAGTTCTTAATCAGGTATTTGATCATAATTGTGATAAATACAATGTGCAAATTGGAGAGACACCCATAGGATTGCTGACAGGTCTTAGTGTAGGTATCCCCTATTGTTTGGACTGGCCAGTGGTAAGTATGGGACTGGACCCCTCCTAATCTTCAGAATTTTGTCTTATCACTTGGCTCCAATGTGTCTGACTGACTTCAGGCTGGCCCTGTGGCCACATCCTGTTTACGTCAATTCCTCTCTGATGCAAGAGCACAGGACTGTGTGAACAATGTTCACAACCCAAAGGCTATTCTTTCTCATGTTCACAGATGTTTAATTCAATTTTATGAGCAAAAGCAATACACTCCAATACTCTGGTGTACCCGGATTTGTCAATATGGATATACCACAATCTTAAGGGTTTTTTTTATTCCAAAATGCACATGGTATAGTATCTTTGGTAGGCATAATTACCTACTTCTACCTTCATATAAATATATTTCAACTTAATATCTCTATCGGCATATCCATACCTTCCTGATGCCTGTCTCTGATGAATTTCAATCTTATCATGAATCAATGCGTAATTCGCCATTAGAAGCAACATTTGCTCAAACAGAAGCATTTAGTATATTTTTCCCAGCACAGTAATTGTATCAATTACTTGGGAATTTTCATGCTTACTTCCTTGTTCTTCTGACAGGTTTGCCCCCAGCTCTTGTGACCTACCACCCAAAAAGAAGAAAAAGAAGCAGGAAGATAAAGAGGAAGAGGGGGGAGGAGGGAGAGAAAAAGGAAGAGGAAGATTCCCATATATCCATTGGAGCATGATCAATCCCACGGTAGCCAGCATCTTAAAAAACAACAACAGCAGCAGCAGCAGCAACAACAACAACCAAAACCTGAGTTCTTCTCTACCAGGACCCCTGCCAGAAGGCCTCAATTGTGAAAAGTTACAGTTCAGCGTGCATATCACAATATTTAAGAGCTCTCTTTAATGTCTTCCTGTCCTGGCTGCTACTTTTGTGTGTGGGGGGGTGGGGGGGGGTGGGAAGGGTAGGAATTGTCAGAGAAGGCTATTTTCCTCTTTCTCAACTGTGCATCTGCAATCATTGATATCACTGCAAAAGTAGCTTCTATATTTTTATAGAATTAATACATTTGAAATTCAACAGTGGGAATCTATACAGCAGTAGGATCACTGGTCTTCTTCAGTGAACTGTCCTCTGGACATTACAGTTTCCTGGGCATTATAGGCTTTCAGAAATGTGTAAGTTTTACTTTTACCCCATCTCAAGTTTTCTTTAGAAATTCTTCTTTGGAGGAATCTCACGTAAACTAAAAGTCTTCTTTCTGCTATCTTATTCAGTTTTCCTTTACTTGTACCATATCAGATACTTTCCAAACCGTATTTACAGGTAGGCTCTGTTACTCACATTCTCCTATGTCTCTCCCATTTCTGTGCTGTAGCTAATGTAGGATCAGAGAGTTTCAAATAAGAAATACATGTGTTCCTCCCTGCACCTCTTATAGTATTATCCTGCATATACTCACACAACTGATGTGTTTATCAGGCACAGATAAGTGGAGAACTAATGACTATTTCTATATAAATATACAATAACTTTACAATATTAATTATTATAGGAATAGACTAGCAAAAAGGAACCCTATTAGGCAGAAATTCAACTAGAATACTTGATTGGCGAATAAATATAGCATAGATTATTTTAGTACTATTTTACATGGTATTATAATTACAACAGAGAAGTTTAAACTTCTCTGTTTAAGTTTAAACAACAAGGTTATTCCAAATGACTCTAAACTATTGTTTCTAAAATGTACTCATCTAGAATTGACCCAGAATCTGAAAAACTTCAGGCAAAAATAGATTATTCAGGACAGTAAACATATTGGGTATTGTATCAAGGTAAATGTGAATGCTCTTCTCATGTTACCAAACAAAACTTAACACTTGCACCTTCTCTACAAGTGAGCATTAAGAATGCAAACTAATCTATAACTGGATTGTGGTTGATAACCAGAAACTCTCTAATTCATGCAACTGAACTAGATTATTGGCTGGAAAGAAAACAAACAATAAATCCTCTTTCCAATCTCAAACTATTCCTTCTTTTTAAATTCATCTACATGTGATTGTAGGCAAATAACACACAAGGATGAATTAGTTGGTAAAAAATATCTTAATAAATGGGGATGCTCTTCATTCCAAACACTAGGATTATATCATCTAAGTTGGGCTCCTGGCTGCTTTAAGTAAAGACCACTCCCAGCCACCAGAGTATCTCAACATTTGAATTAATTTTATATATTTAACCAAATATTTGGAAAATAATTTTATAAAAGAAAATGAATTGATTTAATGGAGTCTGAATAAACATGTTGGAAGAGGGAGTTTTTAATTATCTTTTAAAAATACTATTATGATAGATTTGGGCTGCATCATTTATAGATAGGAACATGAGAGTGTTTCCATGGTGAATTTCCAGGGGCATGGTAACCAGCCACTGTATTTGTACTGTGCTGCCAAGTTCTGTGGCAAAATTAAGAAGAAGACTGGTCCCATTCTTATCACTTCGGGTTAATAAGGAACAGTAACTACTCTAGTGTGTTATGGTGAGCTATGAAATAAAGTGTCCCTTATCTCCCTAGCTGTACCCAAAGTTGATCGCTCTGTGAAAGAAGTAGAACAAGCCAAAAGGTACTTGCATGCTTTCTTAGAACCTGATAAATTTATTCTTTTGTCATGAATTCCTTAATAGCTGAGAAACAAAACCAGCATACATATCTTTTGAGGCAGCAACAACAGGCCCTCCAAATATTCAAGCACACTGTGTGTAATTTGGAATTCACTTACAATGCTAACATTTACTGTGTTACATGCTTGGAAAAGCAGCTAAAGGAATTGTAGTTATATCTGTTGTAAACTTGAAAGTAAGTAGTGAGAATAGACAACACTAAAACCTGTGAGTTTTGAAAACTTTTTAGGCCAGCTTGATTAGATATTGCCTCATACTATAGTCTTATTTTCATTTCTGATGTACACCATAAATAAAATGTAAAAGCTTATTTAGAAAATAAATCATTTTCATTCTACATGATATGGAGATTTCATGCTGGGATTAATTATACGTTTCTGTGGTGCTAATCAGCTTTTATAGTTCTAGGTACCAATATACTAGTAAATGGTTTGTAGACCTGTTTAGCCAAAGATAATCCAATATGAAGTCAAGCAAGATGTAATCACTAATCCAATTGTGGCACAAATTTTATGGAGATAAAAAAGCATGTCCCATTTTATGTAAGCCTTTTTCTAGAAATAGAATTCATGATCATGTTTCTTAGTCTACACTAATCTGAACATTTAAGGCAGCGGATGTCTAATTCTCCAATAGGAAGCCCCAGGTGAGCATTTGGTTAAAAGGGTGGAATGTCATTAAAATTGCCTTATAAAAGTGGTTTTGTATGACTATATTACTACTCTCATCTGGCCAGTGTGTACAAACTTTTTACAATGTTACATGATTACTTTCAAAGACACATGAAAATTAAACTGCGAATAATAAGCATCTGTTGCTGTGGACTGGCAGTTACACATATCAGTACACTAAACTCTCTGAGAATATAGCAGAACACCTTTGCTGACTACTTTTATATCAACTTGACACAAACTAATGTCATCTGAGAGGAGGGAATTTCAATTAAAATCCCTCCATAAGATTGGTCTGTCAGCAACTTGTAAGGCATTCTCTTTCTTTCTCTCATTTAAAATATTTTCCCTTTTACTAACCATAGGGTTTCCTTTCTCTCCCTCTCCCTCTCCCTCTCCCTCTCCCTCTCCCTCTCCCTCTCCCTCCCCCTCCCCCTCCCCCCCTCCCCCCCCTCCCCCTCTCCCTCTCCCTCTCCCTCCCCCTCCCCCTCCCCCCCCTCCCCCCCTCCCCCTCCCCCTCCCCTCCCCCTCCCCTCCCCCTCCCCCTCCCCCTCCCCCTCCCCCTCCCCCTCCCCCTCCCCCTCCCCCTCCCCCTCCCCTCCCCCTCCCCCTCCCCCTCCCCCTCCCTCCCTCCCTCCACCCTCTTTTTTCTCTCTCTTCTTCCTACTTTTACAAAAAGATGTATTTATTTATTTTATGTATATGAGTACACTATAGCTCTCTTAACCACTGAACCATCTCTCTAGCTCCCACACGTTTTCTTTTTTTAAAAGCATGAATATAATATGAATATAGTTTCCACTCTCACTGTTCCTCTCAGTTCTTCCTAATCGTCTCTCTTATTCTGAGCCACTCCTTTCTATCACTTATTAGAAAAAAAATCAGACTTCTAAAATCTACAACCAAACATAAAATAGAAAACAAAAAACAATAAGATACAATGAACAATGAATCTTATCATATCATATCAAAGTTGAACAAACCAAGCCAAGAGAAAATTAAGAGTCTCAAGAGAAGGTATATCAGAGACCCACTTGTTTACATATTCAAGAGTCCCATACAAGTTCTAACTGAATGCTATAATATATATATATGTATATATACATGTATATATATGTACATATATACATATATATACATGTATATATACATATATATTATATACATATAATATATATTATATACAATATATTATATATATGTGTATATATATATATATATATATATATATGGAGAGAGAGAGAGAGAGAGAGAGAGAAAGAGAGAGAGAGAGCATGATACAGACCATGGTAGACCCTGTGATTACTGCTTCAGAATCTGTGAGTACATATGAACTTTACTCAGTTGTTTTAGAGAGTTTTGTTCTTTTGTTTGCTTCTGTCCTATCTGTCTCCCCTACATCTTCTGCCTCCTCTTCCACAGGATTCCCTGAGTATGGAGGGGAGAGTTTTGATGGAGACATATTGTTTAAAGCTGTGTGTTCCAAGGAGCCTCTGTCTCTGCATCATGTCTGAATGTTGGTCTCTATAATTTTTCCCATCTGATGCAAGAGGAAGCCTCCCTGATGATGGTTAAATAAGGCACTATTCTGTGAGTATAGTAGAATATCATTAGGATAAAATTTATTGTACTTTTAAAGATCAGTAGAATTTGGTTTTACCCAAGTACTCTGCTCTACCTAGACTCTGATTCTTGGTCACACAAGCAGAGTCAGATCAGTTCGATCTTATGAAACAGGCCTTATGTCAAATTAGATATAAAATGGTTACTTCCACAAAGTTTGTGCCACCATTGTCCTAGCATATTTTGCAGACAGGACAGGTTGAAGATCAAAGGTTTTGTGTTTGGGTTGATGTTTATTTTCCTTTTTTGGTAGCCTTCAGGGTACCTTTCTATGTCATAAGAAATGGGTTTGACAATTCTCCATAGGCACCAGGTCAACCTCTTTATCTTCAATTTGTGGGTTTTATCATCAGCAACATTCCTTGTTGTCTGTTTTTGGTGAGTTACCTATTACCTTGGCAACAACCTGCAAGGTTTGGAGATTGGGGAGTTTCATAGGACCTTTTCTGCCAACAACTGAAATGTAATCCAGTTCCTGTACTGACAGCTTTGGTGATAAGTGATGGAGGGTAGGGACTCTGTCTCCTATTATTTGGAAACTTTATTAAGATTGATATTGTCTATTACAGGAAGTTTCCCCTCCACTATATTTTTATACACATAAAATGCCCTTTAATTCTTTATCTCTCCCCTTTTTCCCTCCCCCAATCCCATCTTCCTTTCCCTTCCTACCTAGTCTTCCTGGTCTTGCCCCCACTTCCCCAACTCATTTCTGATTCCAGTCCACCCATTAGAATCTGTTCTGTTTCTACTTTCTAGGGAGATCCATGTTTCCCTCTTGCCTGTTCCTCTATGGCTAACCTCTCTTAACCTACAGATTATACCTTGGTTATCATTTATTTAATAGCTTATACCCAGATATAAACTAATACATACCATATTTATCTTTCTTGGTCTGGTATTTTCACATAGGATTTTTTTTCTAGTTCTATCCACTAGCCTGCAAATTTTGTTATACTGTTTTTAAAAAGAGCTTAGTAATACTCCATTGCATAAATATACAATATTTTTTTATCCATGCTTCTGTTGAGGGACATCTAGGTTATCTCGAATTTCTGGCTTTTGTGAATAGAGAATATACAAACATGCTTGAGCAAGTGTACCTGTGGAAGGAAAAGTATCTTTTGGGTATACATGTGGAACATTTAATTAATGATCAATAGAAAGAGCCCAGTCCACTGTGGGCCATGTAATCCCTGGGCTGGTGGTCCTGGGTTCTATAAAAAAGCAGGCTGAATAAGGCATAAGGAGCAAGCTAGTAAGCAGCACTCACCCACTGCCTCTGTATTAGCGTATGCCTCCAGATACCTGTCCTGATGAAGTTACTATCCTGACATCCTTACAAAATATAAGGGGAATAAATCCTTTCCTCCATGACTTGCTTTTAGGTTATAGTATTCATTACAGCAATAGAAACCCTAACTTAGACAACAGTCGACAGAACTGTATAAGAATTTAAGAAAGGGATAAAGACGTGAGAAATAGCTATTTCCATTTTGATATGGTTTTCCCATCAGTTTTCATGAAGTAAAACTTTAGTGATCTATATTGTCATTTCAACCCTAATCATTTCCAGAGAATAAGTTGAACAATAAATATATAGCTATATTTTTGGTCACAGAAACAAAAATAATCACACTCTCTGAGTTGGGTGTCACGGGGCCCTCAGCTTGAATTCTAAACATTACTTCCACCCATCTCCTAACAGAACATGGATGTGGGGATGGTGTATCACCACACAGGAGGTGGAATGTGATGTGAAGGCAGGACTTCAGTGAAATAGCAATGAAACTGCTTTACTGATTTTGCAACCAATCTGAAGTATGACCTCTCAGAGGTGTGCCTGTCTGGACTTAAACATGCTCCTGCAAATAGCACTTCACACAATTTCAAGTTACTTAAACACTGCATTTTTATTTTTACAAGATTGGTGTGGACTTTTTGGTGTTACTTTGCCCTTATATAGAGCGAGTGTACATTGGCTTGTGCCTAACCTGGAGAAGTACAAATAGTTGTACTTGAAACATTCTTTATAATATTGTATAGAAAATAGAAGTATGCATTGTTGGATTAGTTGGTAACTTTGTGAGGCAAGTCTTCCTACCTTGAAGACATTTAACAATATAGAGAGATATTTTACATTGTCTCAATTCATCTGTGGTAGAAGAGGGAACTATTACTTCTGTCATTGTGCTGAATGCATAGATTTATCTTTTTATATTATATATACTGGACATATGTAAAGCAAGGAATGAAGCATCTGAAAAACTCCAGCTACTGGGTCATTAGACTAAAATGGGTACACAAATTACAGGTCGAAATAAGAATGACTGAAGAAAGCAAAAGGTACATTTTGATTTCATGACATCCTCCAGAAGTTACTTAACTCAAATCAGTTCAACTAAAGGTTCACTTCTGGAGAACTATAAAGACATAGATAGTATACATGCTGGTTTGAATAAATTGCTCCCTCATGGTTTGGGGCATTTGAAACACTTGGTCCCCAGTTAGTTGTGATGCTTGGGAGGTTCAGCAGGCATGGCATTGCTGAAGCAAGTGAGTCATTGAGGGAGGGGCCTTGGGAATTTAAAATACAGTGCCACTTCCAATCCATTCTCTCTAATTTGTGTTTACAATTCAAGATATCAGCCCTCTGCTTCCTGTTCCAGCCACCATACCTGCTTTTTACTTCCGTGATGGACTCTTATTCCTCTGGAATCATTAGGCCCAATAGACCCTTCTACAAGTTTCTTGGGTCATGATGTTTTATCATAGCAATAGAAAAGTGACTAACACTAAATACAGGGCTAATTAAACGTGGACTATTACATTAAAGTAAAATATCATTTTCAATACATTGTGCTACTTGCTGATGTTGCCTTTTGCTTGATAACTATTTCTAAGAAAATAAATTAGCAACAATCACAAATTTGATTTTAAGACTAGAATGCCAAAAGGACTAGTTTCCTTTCACACTTACTTCTCAGAATGTTAAAATCTGCCAAATGATGAAGAGATGGGATGTTTCTAAGTCAGGGTTACACTCTGTAGTCTGGCTGGCCTGGCTATGCAGACCAAACTGGCCATGAACTCTTTTTTAGTACTCTCAGGACAATGTTTACAGGGAGTGAGGATATCAGAGAGCTCCACCTTATTCATTATTGAGTGGGATTACTTCAACATTTTCCTATACACACACACACACACACACACACATATATATATGTACATATATATATATATATATATATATATATATATATGAAAGATGTTCCTTCTAGTCCTAATGTCACTTTTATAATATACTGTCATGATGGATATATAAAAGGCTTTTTCTATATTCGTTGAGATGATTAAGTTATTTTAGTCTTTAAGTTTATTTATGGACTGCATACATATCTTTATTATTTTTTACACATCAGGAATAAAACTGACTTGATTATGTTGCATATTTGTTTTATGTATGCTTGTATTCAGTTTGTAATTAATTTACTCAATAGTTTAAAAACCATGTTCAACAGGGATATAAGCTGGTCATTAAATTTTGTTGTATCCTTACCAGTTTTGATGCTAGAGTATCTTCTTTTAAAGTCTGGTAGAATTCTTCTGTAAATCGATGTGGGCTAGAACATTTTTTTTTATTTGGAAGGCTTTTTAATTCTATTTTAGTTTCCCCATTTGATATTGGTTAATTTAGATTATTGATTTCTTCTTGGTTTAATTCTGGTGGTTTAGCAGATTCTAGGAATTCACTTATTTTAAGTTTTTCAATTTAATAGTAAACAGGTTTTTAAAGCATTATAACATCCTTACTTTTGTTGTCTATTGCAATGTTTCCTTGCTTGTTTCTAATTAAATTAACGTGAAACCTCTCCCACACCGTCTCTTTGGTTAAATAGGAAAATGGTCTGTTGATTTTGTTTATCTTCTCAAAGTACCAGTTGCTAGGTTTATTGATTGTATTATTATTATTATTTTGCTTCTATTACTTTGGGCTCTATTTCAACATTATATTTGTCTTTTTTGTCTTTACTCATTTGGGTTGCATCATTAAATTATTTATGTGTGTGCTTTTTGATCATTCTTTAAATAAATGCAGGTAGAGCTGTAAATTTCCCTTAAAGAGCTGCTATGTGACCCAGAAGTTTTGTTGTGTTGTGTTTTCATTTTCATTGAATTCTAGTCATTTTCTTGTTTGTTTCTTGGTTTATTTGCAAGACATTTTTCACACTCTTCATAAGTTTATGTATGTACAAAACATGTTTTAGTTGCTGAATTTAAGTTTTATTGCATTGCAGTCAGGTATTGTTCATGGAGTTATTTCAGTACTTCTGAATTTGTTAAGATTTACTTTGTGTCCCAAGATTGTTCTGTTTTAGAGAGGTTTCCATGTATTGCTAAGCAGAACACATATTCTTTGGTGTATGGATAAATATTCTGCAGATGTCTGTTAAATTCATTGGATGTATGATGTCATTTAATTCTCATGTTTCTCTCCATATTTTTTTGTCCAGATGACACATGACCTGTATTTTGGAGAAAGTGGGAATTGCAACCACCGAATATTAATGGCTAATGTTAGTCTGTTTCCTTAATTTTAGTAGTACATTTTTATGAAATTTGATGTTGTAGAACATGGAGTGAACAATTTTAGGGTAGAAATTCCTCTTGATCAATTTTCTTGATTACAGTCAGGTGTTCCTCTTTACCTTTTCTGAAAAATTTTTAGTTTGAAGTCTATTTTATCAGGTATTAGGAGAGCGACTCATTTTCTCAGGTCCTGTTTGATTTGTGTGCTTCTGTCCACCCTTTCCCTGTAAGTCTTACCTATCTTTATAGCTAAAACAAATTCATTTTAGACAACAGAAATATGCAATTTGTTTCTTGATAATTCAGCCAGTCTGT
Source organism: Arvicanthis niloticus (assembly GCF_011762505.2). Lineage (NCBI taxonomy): Eukaryota > Metazoa > Chordata > Mammalia > Rodentia > Muridae > Arvicanthis > Arvicanthis niloticus. The sequence goes on from NC_047665.1 coordinate 34,381,751, forward strand.
ATCTGTTGGATGAATATTTGAGACCTTGAAGTTATGTTTGATGCATGTGTGTTGATTACAGTCATTTGTGTTTTTTGTGTTCTTAGTGGGACTTTGAGCTTTAGTTTCATGTTTATTTCCACCATCTCTTGACTATAGACATCCTCCTCTTTAGCTTGAAAAGTTTTCTGTATTTTATTCAGCTTTATACTTGAGGATATAAAATTTTAGACTCTGTATAGCTTGGAACTTTTCTTTTTTTTTAATATTACAAATAATTTTGCTAGGCATATCAATCTAGTTTGGCCACAGTTATCTTTTAAGACTGGTAAAGTATTTTTCAGGCTGATCTGGCTTTCAAAATTTCCACTAAGCAGGTGTTATTCTGATGAATTTTACTTAGTGTGTAGCTTGCCCCCCGCCTTTTTTTCTTGAAGCAGTCAATACTCTGTTCTGTTTTAACTGTGATATACCATGAACACTTTCTTGTCGGTTTTTTGTCTATTTGGTGTACTGTGTACTTCTTGAATCTGTGTGTGTATGTCTTCTATTAATTTGTGTAATTTTCTTTCTACAATTTTATTGAAGATTTGGTCTGTACCAGTGACCTAGGAATCTTCTTCTTCATCTATTTTTGTAATCAAAAAAGGTATTGATTTTATGTGTGTGAGTGCTCTATCTGCATGTACACCTGTATGCCAGAAGTAGGCAGCCGATCTCATTATAGTTAGTTGTGAGCCACCATGTGGTTACAGGGAACTGAATTCAGGAACTCCGTAAGAGCAGCCAGTGTTCTTAACTGCTGAGCTATCTCTCCAGCACCTTATTCTTTTAATTTTGAAGGTTCAGTTTTTTACTGGTATCCTATATTTTCTCTGTGGTTCTTTATTACATTCTTTTAAATTTTACATTTTTGTTTAATTATTATATATAAAAATATGAAATGCTTCACACATTTACATATCATCCTTGAGCAGGTATATGCCAATCTTCTCTTAATTGTTCCAGTTTTAGTTCATAGCTGCTGAAGCAAGCACAAATTTGTATGTTCTCTAAATTCCTTAAGACTTTTGTTGAGTAAGTGATTATTCTTTAAATTTTGTTTCCTAGTGTTCATCTGGGCAATTTCAAAATTGGTGAACCTATCCATAGGACTGACGGATTTTGGGATTGAAAAACCATCTTGATCTTTAATTTTGATTTTTTTCTTATGATTTATGGCTATGTGGAGTTTTTTGTTAGTTCTGCATCTGATATGAGTAGAATGGGTTAACATGGAGCACAGGATGTTTGGGCCTCATTGGGTCTAAAAATTGGTGGCATTCATGAGATGTATTCTAGTCAAAGCCTAGAGTTTGGGTAAAGATCTAGGGCATTGAGACAGTGCAAGGAGGACAGAGCATGACATGTTTAGACCCTGGCAAAGATTGTTGAGAATATTTCTTGGCTATAGCATGAGAGGGGACTGTAGGTTGTAGGCAAGTATTGGTAGCCCAACTAGTCTGGGAACTAAATATAGAATCTAGGTTAGATCTGCAGAATCCTGTGTGTGTGTGTGTGTGTGTGTGTGTGTGTGTGTGTGTGTGTGTGTGTGTGTGTCAGGTAAACAACATAACAAGATGCAATAAGACATGGCACAAACTCTCTTATCATGATTGGACAAAGCTATCCAGTAGGAAGAAAGAGGTTTCAAGAATAGCAAAACAACAACAACAACAACAACAACAACAACAACAACACATCACTCTCCAGTCTTGGGAGTCCCCAAAAAACACTAAGCTAAATAACCACAATGTGTTTGTAGAGGACATAGCACAGACCCATGTAGGTTCTTTGATTGCCACTTCAGTCTCTGTGAGCCTCTATGAGCCCTGTTTAGTTGATTCTGTAGCTATGTTCTCCTGGTGTACGCCACTACTCTGGCTCCTACAATACTTCTTTCCACTCTTTCTCGGGGTTCTACATCTCTGCCCAATGTTTGGCTGTGGGTTTCTGCATTTGTTTTTATCAGCTGCTGGAGGAAGCCTCTCTGATGATGATTGGGCTAGGCATCAATCTGTTAAGTACAGCAGAATAATAATCGGAATGATTTCATTGGCTTTTCTTTTGTTTTTTTTTTTTGTTTTGTTTTTGTTTTTGTTTTTTGACCAGTGGTATTTGATTCTACCTTAGGTCTCTGCCTCATCCTGCTTCTGGTTCCTTGCCATCCAGGAAGTATTGGGCATGGATTCCCCCTCGTGCTGTGGGACTCAAGTTAAAACAGTCATTTGTTGTCTACTCCCACAGGGTCTGAGCCACCATTGCCCTAGTACATCTTGCATGAAGGACAGGTTTTAAGTCAAAGTTTTTGTAGCTGAGTTGGTGTCCCAGTCATACCCCTGGAATCCTAGCCTGGTTACAGAAAATGAACTGTTTAGGCTCCATATCCTCAATTACTAGGAGTCCTTTCTAGGGTTACGCACACAGGTTCATGGAAGTTTCCACTACAATAGGTTTACACATTGCCACCCCCCCAACCTCCAGATCAGTTTCAGTCATCTCTCCCTATACTCTCCATTTGCCCCTCTCTCTCCAACCTCATCCATATTGTTCCTATTTGCACTTGCTCCCAGTGCCACTGCAAAATCTATTTTATTTCTTCTTTGCAGGGAAATTCATGCCACCACCACAGCTGAGCATTTCTTATTATTTAGCCTCTCTGGATCTATGAATTGTAGTATGATTATCATTTACTTAATAACTAATATCCACTTCTTTTTTCCCTTTTTATTGGATATTTTATTTACATTTCAGATGCCATCCTCTTCCCCCATTTCCCCTCCTTAGAAAACCCCTATCCCATACCCTCTTCTCCTTTTTGCTTTTATACAATTTTTTTATGTTAACCAATGGCTTTATAAATTTGGTAATGCTCAATATCAATCAGAAGTGTAACCTAATACCCAACCTAGATATATCAACTATCTTTGTCTGGTGGAGACATGTGAACATCTGCCTCCATGTCTGTCCCCCCTCTCTCTTTCTCTCTCATCACCTAGCTCCTCCTCTCCTTCTCCTCCTCATTTCCTTATTCCTCCTCTTCTTACTCCTCCCACCTTATCTCCTCCTACATATCACCCTTCCTGTTAAAATAAAACTTTTCTCTCAAAACACAGTTAGAGTATAACTATACCAATTTATGTCAGTAAGGTGCAAGATAGACCTAATACCCAGTCCATCATTTTGTTGACCAAGCAGAACCTCTGTCATCTCTCCTACATAAAAGACTTAGTTCTGAACCTGGCTTTTTTTTTTCTTGGCTTTAGAATGAATGTCAGCTGAAAACCATCCTCTCAAGTCTTTTCTCTCAAAATAAATAGCAAGGATTGACTATGAGACTATAAGTTTCCAACCCCATCAGAAATCCAGAATGACTGAGTTAACTGAAATTATGGGAAGCACAAAGCATAGCTTCTAAAACTTGGTCAATTTATAGAGACCGCTGAACACCTGGACAGTCCCTATACTACAGAACGTTGGAGCATCCAACCTTCAGCCTTCTGGCCCAGGATCATCTGACAGACCTAGTGATGCAGAATTATTAAGGGCTGATTACTCTGTCTCGGCAGATATAATCAGTCGACTATTCTGCAAGTATGTCCTTTTCTGAACAGTAATTTGTCTGTAGATGGAAAGAGGCAATTCTTGCCTAGTGGCTGACTTACCACAATTGGAATAACTCCAAAGATGCTCAATTTCTTCTTAGAACCCAAGACAGGAAGCTGTCAGGAGCAGACAGGTCTCTAATCAAAATGAACATTAATACAGAAATGTTTGTAACATCAATTCTGTGGATTTCTGATGTTTGGAAAACTAACTATTTATATAAGGCAATCTGGACTGTTGTCTGTTAACTCCTCTCAGCTATTACTAAAGAAAATATAGAAAACACCCTAACAGTAAACTCAAAGCCATGAATTTGCTATAGGCCCTTAACTCACAGGCTAACCATCTCAAATAAGTTAAAAAAGTTAAAGAAGGACTGGGTCTAAGCCTTGTATTCCTAAATGTGTTATACAGGTGCAATGCCTATGAGAGAAGCAATATTCATCTCACTTTTATATTAATAAGAAGCTTGTACCAATGAAAACTTTCAATTTGAAATCAAAGTAAATTTTGTACCATTTAAGAAATTATAACTTCATCTTAATAACAATTATACATATTTCTACCAGTAGGTCATGGCTATGTAATAAATCCTAGCTAATCCTCCCTGTTCCACCAAAACCACTACTTTTCCCTCGAAAGACAGCCCAATATTAAGCACCTCAGTCCCCAAGCCCAGGGTATAGGGGCACCGATTCTTCATTAACTTCTTCAAGCTGATTATGGGTGTTGAGATATTAGAAGAGGGGTTGGGGGAAGAGTAAATTGATAAGCCCCTGACACTGTGTCTTCACTGCATCTAGCTGGAATTCCAGGACATCAGAGGTTCGAGCAGGTCTGCTCAGCTTGCCTGATGAGTAGATACACCAAGGCTATGTATTCTGCAATATACAATTCTCAAAACAAATTTTAGTATCAAAATAATTGTTTATTTGAATTCTGGAATCTAGTCTTCTGGCGGCCTGCCTCTGTCATGTCTAATCCATATAATTCTTGGAGTTTCTATGAGGGTGTGCTTCCACCATCCTCACATTTTGCCTTCCTGCTCTCAAATTTTCCAACAACAGGGAATCAAAACTTTCGGGCACCTAGGCCCTCCACTTCCACTGATGCCTAACCCCTTACCCCATTCCCCCCTCCAATGACTATGAGGGTGTGCTCCCACCATCCTCTCATTCCCGCCTCCCTGCTCTTGCAATTTCCCAACACTAGGGAATCCAAACTTTCAGGTACCAAGGCTGTCCACTTCCACTGATGCTTGGCAAGGCCACCCTCAACTACCTATACAGGTGGAGCCATGAGTTCCCCCCCCCCCCCCTTGTGTTCTCAGGCTGGAGATTTTGGAATGGCTACTCCAGCTTGTTTCTTAGGACCATTTGCTTGAAAAATTGTTTTCCAGCCTTTTACTCTAAGGTAGAGTCTGTCTTTGCACTGAGGTGGGTTTCCTGTATGCAGCAAAATGCTGGGTCCCAGTCCATTAGCCTATGTCTTTTAATTGGGGAACTGAGTCAATTGATGTTAAGAGATATTAAGTAACAGTGATTGTTGTCTCCTGTTATTTTTGTTATTAGAGGTGAAATTATCTTTGTGTGGCTATCTTCTTTTGGATTTGTTGGAAGAGGATTACTTTCTTGCTCTTTCTAGGGTATAATTTCCCTCCTTGTTTCGGAGCTTTCCTGCTATTATCCTTTGTAGTGCTGGGTTTGTGGAAAGATATTGTGTAAATTTGGTTTTGTCATGGAATATCTTGATTTCTCCATCTATGGTAATTGAGAGTTTTGCTGGGTATAGTAGCCTGGGCTGGCATTTGTGTTCTCTTAGGGTCTGTATGACATCTGTCTAGCATCTTCTAGCTTTTATAATATCTGGTGAGAAGTCTGGTGTAATTCTGATAGGTCTGCCTTTATATGTTACTTGGCCTTTCTCCCTTACTGCATTTAATATTCTTTCTTTGTTTTGTGCACTTAGTGTTTTGATTATTATGTGATGGGAGGTATTTCTTTTCTGGTCTAGTCTATTTGGTGTTCTATAGGCTTCTTGTATGTTTATGGGCATCTCTTTCTTTAGATTAGGAAAGTTTTCTTCTACAATTTTGTTGAAGATATTTATTGGCCCTTTAAGTTGTCTATACCTATTATCCTTAGGTTTGGTCTCCTCATTGTGTCCTGGATTTTCTGGATATTTTGTGTTAAGAACTTTTTGCATTTTGCATTTTCTTTGACAATTGTGTTGATATTTTCTATGGTATCTTCTGCACCTGAGATTCTCTCTTCTATCTCTTGTATTCTGTTGGTGATGCTTGTATCTATGACTTCTGATTTCTTTCCTAGGTTTTCTATCTCCAGTGTAGTCTCCCTTTGTGATTTCTTGATTGTTTCTACTTCAATTTTTATGTCCTGGATGGTTTTGTTCAATTCCTTCACCTGTTTGGTTGTATTCTCTTGTAATTCTTTAAGGGATTTTCGTGTTTCCTCTTTAAGGTCTTCTACCTGTTTACCTGTGTTCTCCTCAAATTCTTTGAGAGTATTATGTCTGTCCTTCTTAAAGTCCTCTATCATCATCATTAGAAGTGATTTTAAATCTGAATCTTGCTTTCCTGGTGATATGGGGAATTGAGGACTTTCTAGTGTAGGAGAACTAGGTTCTAATGATGCCAAGTACCCTGGGTTACTGATGCTTATGTTTTTGCACTTACCTTTTGCCATCTGTATCTCCTTAGTGCTACCTGCCCTGTCCCTGACTGGAGCCTGTCTTTCCTATTATCTTGGTTGTATCAGAACTTTGTGGGGCGGGTGTAACTACTGGAGTAATCGCTGGAGCCCAAAATCTGCTCAGTGCTCAAGTGCAGACAGGATGCTGCCCAGGTTAGAGCTCTGGGAGCCCTGCTTCCTCTGGGTTCTTAGAAATTGGGGGGCAGAACTGCCACCCAAGATCTGCTCAGTGCTCTGGCCCAGACCAAAGGGAATCAGTGTTCTGGGCCGGGAGTGACTTCCTGGATCCTTGTGGTTCCCAGTTACTCTCTGTTTGGGGTGAACGGTGCTGTCTGCTTACCTAAGATACTGCCTGAGTTAGAGCACCTGGTATCCCTGCTTCCTTTGGGTTCTTAGAGATTGGGGGCAGAGCTGCCACCCAAGATCTGCTCAGTGCTCTGGCCCAGACCAGAAGGAACCAGTGCTCCAGGCTGGGAGTGACTTCCTGGGTCCTTGTGGGTACTAGTTACTCCCTGTTTGGGGTGAACGGTGCTGTCTGCTTACCTAAGATACTGCCAGGGTTAGAGTTCCTGGGAGCCCCACTTCCTCTGTGTTCTGTGTGATTGGGGGCAGAGCTGCCATCTTGGATCTGCTCAGTTCCTGGGCCCAGACCGGAAGGAACCAGTGCTCTGGGCCCTAATATCCACTTTTAAGTAAATAAATATTATGTTGGTCTTTCTGGGTTTGGGTTGCCTCACACAGAATAATATTTTTCCAGTTCTATTCATTTGCCTACAAATTTAGAAGGCCATTTTATTTAACAGTTGAGTAATAGTCTATTACATAAATGTACCTTTTAAATTGTATTCCCTTGATCTCATTCATTTGGTTTATACCGCTACTTAGAATTAGAAGTACTGTATTCAATAGATATAGACAGCTTTGTCTTGTCCTTGATTTTTAGTACAATTTCTGTGAATTCTGCACCATTTATTTTGATGTTAGCTAACGGCTTTCTGTAAATTGCCTTTATTATGTTTAGGCATGTTACTTGTATCCCTAATTTTTTCAGGCTTTGATTTGAAGGTGCATTGAGTTTTGTCAGAGGTTTGTTTTTTTTTTTTCAGCATCTAGTGACATGATCATGTTTTTTTATCTTTTTGTCTGCTTATGTGATGGATTACATTGATGGATTTTTGTATATTAAACCATTCCTGCATCCCTGGGATGAATCCTACTTGATCATGGTGGATTTTTTTCTAGCCCTTAATTCTAGACTAATGTCTGCTTTTGATGTTGAGATTTATATCTTGCATGCAGCACCCATTTTTTTTCATTTACATTCATTTTTACATATATTCTGTTAGTCTGTTTTTTTATATTGGGGACTTGAGTAGGTTAGCAAGAGATTTCAATGATTGTTAATTTCTGTAATTTTGTTATTGTTGTTATTTGTGGAGATGGTGGTGTTGAGTGTGTGTGTGCATGTGTGCATGCTTGCATGTGTGTGTATGCTTGCATGTGTGTATGTGCATATGTGCTTGTGTGTGTGCATGTTTGTATTTGTAGTTCCATTCTTTTGCTTTTTTGTGAGTGATATTATTTTCTGTATTTTCATGAGTGTAGCTTACATTTTAAATTGAAATTTTTTTTCTAGTACCTTCTGTAGGGCTAGGTTTGTGAATAGGTGTTGTTTAATTTTAACTTATATTTATTTTTTCATCTATGGTGATTGACAGTTATCCTGGGTGTAGTAGTCTGAGATGGCATCTATGGTCTTTTTGAGTCTGTAGAACATGTGTCCAGGACCTTTCATGTTTTAGAATCTCCATCGAGAAGTCACATGTAATTCTAATAAGTCTGCATTTATATGTTACTTGTCATTTTCCCTTGCAGCGTTTTAATATTCCTTCTTTGTTCTGTGTGTTTAGTATTTTAATTATTATGTGGTGAAAGAATGTTTTTTCTGGTCTCATTTATTTTGTATTCTTTATACATTTTTACTTTTATAGGCATGTCCTTTTTTAGGTTGAGAAAAAAATTCTATAATTTTACTAAAAATATTTTCTGGACCTTTTAGTTGGGAATCTCTCCTTCCTCTCCTCCTCCTCCTCCTCCTCCTTCTCCTCCTCCTCCTCCTCCTCCTTCTCCTTCTTCTTCCTTTTCCTTCTCCTCCTCCTCTTCCTCCTCCTCCTCCTCCTTCTCCTTCTTCTTCCTCTTCCTTCTCCTCCTCCTCCTCCTTCTTCTTCCTCTTCCTTCTCCTCTTCCTCCTCCTCTTCCTCCTTCTTTTTCTTCTTCTTCCTCTTCCTTCTCCTCCTCCTCATCCTCCTCCTTCTTCACCTTCTTTAAGATTTATTTATTCATTTTAAGTATGTGAGTACACTGTTGCTTTCCTCAGGCAAACCAGAAGAAGGCATCAGATCCCATTACAGATGGTTGTAAGCCACCATATAGTTGCTGGGAATTGAATGCAGGACCTATGGAAGAGCAGTCAGTGTTCTTAACCTCTGAGCCCATGGTTGAACAGAGGATCTCTACCCAAGTTTGAATCTGGACTTCTGATTGCTAGGGGTAGCCTCTGATTACACAGAAGGTCTCTTACTGAGAAGCAGTTGAGACACAGTAATGATGGTGGCTTAGGTATTAGGGATAAGTTGGATGGAACTGAAAGAATGAGAGGGATCCATGGATAGGCAGCCTACTTGGGGTTATTATGACTTGTGTGGCTTCTGGTCAAGCAGGGTGTCTACCTGACTTGGGGAATGGGACATGGCAATGAGGAGTGGAGGGAGACCTGGGGATAGAGTGGGTGAGCACCCAGAATATGGAGGATATTTCCTAGTGGCTGGACTACCCAGGCTTCTGAGGGCCAGTGTGATCTGTGGTCAAAAAGGGGCCATCTGTCTGATTTGGAGGCTGAACCACAGTGATGAGGTGGGGACAAGGCTTGTGGGTAGATGGGTGGTGAGAGGGTGGGTGTGGTCAGTAGGCAGGCAGCCTACTTGGAGTTCTTGAGGTTGGCATATTTCTGGTCATGGAGGGGGCAGAAATCTACATTTTTGACTACTGAAAAATGTTCTCCATACTTATAAGCTGAACCACCCAAAGCATTATCTCCTTATACAGTAGTAGTTGCTATATATGAATCTTACTTCTGCCTACAGTAATGATAACAGTCTATTAGGAATGAACTGAATAGACTTCTCCAACTGTATCCATAATTTCCTTAATATCTTGTATTCATCAAAACTCTCAACTACTTTTATCTGTTTTTTTTTCTCTTTTGGCTTTTTCAAAAACAAAACTGTACACTGACCTTTAGTATTTTTCTACTAACGTACTTGGCTATTAAAACTTCAAACTTTATTCTTCTTACCACTTAAAGTCTTTCATCATGAACTGTCATCTAAGTGAGGTAACCCAGACACAAAAGAACTCCTCACATGGTATGTACTCACTAATAAATGGTCAAGGAATGGAGCGACCCACCTATCTCAACGGTTTTTTTTTGTTTGTTTGGTTGGTTGGTTTTTGTTTTTGTTTTTCCCAGAAATGTTTCTGTCTAAAGGAAGAACAGGAAAAAAGTAATGGAACAGAGACTGAAGAAAGAGCCAACTAGGGAACAGCCCCACCTGAGGATACATCATGTCTGCAGACACCAAACCCAACACTGTTGCAGTGGTCAAGAGGTGCATGTGGACATGAACCAAGTGTGGCAGTTCCTGGGGAGGTCCACCCAGCAACGGATCAATGCAGAGGCAGATGCTTGGAACTAATCAGCAGGCTGAACTCAGGAAACTTGGTCGGGGAGTTGACAGAGGGACTGGAGGACCAGAAAGGTATTGCAACCCCATCATCCAGTTTTCCCAGAGACTAGACCACCAAACAATGAGTGCACTGAAAGGGATCTTTGGCTCCAGATACATATGTAGCAAAGGATGGCCTTGCCCGACAGCAACAAGAGGGGAGGCCCTTGGTCCTGGGGATGTTTGATGCCCTAGAGTAGGGGGATGCTAGACTGTTGGGAAGGAGAGTATGTGTGGGTGGGAGAACACTCTCATACTGGCAAAGGGGAGGGGGAGGGCAGATGTAGGATGGGGGTGTGATGGAGGGATAACCAGAAAGTGGGATATTATGGGATGGGGACTTGGTAGAGGGAGTAACTGGGAAGTGGGATATCATTTGAGATGTAAATGAATGGAATGATTAATAAAAATTTTTTAAATGTCTTCCATCATTTTAACCAATGTGTTAAGAATTTCCTTACTGAAGAAGATTTTGTCAATAAATGAGGATTTACTTTTATGAAATATGTTTTTCTATACTCGAGTTTCATATTTTACTTGAATTATTAAACATAAATGGTGAAAGTTCTCTGGAAAATGGAGATGTTTAATCAAATTCTGTAGTTTTCAGACTAGACTGAACATAACCATACATGTTAGATAATACATGTATAATATATGTTGTATTGCATAAGCAAGAACTATGTACAGAGAATATCAGAGGGCATGTCAACAGCTCCATTCCTAACAAAAATGTGTATTTTGTACTTCCTCCTCTTCTTGTTCTTCTCATTCTTATTCCTGTTGTCCTTGTTTTCCTCCACCATCACCACCACCTTCTCCTTCTCCTCTTCTTTGTTTCAAAGTAGATTGCATTTGAAGAAATGGCTCAGTTTTAGCATATAACACTATTGATTGTTCCCATGAAACTAAGATATTCTATAAGTTTATTGAGGTCAGATTTTATGAAACTACAGATTATATGGTTAACATGGAGTACAGAAGAAATACAAAAAGTCTGTTTCTGGAGTATCTGCTTAATTTGTACTACATAAAATACACTGTTATTTCCCTTGTTTATTGAATTTGAGTCTAGTTCCTTTTCATTTTTTTCTAAAATCTAGATTTTGTTGCTTGTTCTCTTTTTGATTTTTTTTTAAAAAAATGTAGTGGTTATTATAGTAATATACTGTCATATAACTCTTTGCTTCAAAAATGTGGTTGTGCTGCATTTTCACTTTGATTTGCTTGGAGGCATTTAATATTTTTCTTCATTGATCTATTCATCATGCAGTGTTCTCTTGTCTAAAATTACTGAGTTCATGTAATTTCTAGAGATTGTTTTGCCATTAGTTTGAGGGTTGATTACATTGTGGTCAGATACAATAGACATAGTTATTTTGATTATTTGAGATTTATTTTGTGTCCTAGTGTGTTCTATTTATAGAAACTTACATAGGCTAGAAATTTTATTCTTTGATTTGCTATTTGGAAGGAATATTCCATAAACATGTTTGGTCCATTTGATGCATGATATAATTTAATTTTAATATTCTCTGACCCAATGACCTATTAGTGCAAGTAAAGTTTTAAAGTAACTATTCTTACTGAGTTTGTGTTAATCTGTGTCTTAAAGTTCAATATTTTTCTTTTCATTAAGTAGTCACTCCAGAGATTTATTTATACATATTTAAGCTTGTAGAATCGTCCTGATTAATTGTTCTCTTGATTAGAATGAACTAGTCTATGTTTATTCTTCTGATTGATTAATTTTGGTTTTACACTTGGTTTGTCAGATACTAAGATAGTAATGTTTGCTTGTTTCCAGGTGTTAATATTGTGAGATCAAATTTTGATCTTTTCACTATAAGCTGGTGCCGTTCTTTTAAGCTATTTTGTACTGGAAATAAAAATATGTGGTTTGTATTCTTTTGTACTATTGTAATTGCAATTATTATCATCATTATTTTCAACTAACCACGTCTTCTGATTTAAGGTCACCAGTACTTAAAGTTATTTCTGTAAGTGGTGTATTGTTTCCAGTTGCTTTGCTGCTGTTTTTTCTGTTTGTGTTTAAGTTTCTAATGGACTATAGAAATTAATAGTTATAATCAGTTTTGTTTTTCTGAGTTTCTTGGCTATATTTTTTCTCCTTTAAAGTCCTCTTTCTGGTATCTTTTGTAGGACTAATCCAGAGGACATAGAATATTTTATTTTTGATTGTATAGATGTATTTATTTATTCTTCAACTATGGCAGATATTTTTAATAGATAAAATGATCTTGCTTAGTCTATATAGTCTTTTCAAACTCAGAACACATTACTCTAGGTTCTTATGTCTTCTAAACTTTCCCTGAGAAATTAGTTTTTCTGTTGGACTGTCCTTCAGATAGATATATATATATATATATATATATATATATATATATGTGTGTGTATATACAGATATATATCTGTATATACAGATATATACATATATACATATATACATACATACACATATATATACATATATACATATATACATATATACATATATGCATATATATGCACATATATGCATGTATATACATATATATACATATATATACATGTATATACATATATATACATATATGTATATATGTATATATGTATATATGTATATGTATATATGTATATATGTATATATGTATATATGTATATATATATATATGTATATATGTATATATGTATATATGTATATATGTATATATGTATATATGTATATATGTATATATGTATATATGTATATATGTATATATGTATGTATGTATATATGTATGTATGTATATATGTATGTATGTATATATGTATATATGTATGTATGTATATATGTATGTATGTATGTATGTATATATGTATATATGTATATATGTATATATGTATATATGTATATATGTATATATGTATATATGTATATATGTATGTATATATGTATATATATGTATATATATGTATATATGTATATATATGTATATACATATATACACATATATATACATATATATATGTATATATGTGTGTGTGTGTCTGTGTGTCTGTGTGTGTGTATGTCTGTGTGTGTCTGTGTGTATTCACTTTCCATCTCAAACTTTCAATACACAGTTGTGGGGTGGTGGGCTGTGAGAGGCAACTGGGTACCTGGTTGAGCACAGGCTTTGACGTTGGAGAACTTCAGGGATGGCTGGAGATAGACCTTGCTCCTGGGCCCCTGGCTCCTTCCACATAGCTACTGCCCCTCACACAGAAAGGTTTGTGGCCATAGGTCACATAGCACAGGTAGAAGGCTTAACTACAGGCCACAGAGCCTCAAGACAGATCTCTATGCTAATGAGATACCTAAAGGCCAGAGGGCATAGCCCACTAAGCATTCCTTCCCAGACCCTCCTCCTTGCAAAAGGTATTTTATCTCAAGCCCATACTGAGAATACAGGGTATAGCTTCATCCATTTTCCACCATGACAATAAATATCTTAAGACCATACCTTAAGACCATGGACTATCTTCTTTGGGGCCCACCTTGGGGAACTGTGGAGAAGGTCTTCAACTAAAGAGCCACGTTCTAACCTTCCACCAATGACTTCTCTATGTTTCAGCCATGGATGCCACAAACTCAAGCCAACCAAGGCCAAGCCAAGCGAGTTGCAGTGACCAAGAGTCTCATCTCTGCACCCAGAGCTTCTCCACCTCCCCTCTTTGGCCATGGGGGTAGATACAGCTTGTACGACCCAACTAGACCCTTGTGAGAGTCCAAGGCCTGAGACCAGTCGGTTCCTGGCCACCTCCTGGCCGGGGACCCCCAACTCAAGAGCTCTAGCCACCTCAGGACTCCAGACTGTGTTCCCTCCACCCTGAATGGAGTCCCACAGCTTCTCACAGCCCACCATCTGCCTGGCACTGCATGAAGTGAACACAGTCAACTTCCTGCACCTCTGCCTCTATGAGCCACAGCCCAAGCCCCTTGGGGACTGCAGACACAGGACCCACAATTCAGCCCAATAGGATCTACACGAATGAGCACGCTACAGCCCAACCAGTCCTGGTTCTGTTTATCTAGTATTTCTAATATGCCTTGGGGAGTATAGTTTCTGGTACTATTTGGTATTTTGTGTATTTCTTGTACCTGTATTAGATGCAAGATTTAAAATACTTTTATTATAATGTAGAGCTCATATTAATGAAAGAGTAATGACAAATCCCACAAGGACTTAAACTAAGACTAGTTAACTCAAAAGATAAGCAAGACTGACCAACCCATTGCCAGAATAACCAAAATAATGAGAGAAGAGAGTCAAGTTAATAAAATAAAAAGCATAAGTGTATATAGAAAACTCCAAATAAACTTGTAATACTATAAGACAATATTTTAAAACTTATTATTGATCAGTTAGAAAACCTAACATAATTGCAAAGATTTCTAGATACATCTGAACCATCAAATTTTAGCACAAAACTGATCAGCAACTTAAACAAACCACAATATTGAAAGAAGTTGAAACAGTAACAAGATGAGAAATGTCCACTGTCCCCACTCCCTTTTAAAATCAGCTTTGAAGTATGATCCTGGCATGAGAACTCGTATGCAAATTAATGAAATAGGATAGAAGATGTACATCCAGTTAGTTACATATAACTTCAACCACCTGATAATTGACAAGGATGGCAAAAATATGTACTAGAAGAAAAAGAATCTTCAACAAAAATGACTGAATTAACTGAGTATTTATATGTAGAAGGATTAAGTTATAACTGTACTTATATCTTGCATATAAGCTCTCTATAAATAAATCAAGGACATCATTGTAAAATCTAAACCATTGAAACTTCTAGAATAGAAAGGCAGCAACATAGAAGATACAGGTACAGCAAATGACTTTATAAATAGAATTCATTTTACACGAGAATTAAGTCTAACAGTTAACAAGTGGGGCATAATAAAGCTGAATGATTTTGTAGGCACATAAATAAACAATCAAAGGAAGGAGTCCAGGGATTGGAAAATAATAATTATCACACTAGTTAAAGAATTAATATCTATAATATATAAAATACTCATAAAGAATCAATAAAAATTACACCAGTCCAAAAAATGGGCTATAAATATGAACAGAGAATTCTCAAAAAAAAGAAACAAAAAATTTCAATAAATATCTCAAAACATCCCATGTCATTAGAAATCAGGTCATTGTAAATTAAAACTGGTATCTTAACTCAGTCAAAATAGATTATATAAGGAGGATGACTGAGGAAGAATGCTGATGAGGTTGCAGATAATCATAGGATTGGAAACTGCTAAAATCATTATGGAAATCAGTACAGATACTCTACGAAATGACTCACCTATAGAATTCCCTTAAATTTACTAAATGCCTTGGTAATCTCTATCAAGATACTTGCTTAGCTATATTCATTCATATAAGCAATGGGTGAATGTGTAACAAAGATGGGACATATATAAACAATTGCCTTTTACTCAACTGTAAAGAAAAACAAAACCATAAAACACGCAGGCAAAAGGAAGGAACTGGAAAATATTTTATGGAGCAAGGCAACCTAGACTTAGACTAATGCTGCATGTTATCTCTTCTTTGTATTTCTGAGCTATGAATATTTAGATTTGAGACTATAACCTGTATACTAGCAGAGGCAAGGAATTAAGGTCTATCAAATGAAAAACTGAAAATGTCTTCTGAGCCCACAAAAGTTAATCAGTATTTCATAGCTATGACTTTGTCAATATTGGGATTTTAAAATTTACATTTTGTGCATATTTTACAGATGATATAAAACTATTTTAATAGAAGAAAATAAATGTACTTTAGATACAATCAGCCCCATAATACAATAAGGTTTCTCTCCCTTCCTGTTATTCTAGTTCACTTTGATTTATTAGAGAATTTAAATTTCTTATCACATAATCTATATACAGGATTTTAAGCATTTTTGTTAAATTTTAGGTTTCTAAGTGAGAGAAAACATAATATTTGTTTTATTGGGCTAGTTTTAATAAACCAACACGATTGTTTTCAACTGCATCAATTTCCCTGAAAAATATGTGTTCTTCATTTATAGTTTTAGAAAAAAATCACCTGAATAGATTTGCAAAACTATTTTTATATTAATTAACTTGGTATGAACCTCTGTATGTATTCAAGAAATGTAGAAATACGGATTAGCCAGCAATAAATCATTGAAATCATAAGTCAGTGAGGTTACCAAGTTTTATGGCTTCTAATTCTGTATCTAATTTTCTAAAAGACAAAAAATGAAAATCCAGAAGAAAGGGCTAGAAACATCAAGAAACTCTTTATATTTTATTATACACCATGTGCTTTTCCTTACAGAGGAGGAGGGGGGAATAATAATACTAAATAATGTGAATATGAGAAGAAATTGAAGACAGTCCAGAGAAGTCTTGTCTATACAAGGTAAAGAACATGTGGTATATGTCAAAGATGGTCCAAAGAAAGATAAGCATTCAGATGATTATTTTTGAAGAAAATTTTAAAGAAATTAAGAACCATTTAATAATTGTTGTTCTCGGAGATATTAAACTTTTTTAAAATTTTGAAATACTTGGGGATGGTGTATATCAATCATAATCATGTTGGCTTTCAGAACTCTGTAAATTATGTGATCAGTAGTGTCTGTCTTTTATTAATGATCACAAATATTCCAAGTTTTATAGTCTTAGCAGGAAGGTTCCTAAAAACACCAATTCCTGACTCCTACAAATTGACAAGTAATAATATGTCCTAAGTATTAAATTAGTTACAAAATGTTTTGGTTGCATGTCTAACTTCTACTACTTGTGAAGCATTTGATTGAAATGTGTTGATGGTATATATTGGTGTTATATGAAATCCATAATAGAAATTTTGACCAATTCCCTAATGAGACTTTTAGATTTCTGAGAGCTACTTTTTATTTTTAAATGAGACAACAACAACAAATTCAAAGGATAAAAATTTAAAGGATGCTACATGATATTTCAGAAGCACATCACATGGAAGAAGTATCAGCAGTTTTCTTGTTTTAACAAGTAGCACTTCAGGACGTTGAGATATATATCAACCTTCTTAAAGTCATTGTCTAGGCAACTGATCGTGCTGTAAAAAGAACGAATGCGAGCATCTTCACTGTCGGATTGCAAGAGTGGCAGTCTGGACCAGGCAGGGTAGTTCCTTTCTTCATCTGCATTCTGAAGCTGATCATCAAAAATATATTCAACTATCAATCATATTATAATACCTTGGTGCCTATTCCTTCTAAGTGCTAAATGAATTTGTAAGAAGTTAGAATTGTCAAAATTAGCTAAAATCAGTGATGCTGGTGAGGGTAGCTAAAAGAGAAAGGTTTGTTGCTTGCCTTTCTTGTCTGATCAACTACATTCTTACAGAAGTTGATAAATGGAAAATCAACAAACAATCTATGTTTGATTTTAAACATAGATTTGAGAAAAGAATAATGAAGGGATAGGTGTTTATTATATCATGGAAGGATTGTCCCTTTGTCCTTAAAAGTCCATGGCTTGATTTTTTTAATAGGTCCTGGCATTGAAATATTGTCCATTTTTCTTTTTATTGAAAACAGATTATTTTTCTCACATAGCTTATTTTTGATCAAATCCATCCTTCATATAATATGAATATTCTTAATCTGAGGTGCAGGGATTTTTATACTTGATTGTTTAAAATGTGAATAGTCATGGGATGATGGTGCTGATAATACCTGCTCAGGTTCTTAGGTGTGTGTCTTGGTGTCTGATTTTTTTTTTTTTTGGACCAGGAAAAGTACTGTCCAACTTAAAATGAGAAACACTTATTTTTTCCTGAGATCCCTATGATATAAGGTTCTGAATAAAACTCTTCTCAAACAGTTGGAATTGGCAGCATCCAATTAATAGTATGGCTTTTAGCTATTTGGATGCCAAAGTTTTTTTGTTTGTTTGTTTCTGTTTTGTTATTTTGTTTGTATGTATGTGTGTGGTTTTTTTCTTAAAGTGAACTGATTCAAAACTCTATTCTTGCTCTGTTCACCTCTTTTATAAGAAGAAAAGTGAAAAGACATGTATGGGAGTACTTACCATGGTGCTAATGAGGGAATTAACCCCTTTCTGGAGTGCTTCAATCTTTAGCTTTATGTCTTTGGCTTTGGAGAGGATAGTACCAGGAACATTTTTCATGGTAGATATTTCCTTCACTAGATGATCCAGAGGGCTTTCCCAGGCTTCCAAAAACATGTGCCCTGATTTCAGTAGAGCTTCATACTAGGTAACCACATTTGAATAATATAATAGAATTAGATAATACAGTTTTCTTCAAAAGACTGAAATAAACTTCCCCCTTTTTATTCAAATATGTATTTACAATCTTTTGTAGTTGTATAAGTTCAACCATAGAAGTATAAAATTTAGTCATTGCATTGTGAAGTAGAATTCTAGAGTGAATTAAATTCAGAAAATTCAATAGAGTGCTTTATGAAGTTTCTAGAGAAGTGATGACTTTCATGAAATATAATCTTGATTTTTATCATTTCCTTCATTATTTTATTATGCTTTGAATAAGAATTAAAGTGACACAAAATGTTTTGCCATTAAGCAGAAAATGGGGAAACATTTTAATTGCACAAATGTATAAGGATGTATGGTAATTTTTAGTCAACATAAGATGGTTTATGTAGGAATTCATAAGTGTAAGATGATAAAAATAATAATTAGCACAACCATGATACATAAACTTGTAATCAGATAGCAGGATGGTAACACATTGCTGAATATCATACAGTATATATTGTATTCTTTTCTTTAGTTGTCTTTTATTCATGCCACAGGTGAGGACAATTAGGAATCAATATTTAGGATTAGAAACGGAAAGAAAACCATATATTTAATACTTAAAAGTCAAAATGAGATAGTGAGCTAACTGGTTGCTAATACAACCAGTTCTGTCAACACAGGGTCCGTTACTAACATATGATAAATACAACTGCATCATCATTGTTTAAGCCTGCATCAGTATGTTTTTAGCCTTGAATTTCAATAGGAGTTTAAAAGTCCCCTACAGAATAGTATGAACCATAGAATTGGTGGGTAATGGAAAAGGGTTCTCTCACTGTGGACAATTTATAGATACATGAAAATGTTACTTGGCACATTTCACTTACAAGTCATCAACTTTGCATTATAGTTATCTTTTTATTATATATTTGGTCTCTATTTTCCCATATAAGTGATTATCATGCCTATACGATACCTTTAATAACTTATAATATAAAAAAATTCAATGAACATTTTCAAAGTTTTGGTGGAAAGTACATTGTGTGCAAACTCACATGTGTGTGCTTAGCTTGTTCCTTGTTTTCTGGATTAGGGAGGGAAGAAGTGTGGCATCTCATGAGGCTTTTGTCTTTGAGCCCAGGCACATGAGCATAATGGTTTTCCTGAAATTGATGAAATATTTAGTTGAGAGTAGAAGTTGTGAAAGAGTCAAATGAAGAGAAAGTAATGATTTTAAAGTGAGTACTAAAAACTGAAACTAATATATTACATAAATGACCCTGAAAATTATTTTAATTAAAATTCAATTACATATTTTCTCCTTCCTTTTCTTCTCTTCAACCCCTTCCATATTCTTTCTCTCCCATCATCCTACTCTTACTCCATCTTAATTCTTGGCATCTTTTTAAAATTTATTTTTTCCTAGCTAGGGTTTCTTTGTGTATCCTCAACTCTCTATAAAGAGCTCCGTACACCAAGCTGGCCTAAAACTCAGAGATCTGCCTCCCAAGTGCTGGGATAAAAGGTTTGTGCCAACACTACCTGATCTCTTAGCATCTTTTTATTTGATTATTATTGTTTTACACACACACATACATTCCATATACATGAGGGTACACCTACACCAATGCCTGCTGAGTCTGTATATATATATATATATATATATATATATATATAGAGAGAGAGAGAGAGAGAGACTCAGCATACATATGTATAATATATATATATTATACATATATTATATATAATATATACACAAGTATATATATATATATATATATATATATATATATATATATATACTTGTGTATATATTATTTCAAGGATGATCATTTAGTATTGTATAGCCAAGTAAGGTGTTCATTCCTGGGGAAGACTTTTAGCAACACTTTAACCTTTATCTGTAGTATGTTTATATCCATCTAAATTTCAAATTTTCCAGTTTCCTTTTTACTATTTGCAGTCTTTCTAGATGTTGTGATTTGTCAAGCAGATACTAAAATCAGCAATTCTCTTAATCATCAATTCTTTTAGGAAACATTTCTAACAAATGCCACACTGTACAACATTTCTTGCAAATACCTTCGCACCTACACAAGAATACCTTACTTAGGTCATTAGGAATGCAGAAAACTATTGTGTTGGTCTTGACTAAATAAGTCTTAAACCATGCACAGATTGTACTAGAGAACATAAGCCATGAGTGAACTAAAATGGAAACATATTTAGCATTTTCATATTACTCAGCAGTCAATTATTTCCTGTATATACTCCTCCATCTTTATTGTTTGTAGTATCTATTATTGAAAACTAGTATTTAAAGTATTATTTAATATTACCATTAATGAGTTATTTGATAGGTTAAAGGATTTGGGGGATGGTCTTGATGATGATCCCCACTGGAAAATTTAAATGATAGAAACAATAACATGTAAAATGAATGCTAGAAAGAATAGGCTTTGCAAGCATTGAGCCTACTTCTCACATCTCCTCTATGTTCAAAAGTCATATATTGTGACTTCATTGACTAGAGTAGAATTTCTAACATATAACCTTCAAAGTACTTCCATTATGAAGACCTAACCATTTACCCAGCATATACCAGACTTTGTTATTATTAAAACAAATATCTTGGAATTCATTATAAATAGTTCATAACATTTGGAAATCTGAAGAAAAATTATAAATATTCTTGCTTTCCCTTTCCCCAGTGTCTTTAAATCTACTTAATTCTTGCAAGTCACTGCAATGGTTTCTCCTTTATTACAATTTTGCAGTGTGTAATGGAATGGGATAGGCAAGAATGGCGGAATAAAGTACGGAGGGGAAGAGAAGAAGAGAAAGAAAGAGAATATTGAAATGATAGCTAAAAGTAGAAGCTATTTGAGAGGTAGTATGGGAATCTATACAGTATAAGCTTCCTAAAACATATACATATATGAAGGCAATCTAATGCAATTGACAACTAATTGAGGAGACCGAGCCTCATCTGACTTCTTCTTGTCACCAAATGAAGATTTCTATATAAGTACTGGGTTGTATCTAATTGAATTATTGGTCAAAAGGGTTGGAAATCATCAAACAACCCAAGATGTACTATTGCCAAGAATATAGCTTGTTCTCCACATACTAAAGGCAAGGTCCCATTGCTAAAGACAACATCTACACAACTCATTGAACATGAAAAAGTTGAGTTGGTGACTCCATAGAGCCTTCACTCATGTGTGCTAGCATCTTTGTCACAGGAAGGTACTCTGCACACTATCAAAAGAGAAACAAAAACAGCAACTCAGCTACAAACCCTTTGATATAAAATGGAGTCCCGCCTATAAGAGATGCTAGAAAAGCAGTGATACAAAGGTTGTGGAATTAAATAATCAATACCTGATTAAGGAAAACTCCAGAAAATATTAAGCCCATACCTAACACTGCTTAGGTGACCAAAACCCTGAGACTGGATAGCCCTGAGACCTAGGCAAAAATCAAATGTCATTCTTCTAGAAACAAAAACAAACTAGCAAAACCAAAGAAAGCTAGAGAAATAAAATGACAGCTAATGCCATTCTTCTATACTCATAGATCAGTGCCTTGCTCAGCTATCATCAGAGGAGCTTCCTTTGCACAAGAAAAAAGATAGACACCCACAGACAGAGAGCATGCAGAGCATGAGAGATCTTGAAACACACATCTCTAAATGGGATGTCTCCACCAACTCCCTGTACTTAGAAGTCATGGAAACCTGAAGAATAGGTGATATCTATCTACTATAGTGGGAAAAATATTTTCATTAAAAGGTAAAGTAGATGATAGATAGACAGACAGATTGATTGATAAAAGATAAAAGTAGCCTATTAGATAAAGGAAAAATGAATCAACATTTCCTTTGTTATATTTTGCATGCCTTTATGTTGTAAAAGTAAATAAAATAAATGGTGAACCATAGGTACACATTAAAATAATTGTGTTTCAGCTAATATCCTACATGTTATGCAAGTGTTGTCTTTTTGGCCCTATAGTTCAGTAGCTGCTGAGTTCTTCTTGAGGGAAAAAAAATGCTTATTTGAAATGCAGATTATGGTGCTTTCTGCTTTAGGCTATACAGTATATCAACCATTGTGATCCAGACTTGATTTGGTAAGAAGCCAGAAGTCAGTGGGGTACTTACAATTTCAGTGGACAGTTCTGAAACTTCTATACTGATGTTATGAGACAAACTGCCGGCTAATTCAAATGTGTCTTCAAAGAATGTAAAGCAACGAGTATTCCTCATTGCACACATGGGCACTGATGCTACATTCTTCCACAATAACAGGCTGGTCACCAAAAGTAGGAGCAGTATCCCTGTTAAAAAGAAGTAGAGAACCCTCTCTGAGATACATTTTTGTGAGGTTAAAAGTCATCTTGTCAATAGAAGTTTTCTTGTGGTCACAGTGGCCTCCTATGAAGAAACTTGTTTTTGTTGTTTTGTTTTGCTTTTTATCACTGTGAGAGTAATGAATAACTTACAATGGGAAACCTAAGTTAAGTAATTTTCTTATCTTCTCTGTTTGAGTCATGAATGTTCTTTTTACACTTTTTAAAATCAGACCCAAGAGTACTCTGCATTCTACAAACACTTGTAGCTTAATTTGAGTGAAAGCAAGGTGCTGAAGTCCTGTTCAGACCATTTAACGTCCTGTGACTCGCTGCTGATTTTCAGTAGTAAGAGGTAAGTCATGAGTTTGTAGAACATTTTCTAGAAATATTTATTTAATCTTATGTATATATCAGCATTTTACCTATACTTGCATAGGTTTGGCATATCTACATCTGTTGTCCATACAGGCTAGATGAATGTGCCAGATCTCTTAGAGTTAAAATTACATATAATTGTGAGCAGACACAAGGTGCCAAGAAGTGAACACAAGTTTTGTTCAATAGCAGCAATGGCTACCACTGATGCAGGCCCTACATTTTCCCTAATAGTAGATGGGGCACCAGCGTGATAAGAACAGCTCTGTGGATTAGCTTTATATTCAAACTACATGGGAATAAACACACAACTGTTTACTAATTCTGACAATGTAGAGAATTGTGTCAATACATTATGCCATAGTCTAAAATGGATATTTCTGTATCATAATGTCACATATTCTTCTTTGTCAATAGATGCCTACTTTGTGTAACACAGTTTTAACATTTTATATCATGACCAAGATTGGTGTCATCATCAATTTACTTTTGAATAATGGATGCATCAGTATTTAGCAGCTTGAGTATGATGAATCAACATGTGTTTATTACAAAGAAAATTCTATTAATTTAGTGACACTGCTCAGAAAAAAATTCTGATGAACAAAACCATTGATAAATAGAATTGAAAATGTGCAACTGAAAAGTAGAAAATTGGTAAATTTTACTCACAGGAAAAATCTGAACACACACACAGAGCGGTGGTGGGAGAAGGGGAAGAGATAATCTTCTGGTTTTTAGCTATAGTATTTTAGAAACTTAGCCAGAGCTAATTATTTTATTTTATCATTTAATAAAATCCAATGTATGCTTGTCAATTCATATTACTTGTAAATGAGTGAAAATTTAAGCAATGGTACTTGCCATTTTTTCTGTTACTTAAGAATTCATATTATGTTTTGATATTCACTCCACATTCCCCAACTCTTGCCAGCTCCACATCCCCTTCCTCAGCCACACATCTTTGTGTTGTTAAAAAAAATTAAGATCAATTTGTACCTTCAAGTATTCTTGGAGGTGTACTAGATCCTGATCAAGTTACCAGGAATTACACATAAAAACATGTCCTCCCCCTTCCAGCAGCTTAGAATTGCCAATAGCTTCAGCTGTAGAAGACTGTCTAATGCCCCCTCTATTCTGATATTTGATCATGCATGAATTTGCACAGGTTTTATGCATGCTAAAAGTGTATTTTCCTTGAATAAAAATTTTTAGGCTATATAAATATGCATTTGTTATTCTCATTGACTTATCCCTGGAATAATAACGATTACATCATTCTAGTCAAGCAACTCATAGTAGAGAAAGAAGAATCAGAGTATGTTGCTTTTTCTTTCTGCAGTTGTTATAAAATCTAACTTATGGTTTCATTACAGTTAAAAGCCTCAATATCTGCAGTTTTGCCTTTGTAAAAGTGATCATTCCATATTCTGGAACATTCTTTGTCATTCAAAGTTGTATTGACATATAACTTTCTACCAATAAACATCAATAACATTCCTCTTTTCTAACTTAGTTCAATCAAGACAACAAAAAATTTCTCTAGACATTACCATATAATTTCCTCGGTAGAAGGCTCCCCTTTGAGAACCACTGGTCTAAGAGTTACTAGTTACTGTCTAGAGAGATAGTTTGAAAGTATTTCTCAACTTTATCTGTTTTACTTCTTTGGATCATGCATTAATGAATATCAATTCACTTCATATACAGAGATAATAATGACAGAAAGTAAATTTTCCAATCCATCTTTTTACAATAATGAAATGATTAAGGTCAATCTGAGGAAGTTCAGAGAAGAGCAACTTACAGGAACTTGGTTGAGTCAAAGACAGCTGCATCTCCGCAGAGTCCCGCTGCAGCTTGGCTGCTGATTCAGGAAAGCCGTTTAGCCAAACTCCTGTCTCCAGTTAACTTTCCACCTCCTATATAGTGCAGCACATCATCCCCAGGGCCACACACTGCTAGGGGGCAGGAAGAAGCAATGTCTGGAATCTAAGTTGAGGATACCATTACTCTCACCCATCATTAGATAATAGCCTCATTACAACAATGATTAACCTTGGTATATAGGCATTCTTTACTTCATTTTTATGCCATGACTATGGTCCAAGTTATGTTGTAAATCACCAAAACCATATCTGACCCAAGAAGACTGATGCGAATTAACTATATCCAAGGTTTTTCTGATAGTTCTTCTGGTTCTTATAAGTAACAACCATAGCCTCTGCCTACAGACGTGAGTTTAAATCAAATCCAAACATACTTCTTTCTCCTCACAACAGTCTTATCAGTGTAAGGTGAGTTTATATATCTGGCTTGGGTTGGTAATGATCTTCTAAGCTAGTCCCTTACTGATATTTCATAGCAGTGGCCATCATAGTACCACATTATACTTTTAAACCCATCAATCTCTATGAGATCTTTTACTCTGTCACAGATTTCCATGTTAAGAAACCAGAAAATGTGGCATCTCCTTACATAGTCTCTTATATTTAGTACTGTTTGCCTCCTAGTCACTGCAAGTATTTTGTATTACATGGCTGTTCAGTAGCACTCACTAAAGCTCAAGGAAAGCTAAGTACATGAATCATGAGATATTTCAGTAACCTTATGGTTTAAGCTAAGACTTCCAACCATGATAGATAATTGCTATCAAACTGTTAGCTGCAATCTTTGCTTGCAGATTGATTTCCAAATCTGTACAATACTAGATGTTATCTTTATACAGAGGAACCTTACAGATAGTTATCAGAATCATTGAAGGCCCAGTTATCTCTGCAGCAGATAAATTCATGCTGAATTGAATTTAGTATTTCCTGAAACATTACAAGAAAACAAGCAAATTTCTCATTAATGTGTTATAATAAATAAATAAATAAATAAATAAATCACTAGCCATTTTACTTGGGTCCTCTAAAGAGCAAAGTTGTAGAAAACAAGATAAACCTACATATTAGATAAAGACAGGATGACATCATGATTTTTCATATTCTTCATAAAAACAGACTAAGAATAACCTATGAGGCTGTGATTCTAAACTTCTCTAATTTCTGGTTACACCATTTGGTAGCTATTCTTTCCTCTCCCTGAAAGAATCTTGTTTGAAATTCAGATTATGATGTTTTCTGCTTCAATTTATCATGTATTCCAGAAGTTAAAATTATGGTACATTATATAGATTGGCAACTAAATATGAATAAATTAGGAAATCTCTAGAATTTGTTCTTAGAAAGATTCCGTATCTGACTGTCTCTGTGGCAAAGAATCACCATAAGTGTAGGTAGCAGAACTCCATGGGTTATGCCTCATATGGAATGATAAGGACAAGGGAATGTCAGTAACAGTACTGTATCCTGAAGCTTCATGATTCTGGAAGCAGTATGAGCAGCTGCCTCACTGTCCTGTCACATTCAAAAGAGTCTTCTTAAAATATGAACTACAATAAACTCTACATCATTGAAGACATATATTATTTTATAGGATTCATCATACCAAGGAAAATGGAATTTTTACAAATTTCATTGGCCAGTCTTACATTAGTCTTCCTCATCTTGAGCCACTTCCATAAGGCCACTGAGCCATCTTTGTATAGTAGGCTCTCACTGGTAGTCCTGGAATAGGGTAAATTGGGAAGAGGGTCTGTTCTCTTACACAGGAGTTGGTGACATCACCTCCCTTCTGAAGTGTCTAACTGGCTCCAGGCTGACCCTGTGGCTATATCTTACTTATCAGCCATGCATGTCCACTGAAAGATCCCAGAACTGGGAGAACAATGTTCATACCTAAAGGCTCCCATTTCCCATAATAACCTAAGTTCAACTTGATTTCATCTCCTCAGATGATTCTCCTTAACATTGACATAGACTCTGCATCATAACAGGACTTCTATTTACCCCATTTCTACATCATTTATTAGAAATTTTATACTTTATGATGTTTGTTGTAGCCATAATTAGCCATTTCTAGCTTAAGCAAAATTCATGTCACTTTAATGTTGCTATGTCTATCTGTATTCTGCTGTTTACTGTCTATATTCTGTTCTACATATGTCGTGAATCTATGCTGAATTAGGCGAAAATTCATCAAAACAGCACTGTCAGTGTGTTGGTGGGGGCTCAATATATCTACAACTTTACAGTAGGGGTGTATAGTCAGACAGCAAAACCTACCTATGCTAGCAACACTAACTATTCTACAAATAAAATGTCAGTATTAATTCGTACTAATGGTATCCCCTTTATCAAAGCAGCAGGTTTACTTCTACCACCTGTACTTCTTCCTCTCTTTCAGGGAAGGAGACTCTACTTTTGACATTTCAGTCTAAGGAAAAACATGAGTGGGACATTTATTGCTTCATTAAACATTGCATTGAAGCCATTCCAAATGATCCAGATGCTTCTTTTGAAACCAACTTTTTTACTTTTCCTTACTCATCCTGTCTCAATAGTCCTTCATAAGCTCAGCTTTCAGTCCAGTCAGTGTTACTCTGTTCCTTCTAAGTGATCCTGGTTTGTAGCTCAGTTAGTAGAAGAAATAATCTGAAGAGACCCAGAGGAATCCCTCTGGCAGCACTTAGACTATTACCATGCTTGTACTCACAAAGGTTGTACCCACAATACAGCAGTTGAGAACTGATGCCTACAAGTAAACATACAGTTGTGTACTTATAAAGGGCTGGAGCTGACACAAGAAATTTGCTAGGAGTAGAATTCCACTAGAATTTTAGTTAAGAGCCTTAAAATATACCATGGATTCTTCTTTCCTCATACTCTTAAAAATTATAGTATGTGGTTTCAAAATGTATTTGAATGTTTATCATATAACAAATTTAAAATAGAAACTGAGCCTCAATTTAAACTTTACAATGTACCCCCTCTCATAATTTGATTCCAAATGCTTATTTTATTTTTAACATGAGATAGGAATTTAAAAAAAAAATTGGAATGAGTGAATATAGAAATCAGCTATACCAAACAACACAGGAAGTGAGTTTTCTGTCAAGCAAAACTTGAATATTCTTATTACATGTCTAAACTAAACTCAACTACTGCACAGATTAGCACCAACAGCAAGGATCACTAGGCATTTTAGAAATAGAGGTTTGTTGAAGACACTGTACCTCATGAAAAATAATAAGTAGAATGTTATTAACAAGAAATAAAGAACTAATAATTACATCCCAAACTCAAAAGCCCTCATTCACTTCAAATTGTTAAATATATGCTTTATAGGTAACCAACATTTGGGGATGATTGAACTGGGAAACAATATTTCAACAATTAGAATTGCACCCATTCCATTCACTGGGAACAGTCATTCAAAATTATGTTTCTGGCTTCATTAAGCCATGACTTCTTCTGAACACCCAAGTTCACAAGCTAGTTGGCTTATTTTCCCCATTGTTCAAAGTATGTGAGAAACGAATTGATAAAAGAAGGTAGGTTGATTTATTTTAGCCTGGAAAAAATGTTGGAATAGAGAAAAGTATTTATCTAATTTAAATACATCTCCAGTTGCTATTTCAAAATGTATCTAAAGGTATCTTTTGCGATACATTCTATATGGATGGAAATGTTAGAGACATTTATTGGTATATTTCACTGGCTTGTACATTCTTGGGTTGTCTCCATTATCTAGCATACTATATATATTGTGAATTATAAAAACTCTGCCAGTTTCAGGTGTGGAAGATGTTGTTGTTCTTCCATCAATTCATTGGGAAGCTGAGAGTGGATGGCTTTTAAACATGTTTTGTAGGAGCTAATGTTCTGGTAACATACTATGTATAAGTGGTAGAGCTCTAGAGTTTTTCTATAGACCACCTCCTTGCTAGCCTGTGATTTAGCACAGAATGACATTTACAGCAGGAAACATTTCACTGTATCCTAGTGACAGAGAGTGCCATGTAAATCGAGTTTTCTTAGTGCCAAAGCAGTTAAGATAGATGATAAAAAATGGAGAAAAAAAGTGATCACTTAAAGGAAAATATGGAGAGGACTGTACTGATCTCAAATCAGAGATTTAGAAAATATCAAGTGGCCATTTCAGGGGCTGAATGGAAGCCTAATACAGTAAAAAAATGTCCTTAAATATATACATGCATTAAAACTATCTAAATGGAATTTCCAAATAACAGGGAAAACAGAGTTCCTGGATGCTCCTTGTCATCAAATAAATTTTCTAGTACCAGGAATGGTTCACATATAACCAAATTGTTTGTCAAAAGGATTCTATGGGGGGCTCCAAACAAAGGTTATTGGTGGCTCTCCACAAACTGACGGTAAGATCCTATTGCTGAATACAACTTCACACTCATTGAACACTGAGAAGTTGATCTGGTGCCTAACTAGAACTGTTAGGCATATGGACTACTTTTCAATGGATCTTGGAGATACAGGAGAAATGTCAATACCAAAGCAGCTACAAAACATTTTATCTATAATAGTGACTTCCCAGCAAGATATGCTACTGCAAGGGTGGCATAAATTCTGTCAGAGTAACAAACCAATATCTGATTGAGGTAAGGCCCATTCTGTAAGATAGAACCCATACCTAGTACAGTTTGGGTTGACAAGACCCCAAGGCTGAATAGGTCAAAAACTAAGAGGAACACCAAATATTAGTGCTCTGATGAAGAAAAAAAAATAGTAGTGGAATAGCTACTAAGGACATTCTGCTCAACTCATAAATCAATGCCTTGCTCAGCCATCATCAGAGAAGTCTTTTGCCTCAGTTGAGAATGGATAGAGAGATTTCTAGCCAGATAAATGTAAAAAATGAGAGAACTTAGAACATTTGGGGCTAAAAGGGTTTTATGCATAAAATCCCTTCCCTCAGGGACACTAGAAACTCTGTGGAAGAAGAATTGAAAAAAAAAAGTGGAAGAGCCAGAGATGATGGAGAAAAAAACAAGAAATCAAGGCATCAAGGCCTTCTTACACTACAGGAATGGCATACATATGAACTCCACAGACTATGATAGCATGCACAGGACCTGAACAGGTTTGCATCAGATAGAATCCTAGAGCAAAAAGGAGAAGTAGACACCTGGGTCCACCCATAACTCAGAAACTATCTCCAATTGATAACCACTTCCAAATGAAAATTTAACTTTCTCTGAGGGAGTCTCACGGGGTTAACAAATCATTTTTTAGTAAATGTTCTAGTCCACGTATTAGACAGCCAACACAAAACAAGCCCAATGGCATCCTTGGATGTTCTTTGTCCCATAATGGTATCAGAGAATGTTTTTAATCATACAAATTCACTGGAGGATCCCAGACATCAGGGAAACTAGAGGCTTCCATGACCCACTTTAGCCAAAATGCATAGAGAAGGGGGAGATAGAACCTGTGGAGACCACCTCCAGCAAATAGGTATGGCCCCCAGTCGAGGGATGGCATCACCCACCCAGCTCAAAATTTTTAACAAAAAATGTTCCTGTCTGAAGGAAGAAAAGGGACAAAAAATAGAGCAGAGACTGAAGGAAAGGCCGTCCGGGGACTGTTCCACCTGGAGATCCATCCTGTCTGCAGACATCAAACTCTACACTGTTGCTGTGGTCAAGAGTGCTTGCTGACTGCCTGGCGGTGGTGGCTCACGCCTTTAATCCCAGCAGAGGCAGGCGGATTTCTGAGTTTGAGGCCAGCCTGGTCTACAGAGTGAGTTCCAGGACAGCCCGGGATATACAGAGAAACCTTGTCTCGAACCACCCCCCCCCCCCCAAAAAAAAAAAAAGAGTGCTTGCTGACAGGAACCTGGCATGGCTGCTCCTTGGGAGGTCTGGCTAGTGATTGACCAATGCAGATGTGGATGCTTGGAGCCAACCATCAGACTGACCTCAAGGACCCTGTTGGGGAGCTGGTGGAAGAACTGGAGGAGCAGAGGGGGATTGAAACCCCATAGGAAAAACAACATAGGCTGGCCAGACCACCCACTGATCCCAGAGACTAAACCACCCCAAGGAGTGTACAGGGAGGGATCCAGGACTCCAGATACATATGTAACAGAGGATGGCTTTGTCTGACATCAATGGGAGGGTTGGTTCTTGGTCCTGCAGAGGTTTGATGCCCCAGCGTAGGGGAAGGCTGGAGTGGTGGGGCAGGAGAGGGTGGGTCAGCACCCTCATAGAGGCCAAGGCAAGGGGGGAGAGAGTGGATGTGGAATGGGGGATTTGTGGAGGGGTAACTGGGAAGTGGGATATCATTTGAGATGTAAATGAATGGAATGACTAATAAAATAAATTAATAATTAAAATTTTAAAAAATCATACAGGTTCTTTGTACATATAATTTGATGTCCAGTTGTGTGGTTTTTTTCATGAAATTCCTGTATGTGTGAATGTATGTCTCCATGTCTATACATGTTTCATGTGCTTCTTTTTTGGTCTTGTTCTTGTTTGCTTGTTTTATCTTATTCCAATTTATTTTATTTTATTTTATTTTATTTTATTTTATTTTATTTTATTTTATTTTTGTTTTATTACTATTCCTGAAATGTTTCTTTGTTGTCTACGAAGAGATAGAAACAGTGTGGAACTAGATGGGAGAGGAAGTTGGGAGGCATTGGAAGGAGTATGGGAAAGGGAAAAAGTAATTCGAATATATTACATGAAAAGAGCATCTGCTGTGACAGGTGAGGATGGTCCTGTTCTCCATTAAGCCTAACTAGAGTTCCTCCGAAATGATTCATTCCATTGTCTATGTGTACTCCACCCATAGAAGGAAGTCAAATGGATTGTGAGAATGACAGTTATTACAGAAAACTAAATATGATGATGCATCCCATTCATTCAGGCCCTTGAAGGAAATAACTGATGTAGCAATGGGATCTATTTTCTTTTGACAGTAGCTCATTTTGGTTTTGTTCATTTTTAATCTTCTTAAGTTATGAACACCAATATAAACTCACACTTGTTAGGAGAATGTTTTCAGGTATTCAGTGACCTGGCCTATCCTCTGCAAACTTCCATTATGTTATGCTAACAGCTACACACTTACAGACACAGAGTCCTAAATACATATATAAAAACATAGTGTATGTATATATGTATATATAAAAACAGAGTGTAGCAGACAGAGACTTTCAAGAAGATACTATGCATGAACAGAAATATCACAACAGAACCATGAGAGGATTGAGGAAATATATGCAAGAGAATATCTTTGTACTAGGTTAAATCTTATTGATGATAATAATTTAAAAATATGATGATTATAGGCTAATCTTTGTGTGTTAGACAGCTAATAAAGGGTGTCATCCTTGAGAGAGTCTAATTCTCCTTCTCCCAGCACTCATAGTTACTTCAGCTCTGTGTCTATTGTCGTGATGCTGTGAAATCCACCTAGCCCCATTTCATATCAACATGGCCATTGGCACTATTGCTCTGTGTTTTTTATGCATCCATTTCTAAGAGACTGTATCACTACAGACTTTCTGAAATTCTAGCTTTTAGAGTATTTCCATTCTCTCTTCTCTGATATTCTCTGAGCCATAGATGCAGGATATATACAATCTACAAAAATAATCTCAGCAGGTTTTGTGTGTGTGTGTGTGTGTTTACACAGACAAGTGTAATCAAAGAAAAAGAGTCTATTTTAATTTAAAATATTAAAAAGAGTGATTTTAGAGCAGGAAAACAATACCTACAATCAAGATGAGAGAAAATTTTTTCATTCTATCCCAATTCCATTGAGTTTGAAATGTATAATGGACTAATTACAAAAGAATAGTAAGACAACATACATAGCATTTCTTTTCATTATCATGTATATTTCTTGCCTGAGAATTTAATGAATGCATATAATGTGTTTAGATCAAATTCACCCCATATTTTCTCATCTCAAACTCCTCCCATACCCCTTCACTGCTTTCTCTCCTAACATCATATAATCTTTTGTAACATAGCAAGTTCCCACAGTAACCATTACCTTAGAAAGTTTATCAGCTAGAGATGTGACTTTGTGAGACCCTCACCACTGCATTCTGGGATTTTGTCTGGCTTGATCTTGTGTAAGTATTATGTTCAGTCACAGTCGTTGTGAATCCCTGCTTGTGAAGGCTTTATTGTTCAAAAAATACTTTCTCAGGAATTCCACATTACAATTTTAAAAATTTCTTTTCTCTGATAAGTGTTGCAAGTATCGCTTCTCTGTGAGTATAAAGGTAGGTATTTAGGGAAGGAAATTTATTAGAATTGAAACAGTAGATACATATGACATGTCTAGTCACACTTTCTAGTCCCTACTAATGCCAAGCATGTGTTCTGTCTTTTGCAGATGGCTTTAAGTCCAATCAAAATGCAACTGGATACTCACATAACATTGGTTCTACTACAGCAGCAGTGAGGATTTATTGCCAAGAAAGTTTTCACTGTAACCAGCATGGTTCATTGCAGAAAAAAAAGTTAATTTTTTTAAAACAAAGAGTGGGAATAGTACCTTCTAGCACTATTGCAGCAATTCAGGAGGAATGAAACTTCAGGGTTAGTACAGGTTTGATATCTCCATGACTTAAATACATGGTATCTGTATATAAATTAGATCTTACTCCCATTTTTTGCAGAAGGTAACTGAGAGTGATAGTAGTAGTACCTTGCACTGTTTTAAGGGTCTGCGGTAATCCACTTACGAGTACCTCAAATGGGGTTACACCACATCTGACAAGGCCTTTCTTTTTTATAGCAAATGTAGGATATAAGAGGCATTATTTCCCTGCATAGAATGGCTACATTTGTACTCTTGATACATACATATTTTTAAAGAAGTTTCTACAATTTTGTATGCATATAGCTTTTTCAAAGGACTTTAGTATTAATTGTGTCTCTCCCTTTCTACCCTTTACCCTTCTTCCCAATTACCCATTTCAGGTAACACTTCCTATTCTACTATTCCCCTTTGACCTTTTAGATAACCTGTATCTTACTATCCTTCTTACCTTTGCTTATGGTCACTTGTTAGTTTACTGACTTCCACAGATAGTATTTAATCCCAATATCTAAATCTGAAAATTCAGGATCCACATATGAAGGAGAAAATGAAACCTTTGCCTTTCTGGCTCTGGTATATTCCACTCACAAAGATTTGTTTTTGCAGTTCCATTTATTCACTGGAGAATTTTGATTTGATTTACGACTAAATAATATCCCACTGTGTAGATGTGGCACATCTCTATTGACCATTGATTAGTTGATGGACAGTCAAGTTCTTTCCATGTCATGTCTACTGTGAATAGAGCTGCAATAAAAGTGAATGAGTAGGTATTTCTGTGGTACGATACCCAATTCATGGGCAGTATAGCTGAGTTGCATGGTATCTCTGCTTCTAGCTACTTTGAGAAAACTACAGACTGATTTTCATAGTCACTCCACCAATCTACCCTCCAAAAATCAAGCTATCTTAGCAGTGACTAACCAACACACTGAGGGTAAAACCATTTTATAGGCTGCTTTAATGGAAGGAAAACGATAAAGAAGGGTATCAACATTCATATCAGTCTGCTTTGTAATTGCGGCAGCACTGTGAACAGCTACTTTGTCTACCATGCTATGATGAAGCCACAATAAACTTTTCCTTACAAAATGCACTCTTTTGCTTGGTGGTTGATCATAGCAGTTGTAATGGAATTTGTGTATATATATATATATACCTTGAGGCACTTCCCTAAGACCACTGAGCTTTTGTGGTATAGAGATTTTCTATTGCTTACACTGGTCAGGAGGGGGTCCATTATCAGCTGCAGAACTTTTGTTATACCACCTACCTCCTTGTGTCTAACTGACCCCAGGCTGACCCTATAGTCATATCCTGTTGACCATTTCCGCATGTTTGCTTAAAGGGCCCAAGGCTTGATGAACAATGCTTGCAATAAAAGGCTATCATTCGCCACTTACCCTGTAAGTTCCACTTTAATTTCAAAACTTGGAGTGATAGATAGTCTCTAATTTGAGTACATACCATGTGACCCAGCAAGATACTTACCATAATCTTAGTATCTTTCTTTTTTTTTCAAATTTTACTCATTTAATGATAGTTAACTTACTTACAAACTAATTTCTTTTCTTTTTTTTAAATAATTTTTTATTAGATATTTTATTTACACTTTTCTTTATAAAAATTTTACCATATAGTATATGATAGATACAATTAACTTTTCATAGCTTAAGCTAAATCTACTTACCATTAATATCTCTACCTCAACCTGTATACCCAAGTACATACTGTCTCTGATGAATTTCTAGATTGTCATGAATCTCTGCTGTACTATGAGTATCTTTTGCAACAGTAGAAGAATTTAACATACTAGTAGCGGTTCAATACTTTCATAATTTACAATGAGAGTCCAGTTGCAAGTGCTCTGTATATGTTCTCATTTATGAAATGTCCTCATTTATGAAGACAATGCTGAACATTCTTCTAAGGAACTGCCTGAAGTGACTCATATTCCTAGTGATATCTTTTTTTTCTCATGCTACCAATACTTGTATCTCATCTTCTCTTGAAGGAATTGTTCTCTTGACATTAGAGTCACTCAGAAACATATTAATGTCACATTTGATCTAATGTCAATTTTTTTCTACAAAGCTTGCTTTCATTTTCATATAATAATTTTGATAGCGTTTTCTCCCCTCTTTGTAGATACTCCCCATCTTCTTCTTTCATTCTCTTCTCCCTTTGTCAATTCTTTCCTTCTCTCCTTCTTTCCTTGTTTCCTTTCTTCCATTTTTTACTTCCTTGCTTCCTTCCCTCAGCAAATGAACAAAAAATATAACAAAAAAAAAGAATGGAAAGTAATCAACCAATCAACCAATCAATCAATCAATAAGGAAAGAAGCAAACAAACAAAACACCAATCGGACAAAAAATTGACCAAACAAAGCAATATGAAAAAAGATAACAAACAAACAAACAGCAACAAAAACAAAAAAATCCATGTATTTTATTTTATGTTGGCCAGTCATTACTTTGTATGGAATTTGCCCTGGATTGTAGATGACATAGTCAATCCATTGGAGAAAACTATTTTTTCTATTTTCCAGGAAATATCAATTGCTAAAAACTTATTGGTAGGGGGTAAGACCCCAAATACAGTGCCTCATCTCAGTGCTGGAACTCCTTCTGGCTTGAATCATTGTAAATGGTATGTGTATTACTATCCAGACTCTGAGAGTGCATATGTCCATCAGCACTGTTGTGTTTGTTTCCTTGGAGACCAACATCACCTGTCTCTTACCGTATTTCCTCTTTCTCTTTTGCATAGATCCCTGAGCCTTGAGGGGGCAGAATTTGATGTAGACATCTCATTCAGAATCGAATGCTCCAAAGTTTTCCATACTCTGCACATTGTACAGCTGTGAATTTCTGTGTTCATTCACATCTACTGCAAGAAGCTTTTCTGATGAGGGTTGACTGAGACATGTCCCTATAAGTATAGTAAAATGTCATTAAAATTAATTTTATTGATATGTTTTTTATTAGAATAACAGTAATACATTTTCCTTTAGACCTATGATGTATCTAATTTTAGGTTCTTGTCCATTATGGCAATGTAAGGTTGGATATTATAGAATGGGCTTTAAATCTAAGTTTTGAAATGAGGTTTATATCTCCTATATTATTTGTGACATTATTGTTCCAGCATATCTTGAAAGCAAGTCTCTGTTTTAGGTCACAGGATTTATTGCTGGGTGATACTCATGATTACCATTCTCATCTGTTCATATGAAAAATAAATTCAAGCACCATAAATTTAGTAAGTTGGGTTGAAATTCTTCAGTGGGAACCAGCTAAACATCTCTAAGTGTTGTCTTCAACAATAAGACCTAACCATCAAATTATGGAGCATGAGCAATTGTCTTTGCAATAGCCTATGATAATTTAGGATCAAAATACCCTTTTAACCCATTACTCAAGAAAATGTAACTGTACTTGCATTGGATAATTGACTTGGTGCTGTAAGATGTCTTAGTGTGGCATTGTCTCCTCCATTCTCTGACTTCTCTTAAATATTTTTCATATATGCATATATTTTAAGAAGCTTCTATAGCAGTTGGTTTCCATGTGATTTCTGAAAAATGCTTCAAAAGCCAACTTTTAAGCCATTCCAAGTCTCTGCAAATATTTTTATGAACAATTTTCATAATCCTACTTTAATTATCTCATTTCAATTACTTCAAACTGCTCCTGGTTATGTAGGTCTGTAAAAATTGCTTCAGTTTTTTCTTTATTTCTTTCCTTAAATTTGGAGAAATGGATAGTTAAAGAAACTGGATCAACTCATTTTACCTTGTACGAGTATGTTGACCAAAAGAGAAATTTATCTAATTGAATTCACTTTCCAATATGTTTAACATCTTATAATTTATCCAAAGTTATTGATACACAATGTTACTTAAAGATGTGAATTTAAGAAAACATCTAACATAAATTCGTGTGTGTGTGTGTTGGATATTTTATTTATTCCCATTTCAAATGTTATCACCTTTCCCCATTTAGCCCCCATAAGCTACCTATCCCATCTCTCCTCCTCCTTTTTGCTTTTATACCATTTTAATTACATGCAAGCATTAAGGTCAGTTCTAGGTTGAGGAATGTAGAAATACAAGAGATGCAAATAGTCAAGGAACAAGCAATACAATAAAACAAAACACAAATAGTAAGAAAGGCAACAAACAAAGTCTCAGGAACGCTCCCATGATCACTGTTTCTAAGGGCATACCAGGATGACCAAAATATATGAGCCTACTTCACTGTCTTAGCCCAATGTTATTTTCATGCCTGAGGCCTACTTCTTTGTTCTAGCCTAAGATTTAGATTTCTGCCTGAAATTACTTCTTTGTTCTAGCCTAATGTCAGATTCCTGTCTGAAGCCCATTTCCTTGTCCTTGGCCAATGTCATATTCCTGCCAGGCAGCCCCAAAAGCTCTCCCCCTTTTTTTTATTGCATAAACAAGACTGAGCCTTTCTTTGGTCATTCTGACAAGAATGCCTTCCTTACTCATCATGGAATATGCATTATCAAAAGTAATGCACGTATGTCTTAGGTTGGTAAGGTTCTGAGCAGAATCTTACCCGTTCTTGGCTTGCCAGTCTATTAAATTAATAACTCTGTCTGGGGGTCCATTTTCAGTTTCAAGTCACTAGCATGAATTCTTAGGGACAAATGATTAGTCACAAAGTTGCCTCCATTCTTCTTACAAATACAGATTTTGGGATTATGCTTTTCTTATCACTGGAAGACTTATTAGATGTTTCTCTTGCTGGTCATACAGGGATAAATTGAAAAGATTAGGAAAGTAGCTTTCCATAGCATAACATAGACAGAACACTAAATATAGAGAACAAATAAAGAGTATTGAATGCTACACATGGAAAAAACTAACAGAAGTCACATGTAATAACATGTTCCATCAGAATATCTGATTTCTCAATGGAATCTCCAAAGGCCAGAAGAGTCTAAAGAAAAACACTCAAAGTTCTAAAGGACTACAAATAACAATGTATACTACTGCATACATCATAAATATATGCAGTAGTTGAAATGGAAAAAAAACTTCCCATGATACTAATAAGAGAAATGAATTCTTTTCTATTCTTATTGAGAACAATGAAAGCAAAGCTTTGGACAAAAGAAAGGAATAAGTATGATCAGAAGACTGTAGCAATTAAACAAAGATATAAATAATAAAAAATAAAACTAAAAACACCTCCTCCCTCAAATGACTGTAATCAACATACAACTTCAATAATATCTTTATATATTAGTATCCTTAACCTTCAAATCAAAGGACACAATCTGAATGAAAGAATTAAGAAGTTGAAAGCAACCTGATGCCCCTCAACAGAGGAATGGATACAGAAAATATGGTACATTTGCACAATGGAGTACTACTCAGCTATTAAAAATAATGACATCATGAAATTTGCAGGAAATAGATGAAACAAGAAAGTATCATTATGAGTGAGGTAACCCAGTCACAAAAGAACACACATGGTATGCACTCACTGATAAGTAGATATTATCCCAAAAGCTCAGAATTCCCATGATACAACTCACAGACTGTATGAAGCTTAACAAGAAAGAAGACCAAAGTGTGGATGTTTCAGTCCTGCTTAGAAGGGGGAACAAAATAATCACAGGAGGTAGAGGGAAGGGGGGACCTGTGAAGAAGAGTAGAGGGAAAGATAAGGGGGCATGGTGATCAGGTGTGGGAAGAGATGCGGAGAAGTACAGAAGGTTAGGAAATTGAACAGAGGTATGTAGCAGTGAGGGGTGAGGAACTGTGGGTAGCCACTGGAAAGTCCCAAATGCCAGGGAAGCAAGAGCTTTCCAGGAACCAACAGGGATGACATTACTTGAAATACCCAATAAAGGGCAGATAGAACCTGTAGAGACCATATCAAATGGATAGGCACATCCCCTGGTTGAGGGATGGGGCCACACACCCATCTCAAAAATTTTTAACCAGAATGGTTTCTGTGTAAAGGAAACACAGGGACAAAGACTAGAGCAGAGACTGAAGAAAAGGTCAAGCAGAGACTGCCCCACTTAGGAATCCATCTCATCTGCAGACAGCAAACCCAGATATTATTGCTGATGCTAAGAAGTACTTGCTGACAGTTATCCCCTGAGAGACTCTGCCAGAGCCTGACCAATACAGATGTGGATGCTCGCAGCCAACCATCAGACTGAGCATGGAGGCCCCAATGGAGGAGTTAGGGGAAAGACTGAAGGACCTGAAGGGGATTACAACCCCATAGGAAGAACAAGAATAGCAATTAACTGGACTACCCTCTCCCCAACACACATACCCCAGATCTCCCAGGAAGCAAACCTCCAATCAAAGAATATGCATGGAAGGACCCATGGCTCCAGCTACATATGTAGCAGAGGATTGCCTTATCTGGCATCAGTGTGAGGGGAGGCCCTTGGTCCTGTGGAGGCTTGATACCCTTGCATAGGGTTACGTTAGGGTGGTGAGACCTGAGTGGGTGGGCGGGCAACCTCATAAAGGCAGGAGAGAGGTGGTATGAGATAAGGTAGTTGAGGATGGGAAACCAGGAAAGAGGACAACATTTGGAATGTAAATAAATAAAATAATCAATAAAAAAAGAAAAAAGAAACAAAACTCATCTCTCTGCTGGTAACAAAGAATAAATCTTAGCTTTAGAGATAGGCACAACCATATATATGTAATATACATACATACATACATATATATATGTATATGTGTGTGTGTGTATGTGTATGTATATATGATGTAGACGTAGTTTTCTTGCTTTCTTTCTTTCCTTCTTTCTTTCTCTTTTCTTTCCTTCTCTCTTTATTATTTATTCACTTTACATTCCTATTGCAACCCTCCTTTTCTCCCAGTTACCCCCCTCACAAAGTCCCCCTTCTCCTTTCAGAAGTGGGGAGGCTCCCCTGGGTACTACCTCACTTTGGCACATGGTACAACCTTAATGTAAAAAGATAACAAAAAATATTCAAAGCAAATAGGACCAGAAAGAAAGTAGGCGCTGTCATTCTGATATCAGACGAAATTGAGAAAAACAAAAACTAATCAGTAAAGGTAATTAAGGTTATTTAATTATAATGATGGGAACAATAAAGCAATAAGATAATAAAATCTTAAACATAAATATACCAAATTATGGCCCATACAATTTTATTAAAAGTGTACTACTAAAATTAACAACACATTAACATCAAACCATTAATAATAAGTGATTTCATACCTCATTCTCTCTATAAATACGTAAAGAGTTTTCTGAGTAGGGGAAGAGTGTCTATGGTGAAGCTGTTGCTGTAGTGAGGGAGATGCCATGGGTAACAATCAATACAGTCACTTCCATGGCAGAATGGCCAGTTTTGCTACCAGAGATAAACATATAGCATTGCTCACTAGATCCCAGTGTTAAATTATGGTTGTACTAAGTCTATAATAACATTACTGAGTGTTCTTGCTTTGGTTAGTTGAGCATAATTTTATGATAATTGTGGCATTCTATAGACATAGTTTGCAGCAGTATATAGATATGGAGAGCAACCCTAAAGTGGAACAGGTTTAGCTAGAACTAAGAGTGGGTTTTTATGTCTACCAAGCACATCCCACAGTATAACATTTGAAATAAAAGGTGTTAACTTGGGAGAGGCATCTTGTTAATATACAGAGTGTACACTAGTGTAGAAGAGAAACTGAAGACATAAGATTAAGTTAAACTTACATGATCAAATGAAATGAGAATATTTGGGTTTGTAGATTGTTCTCTCAGAGCTGGGAACTTTCAGCGGATACACATGGTTGATAAACAGGATATGGCCATAGGGTCAGCCTGAAGCCAATAAGACGTAAGAAGGCAGGTGATGTCGCAAAACTCTGCGTAAGAAAACAGGGGCTGCCCATCATTTATCTTGATCCAAGACAACCAATGGGAGCCTACTACACTAAGGTGGCTCAGTGGCCTTGTAAAAGTGCCTCAAGATGACGAAAACTGGTGTCAGACAGGTGATGACATTTCTACAAATGCCATTATTCATTGTTATGATAGATCTGATAAAATGACTTTGAGGACATAGTTTAGTGTGGATCATATTGCAAAGAAGACACTAGAACAAGGCAGGTGAGACAGCTGGTCATACTGCTTCCAGGAATGGGAAACTACAGGATACAATCCTGTTGCTGCAATTTCCTTGTCCTTGTCATTTCAACAGATGCACAGCCCATGAAGTGCTTGTTACACACATTTAAGAGAATTTTTTGCTGTTTTTAAATGTAGCCTGATATTGATTTTCTCCAAGAGCAATGCCCAGAGGTTTGTCTCCTAATGTCATCCTAATCATATCATATCATATCATATCATATCATATCATATCATATCATATCATATTTCTAATCTATATTAGGCACTGCAATTCTAACCCTTAAGATATACTATAAATTGAATCAAAAAACATCGTAATCCAAATTTCAGACAATGTACCTTCACAGGGAGAGGAAAAAGTATCTACCAACATGTGTAACAAGAACCTAGGACAGTCTCATGAAATGTCAAGTATTTGCTGATAAAAATTATGTCTTTCTTTTATTTTTAAATTTTATTTGAATTTGTTATTATTTTGCAAATCTGTTGAAGAAATAGCCATGGAAAGGTTTGATTTAAATGAATTTCTCTTTTCTTTATCAGGTGGTCTAGTCCTGAATCCCATTTTTTTTTATTTTGGACATTGCTAATATTTAGTAACAGGAACTGTTTTGCATTGAATTGAGAGTAT
Source organism: Arvicanthis niloticus (assembly GCF_011762505.2). NCBI lineage: Eukaryota > Metazoa > Chordata > Mammalia > Rodentia > Muridae > Arvicanthis > Arvicanthis niloticus. The sequence continues at coordinate 34,424,152 of NC_047665.1, forward strand.
TAAAGAAGCTAAAAACAGTCCTATTGCTTTAATCATTTATGTTTCCTAATCAGCTGCCTTGCTTGTTTAAAGTTTAAAATCATCCTAAAAATCCACTCAACTGTTAAGTATTTCTTCAGTAGTAGATTTAAATAATAATTATAAATAGTAAGGACATATGCATGCATTCAATAAACAATTAAATATTAACATGAAAGTGCAAAGAAATTTTCTTTTTTAAATTGGCTCTTCTTAATATTTATCAATAATCCAAAGACAGAGATTGATTCATCATGTTTATAGTTATTTTTCTGTTGCCTTGACAAAACACAATGACTAATACATCCAAAGCTAAAAGAATGCATGTAATTTGATATCTCACAGTGCCAGAGGGTTAGAGTCCATGGCGATCATGATGGGAAGCATGAGAAACTGGACTCAAAACACCTTAAGATCTAGAGATGTCCTTTCTAGGTATATGCCCAAAGGATGCGTCATTTTTCCACAGAAAGAGTTGCTAAACCATGCTCATTGTTGTTTATTTATAATAGTCAAAAACTGGAAAGAACCTGGGTGTACCTCAAAAGAAGAATGAGTGAAAAAATTTATACAGCAGAGTATTATTCAGCTGTTAAAGCAAATGGAATCACAAAATTAACAGGTAAATGGATTGAATAAAAAAATCATAAAAAGTGAATCAGAAATACAAATGTGGTATATATTTACTTCTATGTTGATATTAACTGGTAAGTCAATGATAATCAGGCTATAATTTGTGTAACCACAGAGGTAAGGTATCGAGTAAGAGACTAAGAGACATAGATATTTGTAGGAAAATAAATTAGAATAGATACTTATGAAATGATGAGGAAGCAGGCAGAGAGATGAGGGGGAATGGGAGAAAATACCACTAAATTAAATTATGAACCATTTGAGTTTTTGTATTGAAACCTGACACACTTAATCCCAGCACTTGGGAGGCAGAGGCAGGTGGATTTCTGAGTTTGAGGCCAGCCTGGTCTACAGAGTGAGTTCCAGGACAGCCAGGGCTACACAGAGAAACCCCATTTCGAAAAACCAAAAAAAAAAAAAAAAAAAAAAAAAAAAAAAGTGACACACTACACATGTCCTAAAATACATACATATACAATGGCAATCTAAATGAATTTGCGAAATTATCCAGGAGACAGAACCCTAGCTGGCCATTTCCTGTCATCAAATGAAGGATTCAGTACCAGGATTTGTTTACATCAAATTAAAATTAATTAATTTGACCCTTGGCCAAAAGGGTCTCATGAAAACCACCAAAGAACCCAGGCTGCTATACAGTCTATAGGCTGCTTTCCCCAAACTGATAGGAAAACCCCACTGATGAAGACAACCTCTACACAATTCATTGAACATAAAGATGCCAAGCTGGTGTCTTCTTAGTGCTTTTACCACTCTGTGCTAACTTTTTTTGTACCAGAGTTACTATACATGATTTCAAAGGAAAAACACACAGCTAAACCAAAAAATAAAAATCCTTTGATATACAATGGGGTCCTTCCTCAAGATAGGCTAGAAAATGGTGACACAAAACATGTAAAAATAACCAGCCAATTATTATCTCACTGTACAAAGCTCAAGTCCAAGTGGATCAAGGACCTTCTCATAAAACTAGATACACTAAATCTAATAGAAGAGAAAGTGGGGAAGAGCCTCAAACACATGAGCACAGGGGAAAGTTCATGAACAGAACACCAATGCCTTAAAATGCCTTATGCTCTAAGATGAAGAATCAACAAATGGGACCTCCTAAAATGCAAAGCTTCTGTAAGGCAAAGGACACTGTCAATAGGACAAAACAGCAACCAACAGATTGGGAAAAGATCTTTTCCAATCTAATATCTGATAGCGGGCTAATATCCAATATATGCAAAGAATTCAAGAAGATAGACTCCAGAGAACCAAATAACCTTATTAAAAAGTGAGGAGCAGAGCTAAAAAGAATTCTCAACTGAGGAAAGTCGAATGGCTGAGAAGCACCTAAAGACATGACCAACATCCTTAGTCATCGGGGAAATGCAAATCAAAACAACACTGAGATTTTACCTCACATAAGTCAGAATGGCTAAGATTAAAAACTCAGTTGTCAGCAGATGCTGGTGAGGATGTGGGGATAGAGGAACACTCCTCCATTGCTGGTGAGATTGTAAGCTGGTACAACCACTCTGGAAATTATTCTGGTGGTTCCTCAGAAAATTGAACATAGTATTACCTGAAGACCCAGTTATACCACTCCTGGGCATATACCCAGATGATGCTTCAATGTGTAATAAGGACATATGCTCCACTATGTTCATAGCAGCCTTATTTATAATATCCAGAAGCTGGAAACAACCCAGATGTCCTTCAACAGAGGAATGGATACAGAAAAGGTGGTAATTTACACAATGGGGTACTACTCAGCTATTAAAAACAATGACTTCATGAAATTCACATGCAAATGGATGGAACTTGAGAATATCATTCTGAGAGAGGTATCTCAGTCACAAAAGAACACCCATGATATGCACTCACTTATATGTGGATATTAGCTCAAAAGTTTGAAATACTCAAGATTCAACTCACAGACCATATGAAGCCTAAGAGGAAAGAAGATCAAGGTGTGGATGCTTCAGTGATTCTTAGAAGGTGGGGACAAAATACTTGCAGGAGAAAATATGAAGACAAAATGTGGATCAGAAACTGAAGAAAAGGCCATCCAGAGATTGACCCACCTAGGGATCTGTCCCATATACAGTCAGCAAATGCAGACACTATTGTGGATGCCTGGTGGGAAGTGCTTACTGAGAGGAGCCTGATATGGCTGTCTCCTGAGAGGGTCTGTCAGAACCTGACAAATACAGAGGCGGCCAACTATTGGACTGAGCATGGGGTTCCTGATGGAGGAGTTGGAGAAGGGACTGAGGGAGCGGAGTGGGTTTGTGGCCCCATGGGGGGAGCAAGAGTGTCAAACATCCAGTCCCCTCTGAGCTCCCAGGGACTGGACCACCATCCAAAGAGTACAGATGCAGGGACCTATGGCTCTGGCTGCATATGTGGCAGAGGATGGCCTTATTAGATGTCAGTGGGAGGAGCAGCCCTTGGGCCTAAGAGTGTTTGATGCCCCAGTGTAGGGGGAATGCCAAGGAAAGAAGATGGGAGTGGGTGGGTGAGCACTCTCCTAGAGGCAGAGGGGGGAGGATGGGTTAGGGGGTTTCCACAGGGGAGACCTGGAAAGGGGAAAACAATCAAAATGTAAATAAAGAAAATATCCAACTAAAAAAAGAAATAAAAAGAACAACCAGCGAATATCTAATTTGACTTAAGACTCACTACATAAGATGGAGCACACACTCAACAGTGCTTGGGTGATCAAGAACCTGCAATTAATACAGGACCTGGATTAAAATCAATTACTACTGGTCTAAATATAATGTAGCAATAAAATGACTCCTAATGACAGTCTACTGTACTCGTAGATCAATGTCTTCCTTAATCATCAACAAAGAAACTTCCTCCTGAAGAAAAAGGGAACAGATATAAAGACCCACAGCCAGCTATTATATGGAGAATGTGAGACCATAGAACACTTAGTTCTAAATGGGATGCCTCCATCAAATCTTTTCCTTTACGGCTCAGTGAACACAGTGGAAGAGGGGGCCAAAGGAATGTAAGAAACATAGGGGATGGAGAATACCAAAATAAGGCTCTGTAAATCAACATGTTTGCTGCACATATGAACTCACAGAGACTGAAGTAGCATGCACAGGACCTTCATGGGTCTGCACCTGATGTGGTCCCAGGGCTAGAGGCAGAAAACACAAGCCCCATCCCTAATATGGAAGCAATTTCCAATTAATAAGCACTTGCAAATAAAAAATTAATTTCCTCCAAGGGAGTCTCACTGGAGAAACAAACTATTCTTAAGGATAGGTAGAATGGCCAGAAGTAGATGCTCAACAGATAACAAACTCAATGACATCTTTGTGGGTTTCTTGTCTCATAATGCTGTGTCAAGGTTTTGTTTCATCTTGTTTTTATTTACTTTATATATCAAACACACACACACATTCTTCTTTTAACCCTGCATTTCCTATGCATATATATTATACCTGCCAGTGGTGTTTTCCATGTTTGTTTGTTTTGTTTCTGTCTCTTTTTAATATATTTTTATCCTTTAATCTTTTTTTTATAGTTCAGACTTTCTTCACTTCCTGATCCACCCTCCAAATGTTCTACATCCCACACCTCCTCTCTCATCTCCAGAAGGATGTCCCCACCCCCGACCCCACCACTCTCTGGGGACCTAAGACTCTCAAGGTTTAGGTACATCTCTGAGTTCATGCCTAGCAGTCCTCTGCTGTTGGGAGCTTCATATCAGCTGGAGTATGCTGCCTGGTTGTTGGCTCAGTGTTTGAGAGTTTCCTGGGGTCCAGATTAGTTGAGACTGCTGGTCTTCCTATGGGGGTCACCCTCCTCCTCAGCTTTTTCCAGCCTTTCCTTCATTCAACCACAGGGATCAGTAGCTTCTGTTCATTGGTTGGGTGTAAATATCTGCATCTGATTCTTTTGGATGCTTGTTTGACCTTTCAGAGGGCAGTCATGAGAAGCCCCTCTGTGTAAATGCACTATAGCATCAGCAACAGTGTTAAGCCTTGGGACCTTCCCCTTAGCTGGATCTCAATTAGGGCCTGTTACTGGACCTCCTTTTTCTCGAGCTCTTCTCCATTTTTGTTTCTGAAGTCTGTCAGACAGGAACAATTCTGGGTCAGAGTTTTTGACTGTGCTATAGCAACCTTATCCCTCCACTTAATGCCCTGTCTTTTTACTCGAGTGGACTCTACAAGTTCCTGTTCCCCACTATAGGGCATTTCATCTAAGGTCCTGCCCATTGAGTCTTGAGAGTCTCTCACTTCCCAGGTCTCTGGTATATTCTAGAGGGCCCCCTGCCATCCCCACCTCCTACCTCCTGGGGTTGCCTGTTTTGATTCTTTCTGCTGGCCCTCAGGGCAATAGTCCTGACCTGACTCCCCAAGACCTGATCATATTCCCCTCTTTTCCTTCCTGTCCCCATTCCCACACAGGTCCCTTCCTCCCTTCCTCCCTTCCTCCCTTCCTCCTTCTGTGATTGCTTTCTTCTCCCTCCCAAGTGGGATTGAGGAATTCTCACTTGGTCCCTTTGGCTTGTTAGTGCTCTTGAGTTCTGTGGATTGTATCCTGGGAATTCTGTATTCTTTTGTCTAATAGCCACTTATTAGTGAGTATATACCATGCATGTCCTTTGAGGTCTGAGTTACCTCACTCAGGTTGATATTTTCTAGTTCCATCCATTTGTCTGTACAACTCATTATTTCCTCATTCTTAATAGCTGAGTAGTATTCCATTTTGTAAATGAACCACATTTTCTGTATCCATTCTTCGGTTGTGGGACATTTGGGTTGTTTCTAGCTTCTGGCTACCATTTTACATCCCAATATCAGCTCCCACTCTCCTCCCAATGCCCACTCATGAAGATCCTCCCTAATTCTTCCTTCCCTTCTCCTCTGAGGGGGGAGTCTCATCTGAGAATCAGTCCCCCCTACCCACCTTGACCCCTTGCACATCAAGTAACTGCAAGACAAGGGACATCTACTGAGACCAGATAAGGCAGTCCAGTTAAGGGAACAGAATCCACACTCAGGCAACAGATTCACAGTTAGCCCTCACTCCAGTTGTTGGGGCTTCTGCATGAAGACAAGGTTGCACACCTGTTACATGTGTGCCAAGGGGCCTAGGTTCAGGCCAGGATTTCTCTTTATGGGAGCCCCCAAGGGTACAAGTTAGCTGACTCTGTTGGTCTTCCTAGGGAGTCCTTGCCCTCTTCAAGTGCCTTAATCCTTCTTCCAGTTCTTGCAGTAAGACTTCCTGAGCTCCACCAAATATTTGGCTGTGGGTTTCTATATATCTTTTCACTGGCTGCTGAATGAAGCCTCTCAGAAGATATTTATGCTACTATCTGCAAGCATAATCTAATATCATGAATAGTGTCAGGGATTGGTTCTTGCCCATAGGATAAGTCTCAATTTGGGCCACTCATTAATTGGCCATTTCTTCTGTTTATCTTTGTCTCTACACATCTTGTAGGCAGGACACATATGGGTGGAAGGTTTGGTGGGTGGGTAAGTGTTCTTATCCCTCCACTGGGAGTCCTACCTAGCAGCAGGTCGTCACTTCTGCATGTCATATTTGTTTACGTAGGAGAGAATTGCCTAGCTCACTCTTAGCATTCCAGTAGTCCTTTAGTGAGAATGACAGGGGTTCTTTAAAGGCAAACATTTCAGTCACTCTATGGTGGAAACCCTCCTTCCATCCACCAACTCCCATCCTTGCCAGGCATCCAGACAGTTGCCCACTGATTTCTTTTTGTTTTTTCCTTTTATTGTGAATTGGTTTTTTCTTACATAATATATTCTGATTTTTATTTCTCCTTCCTCTACTACTCCCATTTCCTTCCTATCTCCTCTGCCATATGAATCCAGCCCAATTACGCCTATCGTTAGGAAACAAACATGCTTCTAAAGAAATATGATACAATGATTTTACATATATATATATATATATATATATATATATATATATATATATATATAAACAAAATGACCAGTTCAAGGAGACTTTGCTTGAGAAAAGGTTTAGAAATATGCTTCAAAGTCACACTATTAGGGGAATCCTACTAATTCCCATCTTCTTGAATCTTCCTAGAGAGGTCCTGAAGTATAGAATACTATAAAACCAACAACAATCCCCACTAAGCCCTGTCTTTTCCATTAGCTTCTTAGATGGTACTTGATGCATTGCATAAAACTTCCTTGGAATGAGGAACTGTGGGAGGGCTGACAAGGAGAGGGGTAATGATTGAAATGTAAAAAAATAAAAGGAATAAAGAAATTTTCTCTTTGGCATGCAGGGTTGATGTGGTAGTTCTCATTTTTAAAATAAAAGGCCACTACAAATTCCAAAGTCAGAAAAGCCAATTTGTCAAAATTTCTTTTCTTAACTAAAAGAAAAAAAAATTATTCCAAACAATTGTGTCTTAGTCAGGGTTTCTATTTTGTTTTTCCATCCCTAACTGTAATAGTTAAATACTTGGAAGCTTTTAAAGACCAATTCAAAATAAATTTTGTTTTTCTACCAACCATGTGTGCATTTTCTACTTTAATTAGACCACTTACTGTGGTTGCTTTATTTGTTAAGCTTCTCCATCTTAGATTCTTCCACAACTGGACTGTCTTAGTCAGGGTTTCTATTCCTGCACAAACATCGTGACCAAGAAGCAAGTTGGTATTGCTGTTCATCACCAAAGGAAGTTAAGACTGGAACTTAAGCAGGTCAGGAAATGGGAACTGTTGCAGAGGCCATGCAGGTATGTTTCTTTCTTTTTTTTTTTTTAATTTATTTTTATTGGATATATTAACATTTCAGATTTTATCTCCTTACCCCTATTCCCCCCACCACCCAGGGACCTCCTATCCCATCCCCCTCCCTCATGCTGCTATGAGAATGTGCCCCCACCTACCCCCCCCCCCACTTTCACCTCCCCATCCTCAAATTCTCCCCCACACACTCAGTGTTCATTCTTCATGGGACCAAAAATCTCCCCTCTCACCTATGCCTGACAAGGCCATCCTCCCCTTCATGTACAGATGGAGTCATGGGTCCCTTTCTATGTGCTCCCAGGCTGATGGTTTAGACCTTGGGGAGCTCTTGTTGGTTGGTATTGTTGCTCTCCTCATGGGGCCACAAACCCTTTCTGCTCCTTCAGTCTTCTCTCTAGCTTCTCCATTGGAGGACCCTTGATCAGATCAGTGGTTAACTATGAGCATCGGTTTCTGAACGTGTCAGCCTTTGGCAGACCTCTAAGGAGACAGCTATATCAGGCTCTTGTCAGCGTGTACTTTCCTGCCATCCACATCAGTGTCTACCTTTGGTGACTGTACATGGGATGGATACCCAGATGGAATGGTCTCCAGATGGTCTCTCCTTCAGTTTCTGTCCCACACTTTGTTTTCATATTTGCTCCCTTGAGTATTTCTGTTACTCCTCTAAGTAGGACTGAAGCATCCACACTTGGTCTTTCTTCTTCATGAGCTTCATGTGGTCTATGAGTTGAGTCTTGGCTGTTCCAAGCTTTTGGGCTAACATCCACTTATCAGAGAGTAAACATCATTTGTGTTCTTTTGTGATTGGGTTAACTCCCTCAGGATGATAATTTCTAGTTACTGGCTTGCTCAGCTTGCTTTCTTATAGAACTCAAGACTACCAGCCCAGGGATGGTACCACGCACAAGGGGCCCTCCTCCCTTGATCACTAATTGAGAAAATGCCTTACAGCTGGATCTCATGGAGGCATTTCCTCAACTGAAGCTCCTTTCTCTGTAATAACTCCAGCTTGTGTTAAGTTGACACACAAAACCAGCCAGTACAATTGACCCCATGTCAACTTGACACACAAACATACCACTATTAAGCCTCAACCCTCACTTTCTTATTCATCCCCAAGATCTAAATAATTTTAAAAGTCACGCAGTCTTTGCAAATTCTTACATATTAAAATTTCAATCCCTTTAAAATATCCAATCTCTTTAAAATTCAAGGTCTCTTTACAATTAAAAGTTTTTAACTGTAGACTCCACTAAAATACTTTCTTCCTTCAAGAGGAAAATATATCAGGGCACAGTCAATAGCAAAATCAAATTCCAACTGTCCAATGTGTGGGATCCAACTCACAATTTTTGGGCACCTCTAAGTACTTGGGTCACTTATTCAGCCCTGCCCTTTGTAGCACACACCTTGTCTTCTAGGTTCCAGCTGCCTGTACTCCACTGCTGCTGCTGTTCTTGGTGGTCATCCTATGGTACTGGCATCTCCAAAACACTTCTGCTGTCTTCTGCTGTAACTAGGCTTTACTAATAGCCTCTCATAGGCTCTCTTCATGGTGCCCAGCCTCAACTCCTTTGCATGACTCCTTCAGTCTTGAACAACCAATTGCAACTGATGCTGCAACTTCTTCACCAATGGCCTTCCATGGCCTCTCACAATCCCAATCCTCAGCTGCTCTTCATGACTCCTTCATGCTTTCAAAACCAGTACCACCTGGATGACTCTTATATATTACCAAGTCCAGCCACAGCACAAGGTACAACCTTGACTATTTCTGGAACAGAGCCTCTGTGCTCTCAGAAAACACTTCCCAGAAGATTTCACCTCAGTGATGCTGGTCTCTTCTTAATCACCACTAATATCTTGGCTCCAGCTAACCAGTATCAATAGTCCTAGTAATGCAAAGATTTTGCTTTAGTAGTTCTGGTATCTTGTTAACCACAGCTGAATCTTCAGCCTCAGCTAACCGAAACCACAAAATCCTCAGAATCAAAACAGCAATGGCCCAGATGAGAGGCCTTAATCTTCCCTCTGAAATTTCACAAGCCATTGTTTGCATACTGAGTGGCTCTTCTAGCCCAAAGTTCCTAAGTCCTTCCACAGTTCTCCCCAAAACATAGGCAGGTTGTCACAGGAATACCCCACTATGCTGGTACCGATTTGTCTTAGTCAGAGTTATTTTTTTAAAACTTTCTTTTAATTTTTATTAGATATGTTATTTATTTACATTTTAGATGTCATCCCCTTTCCCCATTTCCCTTCCCTAGAAACCTATCCTATCCCTACTCCTCCTTTTTGCTTTTATACATTTTAAGTACATGCTAGGATTAAGGTCAGTTCTAGGTTGAGGAACTAGCAATACAATAGATGAAAATAGTCAAGAAACAAGCAAGACAATAAACACAAATAGTCAAAGAACAAGCAAGGCAATAAACAAAGTTCCCTGAACACTCTCATGATCACAATTTCTAAGGGCTTATCAGGATGACCAGAATAGCTGAGCCTAATTCCCTGTCCTAGCCCAAAGCCATTTTCATGTCTGAAGCCTACTTCTTTGTTCTAGCCTAAGATTTAGATTTCTGCCTGAAATTACTTCCTTGTTCTAGCCTAAGATTTAGACTCCTGCCTGAAATTTCTTCTTTGCTCTAGCCTAATGTCAGATTCCTGCCTGAAGCCTACTTCCCTGTCCTTGTCAAATGTCATATTGGTTCTGGACATTTTCAGAGATATATTTGGAAGTTAGTTGCAGTTCTTTCTGATATTATGTTAGCAAGAGATAAAGTTAGGACAGGATCTGGATTTCAAACAAGTGTTGGTACATGTGTTAAGGCTCTTTTCATTGTCAAATTAAAATTAATTTTGTTTCTTCTACAGTATTTATTGTAAGTTGCATAGATTGCACACTTTCTAATGGTGTTAGTGTGTTGAAACCTGGCATGTCTGTTACAGAGGTCTATCAACCAGATTTTGTGTTATTGCCCTGAATATTACAGAACTTTGGTATTCTGAGAAAATCTTGCAAGTACTGAGAAAACGGAGTCAAGCTTTAAGCAGAAGCAAGAGGGTAGTGGGCTTGATTATTACTGGTATAAAGTGTTAATTACATTAATTGCTAGCACTACTCCTTTTGCAATTGCTTTGACACAAAAAGTTAAGACAGCTACTTTTGATAGTCATTTAGTAAAAAATGTTACTAAAGTGTTGATATACAAGAGGATTTAGATATGCATTTGGGACAATGGATTGATGCTCTTTATTCTATTCAAATTATTGAAAGGAGGTTCAGAGTTTAAGAGTAAGGAGCCATCTCAAGTGTTATGCCAAACACCATTAGATTTGTGTTACTTGTAATATTTACAATGATAGTCATTATAATTAGGAAGTTTAAAGACACTTGCAGTGTATTTGGCATAATTCTAACAACTCTCTATATGTTTTAACTTTGCATAGTGAGCTTATTAATTTAAAGAATGTTGCTTTGCTGAGTGTTGATGCAGTAGATACTTCTGATAAACTTACCCATGGCCTGAGGTCAGTATTTCTATTTTGGTCAAGCTTCAAGAATGGCATATATAGCTTGATCATGCTAACCCTTTTTGTCCTGGGAATGCTTTTTATTCCTACCCATAGTGTTAAAGCTTGTCTTTAACAACATTAACATATCGGCAGCCAAAGTACATGGCTTGAAATGGAAATTGGACCCCCAGACAGAGTTGTTAATTTAACAGATGGCAAGGCAAAGACGGGTAAGATTCTGCACAGAGCCTTACCAACCTAGGACAGAAGTGCATTGCTTTTGATAATGCATATTCTGCAATGGGTAAGGAAGGCATTCTTGTCAGAACTGACATAATACATGTTCAGTGTTGTTTATGAATTAAAAATGGGAGTTGGAGAGCTTTTAGGGCTGCTTGGCAAGAATCTGACTTTGGCCAAGGACAAGAAAACAGGCTGCTTAATCAGAGTTAATATTCCTGCACAAACATCATGGCCAAGAAGCAAGTTGGGGAAAAAAGGGTTTATTCAGCTTACACTTTCCACATTGCTATTGATCATCCAAGGAAGTCAGGACTGGAATTCAAGCAGCTCAAGATGCAGCAGCTGATGCAGAGGCCATGGAGGGATGTTACTTACTGTCTTGCTTCCACTGGCTTGCTCAACTTGCTTTCTTATATAACTCAAGACTACCAGTCCAGAGATGGTACCATCCTAGAACTCAAGACTACCAGCCCAGGGATGGTACCATCCACAGCCCCTCCCCCCAATCCCTGATCACTAATTGAGAAAATACCTTACAGCTAGATCTCATGGAGGCATTTCCTCAACTGAAGCTTCTTTCTCTGTGATAACTCCAGCTTGTGTAAAGTTGACCCAAAACCAACCAGTACAAATCGACATGATCTGTTCAAGTATTTAACAATAAACATAAATGCATGCAATTTATGTGATCTATGTCACTACATACTAAAAAAAAGTGGAGAATATTAATGTTGTTTGAGTTGTTAGAATCTAGGAGTGACATTTTTCATTAATCTCTTTCATCAATCTATTCAAAAAATTAGAATTCTTGGCATTTTTGATGAAAGTCAGATATTTCTTACATGACAGCCTTTAGGGTTCACACATACAACACATGTTGAGGGAACTATACTAGCCTAGTAGTGTAGAAGTTTTGTAAAACCTATATTATCTTAGGAAACAAGCATGCCATGACTCCTAATTTCTCTAACAAAGGTCTTTAAACTGCTCCTCTGAATTCTTTCTTTCTTTCTTTCTTTCTTTCTTTCTTTCTTTCTTTCTTCCTTTCTTTCTTTCCTTTTTTTGAATTCTTGTTTTCTTAGAATCATCTCAACCAACTTTGTAAGTCCTGTTCATGCTATGCATGTCAGGCTTCTCTGGCTGATGGTCAACTTCATTTTTTATTCACAATATTTACTCTTTAAGTACATTATGCTTATTCTCTGATGGTTCAGGTTACTTAGCAGGGTTGTAGAAATAAATATTCTTATGATGGTTGTCCCCTTTAATTTTTCTGGGTATTCATTTTTTTTCAGAATTAGAGAAAGGATTAAGACAGAAGACTTCTGATTCTACTGACTTTTCACATAATCTCAAAGAGCCATTGATAACTAGGACACTTTTTTATTATTTAAAAATATTCCGTCCACAAATGTACATGCATGTACAAAATGATTATTGTAAAAAGCATTTGTGTGATTTTGTGCTCAATGGAATTTTCTTAATGTATAAACAAGAAAGAACATATGCATGTTTCCATCAGTTTCTGGATGGATTGTCTCTTATGATGATTTTGCCAATCTCCTGTACAGAGTATATCACAATATCATTAGGAGTCATATGGCCTCTGGTTTCTGGCCCTCCAGGCAGTGTCACAGGTTGGTTTCCTCATGGCACAGGTCCAAGCTGGACCAGTCATTGCTTAGCCACTCCTCCAATGTCTATGCCTTCTTTACCCCAGCACATCTGGCTGGCCGAAAAAATTTTTGTTAGACAGTTTTGTGTCTGTGTTGATATCTCAATCCTTCTACTAAAAGTCTTGCCTAGATATATGAGTGGGCCAGTTCAGGCCCTGTATCCTCCATTTCTAGGACTCCAGAATATATTTCAACTGGCTTACAAAGTAGTTGAATTTTATACGACTACTTCATTTACACCTAGTATTTATTAATGTCTTCTCTACCCACCATTCCCCCAAAAGATTTATTATTACCCTTACTCAAAACTTTAGCTCTCATTCTTTTATACCATGACTGTTTTAGTATCCAGTCTTACTTAGATGATTTTACTAAGTTTGTAAGCCCATAGTTTTCATAGTAGCTTTACGTATACTACATTTTTAATTAAAGTTTCCTGTGGGCTCCTCCTCCAGTCTGAGGCCTGCGGGTGAGTGCACCCAGGAGCCCCCCAGACACATTCTGGGGGATCCATAGAACCCATAGCCAGCGCTAGCAGGCCCCTTCCGCCGCTCGCCCCTCCCCCAGTCTGAGGCCTGCGGGTGAGTGCACCCAGGAGTCTCCCAGACACATTCTGGGGGATCCATAGAACCCATAGCCAGCGCTAGCATGCTCCTTCTGCTGCTCGCCCCTCCTCAGGTCTGAGGCCTGCAGGGTCTGAGTCCCGGACCAGACCTCTACCAGGTCTGCAGTTGTGTGGACCCCGGATTCCACCTGAGACATACTGGAAGGTCCGCTCAACCAAGAGCCACAGAGGAACAACTGAACTCAGAGTGTCAGACAACATACCCTGAGATATCCAAGAGGAGACACTGCACCCAGAACAACAGACATCTAGCTGGACTGCTACCTTGGAGGCACCATATCCTGAGGCATCCTAGAGATACCACTGTAATCAGGGCAGCTGGAAAAAATCACAAAGACATCTGGACTCCTAGAAGACCAAACAAAAGCGAGACAACTGGAAAGACAGGCTTCAATCAGAGACAGAAGTACAGGTAACACTAGAATTAACCAGATGGCAAAAGGCAGGCGCAAGAACGTAAGCAACAGAAACCAAAGTTACATGGCATCATCAGAACCCAGTTCCCCCATCATAGCAAGCCCTGAACACCCCATCACACCAGAAAAGCAGGATTCAGAATTAAAATCACTTCTCATGATGATGATAGAGGACTTTAAGAAAGACATAAATAACACTCTCAAAGAACAGATAGAAACCCTTAGAGAGGAAACACAAAAATCCCTTAAGGAATTACAAGAAAATGCAACCAAACGGCAGAAGGAATTAAACAAAACCATGCAGGATCTAAAAATGGAAGTAGAAACAATAAAGAAATCACAAAGGGAGAACACCCTGGAGATAGAAAACTTAAAAAAACGATCAGGAGTCATAGATACAAGTATTACCAACAGAATACAAGAGATGGAAGAGAGAATCTCATGTGCAGAAGATACCATGGAAAACATTGACACAACTGTCAAAGAAAATGCAAAATACAAAAAGCTACTAACCCAAAATATACAAGAAATCCAAGACACAATGAGAAGGCCAAACCTAAGGATAATAGGAATAGATGAGGGGGAAGACTCCCAACTTAAAGGACCAGTAAATATCCTCAACAAAATTATAGAGGAAAACTTCCCTAACCTAAAGAAAGAGATGTCCATAAATATACAAGAAGCCTACAGAACTCCAAATAGTTTAGACCAGAAAAGAAATACTTCCCGCCACATAATAGTCAAAACTTCAAATGTACAAAACAAAGAAAAAATACTAAAAGCAGTAAGGGAAAAAGGCAAAGTAACATATAAAGGCAGACCTATAAGAATTACACCAGACTTCTCACCAGAGACCATAAAAGCCAGAAGATCCTGGACCAATAACATACAGACCCTAAAAGAACATAAATGTCAGCCCAGACTACTATACCCAGCAAAACTCTCAATCATTATTGATGGAGAAACCAAAATATTCCATGACAAATCCAAATTTACACAGTATCTCAACACAAACCCAGCACTTCAAAGGATAATTGGTGGAAAACTCCATCACAAGGAGGGAAACTACAACCTAGAAAAAGCAGGAAAGTAATCTTCCAAAAACCGTAAAAGAAGGTAGCTACACAAACATATCTCCAGTGCCAATAACAAAAATAACAGGAAACAACACTCATTTTTCCTTAATATCTCTTAATATCAATGGACTCAATTCTCCAGTAAAAAGACATAGACTATCAGACTGGATACGTAAACAGGACCCAACATTTTGCTGCATTCAGGAAATGCACCTCTGTGGAAAGGACAGACACTACCTCAGAGTAAAAGGTTGGAAAACAATCTACCAAGCAAATGGTCCCAAGAAACAAGCTGGAGTAGCGATTCTAATATCAAATAAAATCAGTTTTCAACCAGAAGTAATCAAAAAAGATAAAGAAGGACACTTCATATTCATGAAAGGAAAAATGTACCAAGAGGAACTTGCAATTCTCAACATCTATGCCCCAAATGTAAGAGCACCCACATACATAAAAGACACTTTACTAAAACTTAAAGTATACATTGCACCCTACACAATAATAGTGGGAGATTTCAATGCCCCACTCTCAGCTATGGACAGATCATGGAAACAGAAACTAAATCGAGACACAATGAAACTAACAGAAGTTATGAACCAATTGGACTTAACTGACATCTATAGAACATTTCATCCTAAAACAAAAGAATATACCTTCTTCTCAGCACCTCATGGTACCTTCTCGAAAATAGACCATATAATTGGTCACAAAACAGGCCTCAACAGATACAAAAAGATTGAAATAATCTCCAGCACCTTATCAGACCACCATGGATTAAGACTTGTCTTTGACATGGACAAAAACATCAGAAAACCGACATACACTTGGCAACTGAACAATGCTCTACTCAATGATAACTTGGTCAAGGAAGAAATTAAGAAAGAAATTAAAGACTTTTTAGATTTAAATGAAAATGAGGACACATCATATCAAAACATGTGGGACTCATTGAAAGCAGTACTAAGAGGAAAAATCATAGCTCTAAGTGCTCACAAAAAGAAAGTGGAAAGAGCATACATCAACAACTTGACAGCAAACCTGAAAGCATTAGAACAAAGAGAAGCTAGTATACCCAAGAGGAGTAGACGGCAGGAAATAGTCAAACTCAGGGCTGAAATCAACCAAGTCGAAACAAAAAGAACTATACAAAATATCAACAAAACCAGGAGCTGGTTCTTTGAGAAAATCAACAAGATAGACAAACCCTTAGCCAGACTAACCAAAGGGCGCAGAGACAGCATTCAAATGAATAAAATCAGAACTGAAAAGGGAGACATAACAACAGAAACAGAGGAAATTAAAAAAATTATCAGATCCTACTACAAATGCCTATACTCAACAAAATTGGAAAATCTGGAGGAAATGGACAATTTTCTAGATAGATACCAGGTACCAAAGTTAAACGAGGAGCAGATAAACCACCTAAACAGTCCCATAACGCCTAAAGAAATAGACACAGTCATTAAAAATCTTCCCACCAAAAAATGTCCGGGGCCAGATGGTTTCAGTGCAGAATTCTTTCAGACCTTCAAGGAAGACCTAATACCAATCCTCTTCAAGTTATTCCATCGAATAGAAACAGAAGGAACACTACCCAATTCATTCTATGAAGCTACCATTACACTCATACCTAAACCACAGAAAGACCCAACAAAGAAAGAGAACTACAGACCAATCTCTCTTATGAATATTGATGCAAAAATACTCAATAAAATTCTTGCAAACCGAATCCAACAACACATCAAAACAATTATCCATCAAGATCAAGTAGGCTTTATCCCAGGAATGCAGGGATGGTTCAATATTCGGAAATCCATCAATGTAATCCACTACATAAATAAACTCAAAGAGAAAAACCACATGGTCATATCACTAGATGCTGAGAAAGCATTTGACAAAATTCAACATCCCTTCATGTTAAAAGTCTTGGAAAGATCAGGAATACAAGGAATACAGGAATACAGCAAGCCAGTAGCCAACATCAAACTAAATGGAGAGAAACTTGAAGCAATCCTACTAAGATCAGGGACTAGGCAAGGCTGCCCACTCTCACCTTACCTATTCAATATAGTACTGGAAGTCTTAGCTAGAGCAATTAGACAACAAAAGGAAGTCAAAGGGATACAGATAGGAAAGGAAGAAGTCAAAATTTCACTATTTGCAGATGATATGATAGTATACTTAAGTGAACCGAAAACTTCCACCAGAGAACTCCTAAACCTGATAAACAACTTTAGCAATGTGGCTGGATATAAAATCAACTCAAACAAATCAGTAGCCTTCCTCTACTCAAAGGATAAACAGGCAGAGAAAGAAATCAGGGAAATGACACCCTTCACAATAGCCACGAATAAAATAAATTATCTTGGAGTGAATCTAACAAAGCAAGTGAAAGATCTGTATGACAAGATCTTCAAGTGTCTGAAGAAAGAAATTGAAGAAGATCTCAGAAGATGGAAAGATCTCCCATGCTCCTGGATTGGAAGGATTAATTTAGTAAAAAATGGCTATCCTGCCAAAAGCAATCTACAGATTCAATGCAATACCCATCAAAATTCCAAATCAATTCTTCATAGAGATAGAAAGAGCAATTTACAAATTCATTTGGAATAACAAAAAACCTAGGATAGCGAGAACTATTCTCAACAATAAAAGAACCTCTGGGGGAATCACCATTCCGGACCTCAAACTGTACTACAGAGCAGTAGTGATAAAAACTGCTTGGTATTGGTACAGAGACAGAAAGGACGATCAATGGAATAGAATTGAAGACCCAGAAATGAACCTGCATACCTATGGTCACTTGATATTTGACAAGGGAGCTAAATTCATCCAGTGGAAAAAGGACAGCATTTTCAACAAGTGGTGCTGGCTCAACTGGAGGTCAACATGTAGAAGAATGCAAATTAATCCATTCTTATCTCCTTGCACAAAGCTCAACTCCAAGTGGATAAAGGACCTTCACATAAAGCCAGGTACACTGAAAATATTAGAAGAGAAGTTGGGGAAGACCCTCAAACACCTAGGCACAGGGGAAAAGTTCCTGAACAGAACACCAATGGCTTATGCTCTAAGATCAAGAATCGACAAATGGGACCTCATCAAATTGCAAAGCTTCTGTAAGGCAAAGGACACTGTCAACAAGACAAAACGGCAACCAACAGATTGGGAAAAGATCATTACCAATCCTACATCTGATAGGGGGCTAATATCTAATATTTACAAAGAACTCAAGAAATTAGAAGCCAAACAACAAAATAACCCCATTAAAAAATGTGGTACAGAGCTAAACAAAGAATTCTCAACTGAGGAAACTCGAGTGGCCGAGAAGCACCTTAAGAAATGCTCAACATCCTTAGTCATCAGGGAAATGCAAATCAAAACAACACTGAGATACCACCTCACACCAGTCAGAATGGCTAAGATCAAAAACTCAGGTGATAGTAGATGCTGGCGAGGATGTGAAGAAAGAGGAACACTCCTGCATTGTTGGTGGGGTTGCAAGCTGGTACAACCACTTTGGAAGTCAGTCTGGCGGTTCCTCAGAAAATTGGACATAGCACTACCTGAGGACCCAGCTATACCACTTCTGGGTATATACCCAGAAAATGCCTCAACAAATAACAAAGACATATGCTCCACTATGTTCATAGCAGCCCTATTTATAATAGCCAGAAGCTGGAAAGAACCCAGATGCCCTTCAACAGAGGAATGGATACAAAAAATGTGGTACATTTACACAATGGAATATTACTCAGCTATTAAAAATAATGAATTCGAGAAATTCTTAGGTAAATGGATGGATCTAGAAAATATCATCCTGAGTGAGGTAACCCAATCACAAAAGAACACACATGGTATTTACTCACTGATAAGCGGAGATTAGCCCAAAAGTTTGAAACAACAAAGATTCAACTACCAGATGACAAGAAGCTCATGAAGAAGAAAGAACAAGTGAGGATGCCTAGGTCTTTCTTAGAAGGAGTAACTAAATAACCAAGGGAGCAAATATGGAGACAAAGTGTGGGTCAGAATCTGAAGGGGGGTTTGTAGGGAGACCATTGTGTCTGGGTATTCATTCCATAGGCAGTCACCAAAAATAGACGCTGATAGGGATGTCAGGATGGGAAAGCTGACAGCAGCCTGATAAGGCTGTCTCCTTAGAGGTTTCTCAGAGTCGGACATACCCAGAGACAGATACCCACAGCTATCCATTAATCTGATCAAAGTTCCCAATGGAGGAGTTAGAGAGTAAATTGAAGGAACCGTGAACCATAAAGGCTGGTGGCCCTGTGAGGAGAGCAACAATACCAACCAGCCAGAGCTCCCCAGGGTCTAAACCACCAGCCCAGGAGCACATAGGGAGAGACACATGACTCCAGCTGTATATGTAGGGGAGGATGGCCCTGTTGGGCATAGGTGGGAGACAAGATCATTGGTACCCTGAAGGCTGAGCACTGAGGGGGGGGATCTGAGGGTGGGGAGGGAGGCTTGGGGTAGGTGGGTAAACACCTTCATAGAGGCAGGAGGAAGGGGGATGGGATAAGGGGTTCCTGGTGGTGGGGGAAATATGGTAAGGGGATAAAATTTGAAATGTAAATATTATATCCAATAAAAGAGGGGAAAAATAGAAAAGCAGTTAGAACCAACATTCTTAATAAAATGTCAGCCCTCTTTAAAAAAGAAAAAACTATCTTGATACTAAAATTTGTTTTGAGAATTGTATATTGCAGAATGATCAGCCTTGGTGTATCTACTCAACAAGCAAGCTGGGCAGACCTGCTCAAACCTCTGAGGTCCGTGAATTCCATCTGGAGGCAGCGAAGACACAGCATCAGAGGATTGTCAACTTGCTCTCCCCCCCACTCCTCTTCTAATATCTCAACGCCCATAATCAGCTTGAAGAAGCTAATGATGAGTCAGCGCCCCTATTCCCTGGGCATGGGGACTAAGGTGGTAAATGTTGGGCTGTCTCCCTAGGGAAAAGTAGTGGTTTTGTTGGAATAGAGAGGATTAGCTAGGGTTTATTGCATAGCCATAACCTATTAGTAGAAATCTGTATAATTAATATCAAGATGAAGATATAAATTCTTAAATGGCACCAATTTACTTTGTTTACAAATTTTAAGGTTTTCATTGGCATGAGCTTCTTAGTGATATAAGAGTGAGATGAATATTGTTACTCTCATAGGCATTGTACCAGTATAACACACTTAGGAATACAAAGCTTAGACCCAGTCCTTTAACTTTTTTAACTGATTTGAGATGGTCAGCCTGTGAGTTAAGGGACTATAACAAATTCATGACTTGGAGTTTATTATAAGGGTGTTCTCTATGTTTTATTTAGAAATAGCTGAGTGGAGTTAACAGGCAACAGTCCAGATTACCTTACATGGATAGCTGGTTTTCAAAACATCAGAAATCCTTAGAATTGACATGACAAACATTTCAGTATTAATGTTCATTTTCATTAGAGACCTGTCTGCTCCGGACAGCTTCCTATGTTAAATTCTAAGAAGAAATTGAGCATCCTTGGAGTTACTCCAGTTGTGGTGAGACAGCCACTAGGCAAGAATTGCCACTTTCCTTCTACAGACAAATTACTCTCCAGAAAAGGACACACTTGCAGAATAGTCGACTGATTATATCTGCCTAGACAGAGTAATCAGCCCTCAATAATTCTGCAGCACTAAGGTTTGTCAGATGATCCTGGGCCAGAAGGCAGAAGAACAGATGCTCCAACGTTTTGAAGTAGAGCGAGTGTCCAGGTGTTCAGAGGTCTCTATAAATTGGCTAAGTTTTAGAAGCTATGCTTTGTGCTTCCCACAATTATAGTCAACTCAGTCATTCTGGATTTCTGACGGGGTTGAAAACTTATAGCTATTTACTTTGAGAGAAAAGATCTGAGTGTATGGTCATCAGCTGACATTCATCCTAAAGCCAAGGAAAAAGCCAGGTTCAGAACTAAGTGTTTTAGTTAGGATAGATGACAGAGGTGCTGGTTAGTCAACAAAAGGATGGACTGGGTATTAGGACTATCTTGTACCTCACTGGTACAAATAGGCATAATTATGCTCTAATTGTATTTTGAGAGAAAAGTTTCCTTTTAACAGGAAGGGTGATGTGTAGGAGGAGCTAAGGTGGGAGGAGTACTGAGAGGAAGAAAAGGAGTAAGAAGAGGAGAAGAAGAAGGAGAGGAGAAGCTAGGTGATGAAAGAGAGATAGAGGGGGGAGACAGGGAAGCAGATGTTCATGTATCTCCACCAGTCAAAGATAGTTGTTATATCTAGGTCGGTCAGTGGGTTACACCTCTGATTGAACAATACCAAACTTATAAAGCCTATGATTAACATTTTTAAAAAAATGTATAAATGCAAAAAGGAAAAGGGGGCATGGGATAGGGGTTTTCTAAGGGGGGTGGGAATGGGGAAAGAGGATGGTATCTGAAGTGTAAATGAAAGATCTAATAAACAAAAAAAAAAAAAAGTTTCCTGTGACTACTTATTTGTCTTTTCCTACATCCTATTACAACCTTGAACCTTCACACTCCAAGTATTTCAACTCTTATTTTTATGTCACCTATATTTTATTTTTCCATTTCCTAAGCCAATTGGTAATGGCCCACTTCCAGTTTCCTAGATCTTATAAGTAAATCACACTAAACACATAAACAACTTAATGCTAGGTCCTTCATATGAGAGAAAAAAAAATCTTTAATGGATGGGTGACCTGTCCCTGTAATTTTCTTCCAGATATGTTAATTAATCTGTAAAAGTCATCAATTCAGTTTCTTTAAATTTTCTTTAAAAATTCCCGAGCAATCTTTCATTCCTAGAGTGCATAGCATTTTCATTACTTATTCATTAGTTATTGGACATCTAGTCTGGTTCCATTTTCTAGCTATTGTGAATAAAGCAGCAATAAACAAGGATATGAAAAATATAGCATCCTTGAGTATATGCCCAGGTGTCCTATAGCTTGGCCAGATGGTATATCTATTTGTAGGTTTGTAAGCTACCTCTGTTCGTGAGTACACAGAATTTACATTATTTCTACCATTCTTTCCACACTCTAAAACTCCTCTTTTAACTCCACTTAATCTCAAATTCATGAACTCTTCTCTTTGAACATATGTGCTTCCCCCCCCACACACACACAAACAAGTAAATGCATGTACAACTTACTGATTTTACTTAGTACTGCTAGAGGGTTCATGTGTAATTGGATAAATTATTAGGACTTTGAAAAAATGATGCACTTTCCTATAGTAGCCTGTAGGTCTTAATCTAGAGCTGGGACATTGTAAAACTTCCCCCATGCATTTTGGCATGCCACCTGGATCAGTCAATAAGCAGTTATTATTTAGACAACCACACTGTAGAGATTTTACAGTTGCAATATCTCTAGTACATGTATAATACATTATCTCACAGCAAGTGTCTTTATCCTTTGGCTCTTACCATTTTACCAACATTTCTTTCACAGTGATACCTAAACTTTAAATGTAGGCACTGGAGGAACCTTAAGCATGTAGGGTATTGACTCTCACAATATCCTCTCTTTTTTTTTTTTTTTTCTACATTTTGAGCAGTTTTGGGTTTGTTACTGCTCTATCTCTTACAAAAGAAAACTCCCAAAATGAAGGTTAAAAGTTAGACTTGTCTTTGGGTATCAGAATTATTAAGATAACTGTATGAAAAATTGTTATAGTAAGTTCCCTTATAAAGTTCATGACCTCTCTGCCATTTGTCATTGGCTAAATTTACAGTACTAAGCATGCATTCCCTACTACTTAGCAGACTTAACTCCAATTAGTGAGCTGTTGTTTATGCTCAAGTTGTAAGTGTCACCATTGAGGAAATCTAGATATGCTGGTCACTGTTGTTGTTTGTAGACTTTATATCTGGGTGGGTCAATTGATTGCCATCCTTGCAAGCTTAAAATGTGATAGTATGAGGAATCGTCCTCTTTCATGATGTAAATGAGATTATTTCTAGTTTTTCTTAATTTCTTCTGATGTTGTCTGTGGGTTTCTAATATATATCCATTAATATGTTCAAGTGTGTTCACTCCAGTCCTATTTTGTCTCTGATTTTTATCATAAAGGAATTTTGAATTTCGTCAAAGCTCATTATTGCATTTATTAAATTATTGTTATTTTTGTCTTTTAGTCTACTTATATGATTTAACATATTTACTCATTTTTTATCTGTTGAGCCATCTTTTCATGTCCATGATAAAGCTAATTGATTACCTTGACATATACTTGTATTCTGTTTACAAGTACTTAACTTACTATATTGGCAACTGTATTAATGATTTATATCGACTTACTTCTCTTTTAAAATATGTTTTTACTTGAACTAAAACTGATTGGTAAAATAGTACTGGCTTCATATAAGAGATTTGGAAGTTTTACTTCTTCTATTTTTTTTTTCACAGAAGTTTGGGAAGTATGTCTTGTAATCATTCTTTGAAACTCCAACAGAATTATGTGAATTCACATGAAATAGCCTGTCTTTTATTTTTGATTGCTGTGCTAGTCTCTCCATTTGCCATGAGTGTGAGACCATTTAAGTAGCTGGTCTCCTCTTGGTTCAAATGATGGTTCAGATGTAACTAGAAACTTCTTTTAGGTTTCCCAATTTAATGCAGCATAGGTATATAATGTATTCCATTACAATATTCTAAATATTTTTGGTATTTGGAGAAATGTATCCCTGCTCATCTCTAATTTTATTAAGTTGTGTATTCTCTTTTGGTTAACTCAGCTATGGCTCTATCAGTCTTGCTTATGTTTGAAAAAAACAAGACCTAGATACACTGATTTTTTTTTTTATTTTTCCCCTATTTTATTAAGTTCTGTACTGACTATTTTTCTGTCTATTGGAGTTCACTTTTGGTTGGTTTTGATCTTCTTGCAACTTTTGAGTTGTACTATACAGTCAATCATTGTTCTTTATTTACTTCTAATATAGGTTAGAGGTATAAATTTTCCTCTTAGACTGTTTTTAATGTATCCAAGAAGTTTTTGTATATTGTCTTCATTTTCATAAAGTTTTTGATTTTGATCTTGACTCATTTTTCATTAAGCAGTGTCATATTAATCTCCCAAGTGTGTGCAAATTTTAGAGATTGTTTTGAAATTGACTTCAAACTATTTTGTTTTGAATAATGGTCAGATAGGACAAGATACATGGAGCTGTTTCAGTTTTGTTTTTAAATTTGTAAAACTTCTTTATGTGCCAATGTGTTTTCTTGTTCAGACATAGATACCTGGGCTTCTGACTAGAATGTGTTTTTTTAGTGTATGATATATAATTATATAATATATCATATATACATAAGATATATCCACTAATTCCATTTAATTTAGATATTTTAATTTTAATTTATATGATTTTCTGAATTTCGACCATATTATGTCTGTTAGACAAAATTAGGTACTTTAATAATCTCCCATTACTGAGCAGGGCTCAATATGTATCTTAAATTCCAGTAATAAGCTTTTTGTGAAGTTGTGTCCTTTAGAATTTTATGCATATATGTTTAGAATTATTATACATACCCATCTCAAAGTTTTTTAGCCCAGAAATGTTCCTGTCCAAAGAAAGAATAGGGACAAAAAATGGAGCAGAGGCTGAAGTATGAGCCACTGGAGAAATGCCACATCTAGGGATCCATCCTATCTACACACACCAAACCCGACACCACTGCCCTTGCCAAGAGGAACTTGCTGGCAGCAACCTGGTATGACTGCTCCTTGGAAGATTCAGCCAACATCTGACCAATACAGATGTGGATGCTTGGATCCAACCATCAGACTGAGCTCAGGGACACTCCTGGGGGAGCTGGTGGAAAGACTGGAGGAACTGAGGAGGATTGCAACCCCATAGAAAGAACATCATCAACTGACTGGACCACCCAGTGCTTCCAGGTACTAGACCACATGGAGGAATCCATGGCTCCAGAGTCATAGATAGCAAAGAATGGCCTTCTCTGACATCAATGGTTGGGGAGGCCTTTGGTCTTATGGAGGTTTAATGACCCAGTATAGGGGGATACTGGAGCGGTGGGGCAGGAGAGGGTGAGTGGGGGAACATCCTCAAAGAGGAAAAGAGGAGGGTGGAGAGGGAGGTTTTGGGATGGGGAGCTTGTAGATGGGTAACTGGGAAGTGGTGTAACATTTGAGATATAAACAAATGGAAAGATTAATAAAAATCTATTTTGGTTAATTTTCCCATGATCACAATGTAATGGTCTTTAAGTTTTCTTAATCAGTTTTGATTTTAAACCTATTGTTTTCAGGCATTTGGATAGAGATGGTTGCATAATTTGTGTCTCAGATACTTGGAATACTGTTCTGCATCCTTTTACTCTAAGTTGGTACCTCTTCTTGGAACAGATGTGGAGTTTCCTTTAGAGGACAAAAAAGATGAAGTTTGTTTCTTCATCCCTTTGAAAAACTTAAATTTGTGACTGGGGAGTTGGGCCATTAATATTTAAGTTTATTATTAAAATGTGTTTTGACTACTGTCAGATGTGCTTTTTTCATATTTATATTCTTAGTGCCTTTTTGTATTTCAGTACGTATAACTCCATTAGTTTTTCTTATAGCCTGTCTTTTTCATTTATTCCTATCTTCAGTCTCAAGTATTGTTTCCAATATTCTCTTTGGGTTGAATGAGTAGATTTTATTTCTTCAAACTCTTTAATTAAGAATATTTTTTTCTTCTTCAACTATGACAATTAGTTTATTATTCTGGGTAAAGTGGTCTGGGCTTGTTTCTGTGATTTTCTAGAACTAGGCTACATTACACCAAGCTCTTCTGACTTCATTTTTTTCCACTCAGAACTTGGCTCTTACTCAAATAAATTTTCACTTACATATGACTTGTAGTATTCTCTTACAATACTTTAATAATCATTTCTTTGTTCTTCATAGTTATTGTTTTAACTGTAATATTCTGTTTTCACTCTCATCCTTTCTATTTCATATTTTGTGTGCTCTTATAAATGTATAGCCATGTTTTTCCTTATTTAGTGAAGAATTACTTTGTGACCCCATTAAAGAGATGGTCTATGCATTGATTTGGAATTCTTCTCCTTATTCTATGCCAATTTTAAGACCAAAAATTGGTCTTTTTCTGTATATTCCTGTGTTCTTTCATATTCCTTCTGGGCTCCATGGGGAAAAATCTACTAATATCCTTCTTTTGAATGGTCACAGCAGTAACTCAAACTTTAACAACAAAATTGCTATGCCTGTAGATAAGTGCCTTGCTCAACCCTCGTTGTAGAAAGTACTTGTAGATACTAACACTGAGACCCACAACTACACAATGTGCAGATAGTGAGAGACTTTAGAACACTCAGCTCCCAAAGGGATGATGTTATCAAACCATGTACCTCATTTAGGTAAGGAATCTGTGTGGAAGAGGAGTCGGGATGATTGTAAGAACCAGATGTGTTTGATGACTCCAAGGAAACAGTGTCTTCCAGAAACAACAGTGAGAGAAGCCAGCTCATGAACTCAAGCAGAAACTAGGAAGCAAGAAATGAAGCAGAGGTCAAGAAGGAATTCTGCTTGCTAGTTTGCTTCCCATGGCTTATGTAGGCTGCTTTCTTATATAGCCCTGGACCACAAGTCCCAGTGGTTTGACCTTCTACATTAACCTTTAGTCAAGAAAACAGTACAGGCTTGTCTACAGGTCAATGTGATTGAAGTATTTTCCCAACTGAGGTTGTATAACCTAAGATAACTCTAATGTGTGGGAAAGTAATAAGAATTCATTAGTACATTTTGATATTCTAGCTTCTGCTTGATCCTTGATATTCATAAGGCTTTCTTCTGAGTTGTCTGGTTGTCTAGTTTGTCAACTAATATTCAAATTCCATCTTCATGTCTGCTGCTGTTTCTTCCATATTTCTGTAATTTTCTTGAAGTGACTTTTAAATTTTTAACTATCTTCTTCATTGCATCCACTGGTATGTTTGTTCTTTCTTGGAATTAATTCAGGAGCTTATTCCTATCTTTTTCTCTCTTCTTGAAATTATTCAGATATTTATTTATGTCCTCCTTAAACTCATTTACTTCTTTGATTATGTTTATAATTGCTTGTTTTAAGTCTTGGGTTTTGTCTAGGTGAGTCACATTGGAGAACATTTCTGTAGGATGTTTGATTTCTTGGGGCTTAGGTTGGGGATATTGTTTTAGTTTTTCATGTGGTTTATATTTTTGTGATATATCCTGCTCTGTAGACCAATATTGGTGGTTGTCTGTTTTATGTGAGATTTTTACCCTTCCTGTATTGAATGGACATTTTTGTTGTTTGCCCAAACTTGTTGGTGGATTTTATATCAGGTATGAATGATTTACATGCCATTCGTAAGATATTCTGTGTGGATTTTTGATTAGAGTGACTTGATTAATTTCAATTTAGTGGTAACCAAAAGGTGTATAATATCCTTTCTGCACATAGAAAGATAGTTGGGACAAAGGGTCTGTAAAAGACTCCTTGATAGAATATGTGAATGCAGTACCCAGCTAGGCTTAGTCTTGGAGAGGCAGCATTAAAGATTAGCAGTTGTGACTTGCTCTGTGTTTGTGGATTTATGGGTGCTGATCTGAGGTGCACACATGGCTAGCTCAGGATTTGGTGTTACTTTTACTCCTGATTGGTTTATTGAAGAGTCAGAGAAACTCATGAAGTTAGCACTGGGACATAATTCTGAAGGGCCTACCATGTATGGCCAGCATAGATAGGATTTTTCTAACTCAGCTGCTTTACGTGCACTGGAAATTAAGTTCAGTTGGGTCAGAATATATATAGGTGACAATGGTCTGAGGCAATTCACGATTCTGACATCCATTCATATGAGATGCTGGATTTCCTAGACATGTAAGAGGATCACAGACTGGGGCCTTAGAGGACTTATCTGGCTGACACCCACTTATTTGCAACTTTGAATGTGTCTGAGTAGCATTCTGAGGCTTACATGTTAGATTTTACTCTTACCTGTTTCTGAATAGATGTGCATGACTATCTGGTCTATCAACATTCCCTAGCTTTATATTTTACACCTTAGAAACAGTCAAGTCATAGCACTGCTGCTATTCATGGTAGCCCCAGCTTGCCTCCCAGGCCCAGGCTCATTCCAGGCCTCAGCTACTGCTGTTCTTGGCAGTCATCCCATGCTACTAGCATCTCCAAAGTTCTTTGGTCTCCACTGTAAAGGGGTTGCAACTTCACCAGTATCATGGTTTGGGCTCTCGTCAGAGCCTCTAATCCTTTCCACATGATGACAAACTTCAATTTTACTCCATGACTTCTGCAATTATAGAAATTCTATTGTAACTGGGGCTTTTTCCTCACCAGTGGGTTCACTGGGATTTTCTTAAGCAACACTATTCCTGCTAAACAGTGCCAAATCTCTGCTGCTCTCTGTGATCCCTTCATACTTTCAAATCTTGTACCACTTGAGTGACTTATGCTACCTTCAGATACAATCTAGGCCCATCTAGATTATAGCTTTTGTGTGCTTACCCTGAGGAAATATTCCCAGATTTAAAATCCTCAGTGATGCTGGTCTTTTCTTATTTATCACTAACTTCTTGTCTCTAGCTAAGGAATAACAGATGTAAAGCAAAGGTTTTACTTTAGCAGTCTTTAACTCAAAATGTCACAAGAAGAGCTCTGATAGAATTTTTAAAGGACTCTCAAACTTCTATCTGAAACTTCCCAAGAAAGGCCTTCTTCATTGTCTGCACTTCTCTGAGCATTATCTTCTAAGTATCCACAATAGTTCATTAAGCTCTAGGTATGCAAAATCTTACCTCTCCCAGTTTTAGAGCCCTTTGAGAATCCTCTGCCTAAATATGGTTAAGATTATCACAGCAATACACCATGGCCTGGTACAAATTTTTGTCTTTGGGTTTCTATTTCTGTATTAAATACTGTGTTCAAAAGCAATTTGAAGAGAAATGCATTTTGTTTATACTTCCACATCAGTGTCCATTTTCTAAGATCCCCAGAGCAAGAACCTGGAAGCAGGCACTGATGTAGAGTCCATAGAGGAAAACTGCTTCCTGGCATGCATCTCACCACCGATTGCTCGGCCTGCTTTTTTATAGTACCTAGAGCTACCATCCCAGGAGTGGCACCACCCATGATCCACTGAGCCTTTCCAAAACAGCATGAATTTAAAAAATGATGTACCACAAACCAAGCCAGTTAGAGCATTTTTTCTCAGTTAAAGTTCTTCATTCTAGCATGAGTCTAGGTTGTGTCAAGTAGACATGAAACTAGTCAGCAGAAAATATTGAATTTTTCAATACTTGTCAGAGTTTTTCTTATAATAGATCATGATGAGTATAAGTGCTCAATGATCTAAGAATAAGAGATTTGGGAATGCGCAGGTCTATAAAGGATGTTATATAACACTCCTCTCCCAATCTTGCAAGGGTCACTATGGAAGAAGGGCAAAAAGATTCTGAAACCCTTATGGGTTGATAACTACAAGAAAACAGTATTTTCTGGATATAACAAACAGTTGCATAAAGAAACTCACAGTAATTGTGACAGTACGCATAAGACCTGCATTAGCTGAAGCCAGATCCAAAAATCACATGTAAAGAAAATTGGGCAAGAATTTTTTTTTCCTAAAGAGCTCTTCTCAACTTTTGATGCATGGAAATTTGGAATTAAAGGTGAGGCCCTTTTTAGGTATTCTATGCTATGCACCAGTGTAAGAACACACGTTAAAGATTATATAGGCAGCATAAACTATTATTGATGGGTTTTATAAAAGGAAAGACATAAGTTGAGTGGAGATGAATTATACAATATATCTGGAAGGAAAATAGAGAGGGAGATTAATTTTTCCAGATGCAGTGTGTAAATTCACAAAGAACCAATATGAACTATGGGGGCAAACAACTGAAGCCCATTGCCCACCTGCCTGCCTGTGGATCTTGCATCCCTAAATGAACAGCCTTGTTTGGCCTCAGTTGAAGAGGTTGTGTCTAGTCCTGCAGCAACTAGATGTGCAAGGTTGGGTTAGCAGAGTTGGGGGAAGATGGAGGTGTGTGTGTGTGTGTGTGTGTGTGTGTGTGTGTGTGACACAGAGTGGGGCTACCCCTTCTAAGGGCAGTGGGGAAGGACTTGCCTGAGAGGGTACTGGGAGGAGAGGAAGAGCTGATATTGGGTTGTAAAAATGAATAAATAAATAAATTTAATAAAAAACAAATGGGGGTGAGGAGAAGACTGTGTGTACTGAGGACATATAAAGTTCTTTTAGTAATAGAAATGAAACAAGTTCCATCATGTTCCGTTGCCAAATGTCATCTTAAATCAAGTAACAACTTGTTGGTTGCCTATTTGTTAAATCTTATATATACAAAGTTTGTGAAAGGATGCATGAGTATCAGAAAACATCCTCACGTTATGTTCAATGAACCCATTTGAATCCACACATATTTTACAATCCTAGTTTTTCACCAGTCTGGATTAAACAGTTACAATAAAAGAATGCCAAAATTATTAAATTATAATTAATATATGTCTGACTATTCTTTTGATGACTAAAATAAGACTGGTGATGAAATGAGGACTACCCTGTCTGAAGAGGCATTCTTGTAATCAGCCAATGAAGACATTTGCCTTTTGGTATTTTACAGTCTATCTCTTGCCTTTACAGATGTTGTAATCAGGTTGATGGCTACCTTAAGGTACTCAAGTATTGAATGATCTTGCCAAACAACAGCTTACCTCATATATAGTACTGCTACTTTTGAGACTCCCCTTGTGTCAGATTGCTCTGAAATTTCCTATAAATTTTTCCTCTTGAATGCATGCTTGAAAGAATGCGTCTTTTATTGAAAAACATCTCCTTGAATCTCCTCTCATGCCCTCAACTCCATCTCAAAAATATGGACTCCTTTTCATTATTATTGCTGCAGCAATATATACATACATGCATGCATGTGCACATGCACATGCACATGTGCATGCATGTGCACACATACACACTTATTGTTACAGTAACACAGACACAAATATGTACACAGAAAATAATACATCTGTATATACATATATTCAAATTACCATTTTATTGCAACCTGATTAATTCATTTTGTATTCCTTATCTGTGTATTTTTAGGGCTAACAACTTGATATTGGATAAGCATTTACAGGATTCATCCCTGGGAAATATTAATTCCCTCTCTTAGTAGTTTTTAATTTATTATTTTTCTCCATTTATAAGTAGGACTATGTTGATATGTCAACTGCTGTTATTATTCAGGGATAGTTTAAACAACATTATTTATAAGATTTTATGGGGGTAGCTTCCTTGTTATATCCAGAATACACAACTTTCAGGAGACTTCCCAACATTCCAGCTCTTAAATTCTTTCTTCCTTTCCTTCTGTGATATTTCCTATGGGGTAAATTGTAGTTGTATCATTTGCAACCAATCATGCCAGTTAAAGGACATTCATGTATTTTCTATTTTGTAGATATTGTGAATAGATCAGCAACTAGCACAGCTAAACATGTATCTGCAGACTAGAATGCCCAGTGCTTTAGCTATATGGCAGAGTAGTTAAACTGAAGCTTATGTAGTGGGTTGGCCTGATGGTGTTCATATTCTAATGCTAATACTGGTTCCTCAAGACCTAGTGTCTTAGAGACTAGAGAGTCTCAAGTGACACCATGTGACCTTGCCCCCAAGTTTCTTCTGGTTGGTGAATAAAGATGCCAACTGCCACTAATTGGGCAGAAGAGACATAAGTGGGTTTCAGTGTTTCTGGGCCTAGGAAGTCAGGAGAGAACCATAAGGAAGAAGAATATGAGAAGAAAGAAAAAGTTGTCATGGGTTAGCAGTCAAGAAAAGATGGCCTGGAGGGCTGGCCAATTGGAGTTAAGAGCAGCCCAGATGAAACATAGTAGTAATAACTGGGGATTATGATAAGAAATAGACTTTAGTACCACAAAGGGTAGATTTCTGCCCATCTCTAGTGTTAATTAAGGTTCATTGGAAATGTAAAGGTTGTGTGTATGTTTTAATCCAGGAATTAAGTGGTCAAAGGAAGAGCAAAGACCCCAGATTGGAATTAAATATTTCTACAACAGTCATACATGGAAGTAATTTTTAATTATTTGATAATTGTCTACACTGAAATTCAGAGTGGCCACATCAGTTGGCAATGCAATCAAAAATCAAAGATTATTAATCTTAGCTATTTTTGACTCACAGAGTTGAAATCATAAATTTGCTTTACTTTGTTTTTCTATAATTGCTAAAAATTATGAACATATTCTAAAACATTTCTTAGAAATATTCATTTCTTGTGCACTATCTATTCAAATCCAATGATTTTTTTTAATTGGGTCATTTGTTTCCTGACTTAGGTTTTAGAGTTTTTTACACATATTTTGATTTAGTCCTCTGTTAAACATGTAGGAAAATAACTTTCTCAACAGGACTCCATTTACAAGTGGAACTTCATACATAACATGTTGTTTTCCTACATGTGGTTTTTGAAGAGTATTGCCTATGTTCTCTTCCATAAGCTTCAGTATTTCAGATTGCACATTGAGGTCTTTAATACTTGATTCTTGTAGAAGGTGATAGGGATTTAGCTTCATTCTTCTTCATGTAGATATCCAGTTTTGCCAGTAGCATTTGTTAATGATGGTGATGTTTCTCCAGAGTGTTTTAGGGTTGGCATTTTCCTAAATGCCATAGAGGTATAGTTACCTATACTCATGTTTCAACTTCAGTTTTGTTCCATTGACTAGCATGCCCACTTGTTGTGTCAGCACCAAACTGCTTTTACTACTAAATGTTTGTAATGTGTCTTAAAATCTAAGATTGGTAATCCTTCTATCATTATTCTTTTTGCTCAGGATTGTTTTCACAATCTGGCCTTTTGTGCCTTCTTGTGAATATTACAATGTGTTCTTGGTTTCTACTGTTCCTGTAATGAATGCTGTAAGGGTTTTTCATTTGGATTACATTAAGAGTGTAAATTGCTTTAAGAAGATCAGTTATGTTTACAATATTAATTCAGACTATCCATGACCATGGGAGGTTTTTCACCATGCATTTTCTTTAGCAATTTAAAGTTTTCATTGTAGAGGTCTCATGCCTCTTGGTTAGGCTTATTTCTAGATAGTTTATTTTCTTTGAGACTCTATGAAATTAGAATTTTTCTGTGATCTCTCACTCAGCATATTTAGACTTGGTATATAAAAAAGTGATTGATTTTTAAGAGTTAATCTCATATTATACCACTGTGCACAAATGGTCAACAATTTTAGTTTTTTGATGAAAGCTTGCAATGTCCTATGTACAATATTTTATCATCTACAAATACATTAAATTAGACATTTTTCCTCTTTTTATGACTTTATTCTTTTTCTTGCCTAATACTCCCTGCTATATTGAAAAAGACTGTGAAAGAGGGACAGCCAATTTTTGTGCCCATTTTAAATATGTTTCTTCCAGTTTTCTTGATTTAGAATAATATTGCATGTGGATTTTCATATATAATCTTATTATTTTAAGATATGTTACCTCCAGTCCAACAGGACTTTTTTTTATGTAAAGTTATGCTGAATTTTGTCAAAGGCTTTATCTTCATCAATTGAGATGATAATCTGGTTTTTGTCTGTAAGCCCATTTATATGATATATTATAATTGTTGACCTAGGTAATTTGAATGTTATTTATCTGCGATAATAAAACATCTATGTATATCATTGATATTTTACAATAAATATAGTTTTAAAAGTAGGCAAATATACAACTAATATATTGCATAACCATTTGAAGATCAGAGAACATCAATGTGTGCTAAGCTGTTATAATGAAAGAATAATATTAATTTGTATTAGTCCACACAGGGTATTGACAATGGGAAAAAAATTGGATATATTCTGAGATCAGCAACTATTTACCAGCCAATATATGTAGTGTATTGACAGATAATCCAAATTACTACACTATGCCTAACTACTCTGAAAACAGTATGACATATGTTGGGATACAAGTATGAAATGGTACTCTAAGTTAGCACAACCTTAGATTCCTATCCATTATAGATTAATGACTCTAAACTTTGCTTTCTATTATAGTATTAACAGCACATAGAAAATCAATTTGGAAAGGAAAGTTTCTTTGAGCTTGTAGGTTGCAGTTGTAATTAATTGACACTAAAGCAGGATCTCAAGTCAGAAGCTTCAATTAGAAGCTATAGCAAAAGAATGCTTACTTTATTGGTTTGTCAGCTTACTCAGGAATTTCATCACCCACAGTAGGTTGGACCTCCTCCATGAATATCAATTAAGACAATGGCTCTATATATGGCTTATGATGATTTTTTGTACCACACATTTGCCTACTAGTTTCATAATTTCATTTTTCTTAATGTTTGAAAAATATACCATCATACAAGTACATCACACTTTCATTCTTCTGTCTCAGTCTATGGATACCTAGGATGTGTTTATTTCCTGGCTATTGTGAATGATCAGCAATGAAAATGGATGTCTAGACATCTCTGCATAGGTTGCATCTTTGCGTAAGTCATTTGATTATATACTCAAGAATGTTGTAGTAGTTTCATACAGTACATACATTATCAGCTTTTTGAGGAACATCCACATGGATTCTCAATGAAGTAACACAATCATAGAACAAGAACCCTCCCATGTTTTCTCTCATATGTGAATACCAGCTTTGAATTGTTATGTATGTGTTTTAATGAGAACATGGCACAATCTAGAAAACTAGCAACTTATTATAGGAGCTAAATCCTAGGAGTAAAATATAAAATAAATAGTATGAAGGGGAAAGAAAAATAATGAGACAGGATGATTAAAGTGGATTGGGGAATAGGAGAATGAAATAGAAGGGGGAGTATGGAAACAGATAACTAAAAGACTTTAAATATAACCTATGATAACATATAACAGTAGAAACATATTAAAATGCACACACATAAATATTTAAAAGAGGTTGAAAAAGATTTATATCATAATTGGAGTCTAACAGTCCCACTAGACAAGGGTATAAATTTAAAAGACTATTTCCAGGTATGGGTACCACTTTGAATTGTTCATCTGTATGTTTTATTGCTATTGATTTTGATTACCAACTAAATAGTATGACCATATTGCTTAAGATATCACATACTTGAGTCAGAGAATACAGGCAACAACTGGTTCCCAGCTGTAAGCTTCATCCATATGGGCTACTTTTCATAGTGACAGAAGGCAACATACATGCTACCAGAACAAATGTAATTAAAAGTTTTTCCTAGCTGTGAACACTGCAGCCATAAATAATGGTTTGCCTGTCACAATACATGCATTGCTGCAAAAGTGGCCCCAGTAATATGGGAGCAGTTAATCATTTTCTGATTGGATTTGAAGTCCTTCCCACAAGATAAAATTCATTCTTGGTACTATGAACTGGGCCTCACACTCCTGGATAACTATTTCAGAAGTCCTAGGGGAGAAACTTATATTATTATGATAAATACACATATAATAAATTGCCCCTAAGTTCTTATCTTTATACTCATAGGTTTGCATCTTTATATACTTATCATAGAAGCTTCTTTTTGTAGTACATAAATATTAATACAGAAATCCCAACTAGTCAATGTTGAAAGAGTAACAGACTATGAAGTACTGAACTGTAAATTAAACACTTATATTACACCCTGATTTCTCCTGCTCAAGGATCACTGTGTAAGGAAAGACAGAAAAACAATGAGACTGAGAGCTAGTGGATAGCTTCAGTGAAACATGAATGTTGTACACATGAACTCTGAGAAGCTGTCATTTTGAGCATAATATCAAGATACTCAAAAAACTCCACATGGATGGAGGAGACAATGACAAGGTCCTGATTCTATCTGAGTCACCATTGTCAGTGAGGAATGATGAAGGAAGGGGATTAGGGTGAGGCCTATGATAGGCTGCTCACTCAATGATAGACACATGGTCCTGTAACCATGCACATACAGGTAAATTGTGAACTTTGTATCTGAAAAATAAAAAAATAAAAAAAAACATGAAATCAGGAGAGAAAATAGTAGGAAAAATAGGGGAGAAATGTAAGGGCAGTGAGTAGACATGAATTAGATCAAAACCCATAATATATAATTGTAAATGTCTAGAGCATTAAAAAATATTGATTAAAACGTATGGCATTTACTCAATCTACTAATTTAAAGTATTCATTTGTAAATAAAAGTGAATAAACATCTCCATCGGTAGAGAAGCTATATTTTATGTATATGAGTACTCTATCTAGACATACGTCTCCACGCTAAAAGTCATCAGATCCCAATATAGATTGGTGTGAGCTGCCAAATGATGGCTGGCAATTGAACTCAGAACCTCTGGATGAGCAAGCAGTGCTCTTAACCACTGAGCCATTACCGCAGTGTCAAACTGCCTTATAATATTCAGCTTTACATCATAGATTTATGTTGCCCCAAGCTTGGTTAGAAAATCTTCCTATGGGGCATAGAGTGAGTGGTGTTGAGACAGATTGCTGAGCAGAGTACTGAGAATAAGCAATTGTGAGTGTTCATCCATAGATAGGATGTGTGTATCAACACCTCATGAGCAATGCTCAGGGCACATGTAGGAAGAAGAATGGGTAGAAAAAGTAAGACCCGAGAAGTTGGGTGAAATGCTATGAAATGCTGTACTATGAACATGAGACAGCTGTTGTATACATAAACTCAGAGCATTTGTTGTCACATACACAAATTTAGCACAAGATCAAGACACTTAAAACTTGTAGCATAGAGGATGAATGGGCTTTTGGCAATTGATGGTTGTTAGGGCAAGAGAATTGGATTTCTTTAGTGTTATAGGTAACACTAAAATTGCACTCAGTGGCTAAATATACACAGATAAATTACGATAAAAGATGAACTTGAAGTTGCAATGAACATATAATGATAGTGTTGAAGTCTGACATATCCAGAGGCAGATGCTCGAAGCAACCCATTGATTTAATCAAGGGTTCCCAATGAAGAAGTTAGAGGACTGAAGGAGCTGAAAGGGTTGGTTGCCCCAAGAGGAGAGTAACAGTGCCAGCCAACCAGAGCTCTCTAGGGTTTAAATCACCAGCCTGGGAGCACAAAGGGAGGCACCCATGACTTCAGCTCTATACTTAGGGGAGGATGGCCTTGTCAGGCATGGGTGGGAGAGGAGATCCTTGGTCCCATGAAGGCTGAACACCGAGTGGGTAGGAATTCGAGGGTGGGGAGGGGGGAGGAGGTAGGTGGGGGCACACCCTTGTGGACACAGGAGGGGGGATGGAATAGGGGGGTCCTGGGTGGTGGGGGGAATGGGGTGAGGGGATAAAATCTGAAATGTAAACATAATATCCAATAAAAAATATGAAAAAAAAAGAAGTGCCAGAGATCAGGGATAGGGAACGCTCTCAAGAATTAGTGGGAGTGACCTTATCTGAAACTCATAGCAATAGGAATATGGAACCTGAAGAGACCACCTCCTCTAGCCAGGCATTAGAGTGATAGGGACATCAACCAACCACAAAACTTTCAACCCAAAATTTATCTTGCCTTCAAGAAATGCAGGGACAGGGATGGAGCAGAGCCTGAAGGAATATCCACCCAATAACTGGCCCAACTAGAGAGCCATTTCATGGAAAAGCACTGATCCCTGATAATATTAATGATACTCTGTTATGCTTGCAGACAGGAGCCTAGCATGGCTGTCTTCTGAGAGGATCCATGCAGCCCTGACTCAGACAGATGCAGGCACCCACAGCCAAATGGTGGATGGAGCTTGGAGACTCTTGTGGGAGAAGTGATGGAAGGATTGAGGACCCTGAATGGGATAGGAAATCTAAAGAAGAACCAATAGATATTTTAGGTTTTTAAAAATTTCTACAATGCTAGGGAAATACAGTTCCTTGCACTTGATGTTCTTGATAACCTTAAATGTTCCAAACTCAAGAGTGTCTGAGTTTCATTAAGGATACAAGAATTCCAAGTTTTGGACTAAGCTTACTAAAGGATATGTGAAAAAATATCACTATTAGATTCATCTCCTAATAATTTACACATTTATATTATATAATTCTTAAATTAGTTGTGAAATGTGTTAATTGCATGCCTAACTTCTGTTACTTGTGAAATATTTGACTATCCCAGTGGTATGCATAAAGTTTTTATTAAATGAAATAGAGAAATTTTGATCAATTGATTTCTTAGATGGTCACATACATGGGGTCAATTTTTATTGTGAAAGAAGATAACCATCACACTAAGCTTGCATTTAAAAGAGAAGAAAGTAAAGGAAGTTTCACAGCAACATATCCTCATATCACAGATGTGATGAAAAGAGCTTAGCAGTTCTTTTCATTTGAAATTAAGCACTTCACAATCTTGAGAGCAGTTTCAACCCTTTGGATGTCTCTGCACTCACAGCGGATCATGTTATAATATGCAAAGAGGCGAATGTCTTCACTCTCTGATTGCAAGGATGCCAGTCCAGACCAGCCAGGGTAGTTCTGATCTTCTGTATCTCCATTTTGCATCTAATCATCAAAAAGATAGTCAACTATCAATCATATTTTACTATTTGGGGGTGCATACCTTTTCTAAATGTGAACTGCATACTTAAAACGAGTTAGGATTGTTAAACTCAGCATAGCTATTGATTTTCATGGGAATTGGACCAAGGTACCGAATATGTGAAGAATTAATATATGAACTTTATGTTTTATAAACAATATTCTTGCAAAAGTTGAAGACTAGACCATCAAGAAGTTACTTGACTTTAGACATGGACTTGAAAATCCTAGGAAAGATCCACTATTCATTCTGTCTCTTAAATAATGTTACATGTTTTCAACAAAGGCCATTACTTGTCATTCTTTTCTTAATAGGTTTTTATACTAAAACAGTGTCATCTCTTATTTTCAACCAAATCAATCCTTCACATAATGTGCATATCTCAAACATGAGACTCAGTGATGCTTGCATGGTGTAAGATGGAGTCAAGGGATGACCATGATAAGATGTGCTGAAGTGAAGACACAGCTTCAGAGGCTTATCAATTTACTCTTCCTCCTGCCCCTCTTCTAATATCTCAATGCCTGTAATCAGCTTGAAGAAGTTAATGAAGAGTCAGTGCCCCTATGCCCTGGGCTTGGGGACTAAGGTAATTAATATTGGGCTGTCTTTCTAGGGAAAAGTAGTGGTTCTGTTGGAATAGGGAGGATTAACTAGGATTTCTTTCATAGTCATAAACCTAGTGGTAGAAATCTGTATAATTGTTATCAAGATGAAGTTATAATTTCTTAAATGGTACAAAATTTATTTTGATTTCAAATTTAAGGTTTCCACTGGTACGAGCTTCTTATTGACATAAAAGTGAGATGAATATTGCTTCTCTCATAGGTATTGCGCCTGTATAATACATTTAACAATACACGGCTTAGACCCAGTCCTTCTTTAACTTTCTTAACTAATTTGAGATGGTTAGCCTGTGAGTTAAGGGCCTATAGCAAATTCATGACTTGGCATTTATTGCTAGTGTGTTTTCTATATTTTATTTAGAAATAGCTGAGTGGAGTTAACAGACAACAGTC
The DNA here is from genome assembly GCF_011762505.2 of Arvicanthis niloticus. NCBI lineage: Eukaryota > Metazoa > Chordata > Mammalia > Rodentia > Muridae > Arvicanthis > Arvicanthis niloticus. Next base: position 34,463,782 of record NC_047665.1, read on the forward strand.
CAGATTACCTTACATCAATACTTAGTTTTCAAAACGTCAGAAGTCCACAGAATTGACGTTACAAACATTTCTGTGTTAATGTTCATTTTGATTAGAGACCTGTCTGCTCCTGACAGCTTCCTGTCTTGGATTCTAAGAAGAAATTGAGCATCTTTGGAGTTACTCCGGTTGTGGTGAGATAGCCACTAAGGCAAGAATTGCCTCTTTCCATCTACAGACAAATTACTGTCCAGAAAAGGACACACTTACAGGATAGTCGACTGATTATATCTGCCAAGACAGAGTAATCAGCCCTTAATAATTCTGCATCACTAGGTCTGTCAGATGATCCTGGGCCAGAAGGCTGAAGATTGGATGCTCCACGTTTTGTAGTATAGGGACTATCCAGGTGTTCAGTGGTCTCTATAAATTGGCTAAGTTTTAGAAGCTATGCTTTGTGCTTCCCATAATTTCAGTCAACTCAGTCATTCTGGATTTCTGACAGGGTTTAAAACTTATAGTCTCATAGCTAATCCTGGCTATTTACTTTGAGAGAAAAGATTTGAGTGGATGGTTTTCAGCTGACATTCATTCTAAAGCCAAGGAAAAAGCCAGGTTCAGAACTAAGTATTTTAGAGAGATGACAGAGGTTCTGGTTAGTCAACAAAATGATGGACTGGGTATTAGGACTATCTTGTACCTCACTGGTACAAATTGGTATAATTATGCTCTAATTGTATTTTGAGAGAAAAGTTTTATTTTAACAGGAAGGGTGATATGTAGGAGGAGCTAAGGTGAGAGGAAGAGAAGGAGTAAGGTGAGGAAGAGAAGAAGGAGAGGAGAAGCTAGGTGATGAGAGAGAGAAGGGGGGGACATGGAGGCAGATGTTCACATGTCTCCACCAGTCAAAGATGGTTGATATATCTAGGTTGAATATTGGGTTACACTTCTGATTGAGCAATACCAAACTTATAAAGCCTTTGATTAACATTTAAAAAAATGTATAAAAGCAAAAAGAAAAAGGGGCATGGGATAGGGGTTTTCTAGGGAGGGGAATTGGGGAAAGGGGATGGCATCTGAAATGTAAATAAAATATCCAATAACCCCCCCCCCCCAAAAAAAAAGAAGATGTGCTGAAGTACCTGGATGTTTGACTTTTGGACTACAAATGGTCCTGTCTGAACATAGATTATGGGCAAATGTTTGCTTCAGAAGACTCTTGGATGTGAACATAGGAATGAAACACTCCACAGATAGTTGGAATTGACAGCATCTCTTTAAATAGTGTCTGGGATAAATTTCAGTGTCTTCGGGGTTTTTTGTAATGGAACATATTTTAAAATTTAATTCTCCTTGCTCTTATCACCCTGTTTATATAAAAAAGTGAAGAAGTGCAAAGGGGACTGCTCACCTGGATGATAATGATTTTAACTCCCTCCAGGAGTCCAGCGCTCTTTGCCTTTATTGCTCTGGCTTTGGAGAGGATGGTAGGAGGGACTTTTTTCAAGGATGGCAGGTTGTTCACGAGATGGTTCAGAGGGACTTCCCAGGCGCTCAATAATTTTCTCACTAATTTCAGTAGGGTTACGGGCTAAGTAACCATATTTGAACAATCATATTAAAATAAGGGAAAAAGCAACACAGTTAGACACAGGCAATTTTTGCTCAAAAGGGTTGAATAAATCTGCTTTGTTACTCATGTGTGTATTTAAAACATTCTTTTGTAAAGTACATTAAAAAAATGAAATGTGGCCATTGACCTTGTGTTATAGAATTTGAATGGACTGAATTCCAAAATGTCAGTAATGTGCTTTAAAATTGTTAGCAAAGTAGTAACTTTTATTAAAGATATTCTCAGTTCCATTTTCCCACTCTTCTTCATTATTTCATTATTTAAATAAAAATTGTGAAAACACAGAATATTGTAGCCATTAAGCAAAACAGAGAGGATGCATTCTAAGTGTAAGGCTGTACAATAATTTTCTATTTAAATTATCTTGAGATCATTTATGGCAGAAAATCAGAAGAGAAAAATGATAAAAATTAGGAATTAGAGGAGACATGATGTGTAGCCTTGTCAGCACACAGTGGTGATAGTTACAAACTGTGTAACATCTTATAATGATAATTGTATGTTTCTCTTTAGCTGACTTTCAGGTATCACATGTTTGAAGGCACACCAATCAGCTAGAAAATAACATTTAGGATCAGAAACAGAAATAGAACCAGGAGGTGCTGGAAATCCAGATAGAAATGGTGGATGCATTAAATTAAATACTGAGTTTATTAGCAACATATGATGAATACAACCACATTGACAATCTATAAGTCCATATTACATCACATTTTAAAATGAATGTCAACAATATTTTAAAATTTTCTACAGACTACATAGATCCTTAAGGTTCAGCATTGAAAGAGGATCCTCTCCATGATTGATTTATAGGTTTGTTAATTTTTCCTTACAGTTTATAAGCTACATAATAAAATTCCCTTTTAGTATTCATTCACTGTTCATTTCCTGCCAATATATTGACTAAAATAACTTGTCTTATGACAAAATCAGTGTATATATTTGGTGAAAGAAACTCCATAGGTGGAGACTCACATGTGTCTGCATGACTTGACTCCCCGGTTTTGGAAGCTCGATAGAAGATGTATGACATTTTTTGAGGTTCTTGTTAATGAGCTGTTGGCTCTGGGTATATTGACTATCCTGGAAATGATGAAATATGTAGTTACGTGGTGACTAGAAGTGGTATAAATGAATCAAAGCACGGCACATTCATGCAGCTGATGATGTTTCATTTAAAACATACACAATTAAAACAAAAATTAATATAGTAAGAATATCAATCATTTAAGTGCATTTTGCATTTAAATCTGTAGTTCTATTTTATATTCACGTAAAATTTAAACTGGCAAGGCTACCGAGTACCAACTCTTTCAAAGGATTATTTGTAACAAATGTCATCCTATGCAATTTTCTTGCAAATACCTTGGAAACTACATAAGTATACCTTACTTAGTTTACTGGGAATGTAAAGTTTCTTGTATTGATTATGACAAAATAAGTCTTAAACTCTATGTATAACATACTAGGAAATATTAGTCCATAAACTAATTAAAATATAAATTAATTTACTTGTGTATGTTAAAACTTAATTATTTGTTATGCACTTCTAAATCTTTATTGTTTAAAATATCCATTAGCTGAATATATTAGTGACATATTTGACACTTTGAATGAATTTCTAGGATGATTCTGAATTCCTAGGACACCCATCAGGCCATGTAAGTGGCAGAAACAGTAATATGAGAGATAAATGTTAGGAGTATATAGGCTTTGCAAGTATTAAGCCAACATCTCACAGGCCTATTGAGGTACAGAAATCATTTTTTTTCTTTCATTTACTGGAGTAAAACATGCACCAGAAAGTCTTTAAGGATGCCTTGTCATGAAGACCTGACCTATTTCTTGTCTCAGACCAGCTTATTATTAAATCTCACATCTTGAATTGTTTAAAATTACTAATATCATTGGTGAATATGAATATTAAATATTAAGTTACCTCCTCCTCCGTTATAACCTCAGTGTCTTTAACTGTATTTAATGTTTGCGAGTTACTATAATGCATTTTCTTTTATTAGATAATACAGATTCACAAGGTGAATAATGTGAACAAAGACTAGCCCACAAGATATACTGAAAGAGAATCAAACCGTTCCTTGGCCATGTCCTGCATGGATTTATATAATAGTAATGAATTGAAATAAAAGTATAAAAAACATTGTATGTTGGAAACTATCTGATATTCCATGAAAATGCTCAATTTTCTGGTCTGTCATCTAGTAGCTTGTTTTCTCTACCTATAAAACTGTATTGTTGGAAGTATGGATAATGATGGTTTAAACTGTACTATAACCCAATCATTTCCATAACAGAGCAGTTTGCAAAAAGGTGGAAGTCAGTCAGCAGTACTTACAAATTCAGTGAAGAGTTGAAAAGCTTGTTTACTTATCTCTTCAGACAAACCAACGGCTCTTTCAAGCATTTCTTCCAAGGAACCAAAGCAGAGTCCATTCCTTACTAAGCATAAGGGCACCACGGCCTCATTCTCCCTCAGGAGAAGGTTGGACACCAGTAGCAGAAGCAGGGTCCCTGTTAAAGGAGAATAATGGCTCTTAAGATGTAGTCATCTGAATTTATCCAGAGTGACATTGTCAATCTAAGCCTTTGCTTACGCTGGCCTCTTTTATACAAATTGTTGTTTTACTTTGTGTAAATAAAGAACATTTTCCAATGTTGATATTTAATTAGAGAATTACATTTTCTCACATTCATATTTTGTAATGTGAGAGTCTCTTTGCAGTTCTTCATAATTCCTGGCAGTGCTTCTGCATTCTGTAAATATTTGAAGGCTAATTTAAGTTGAGCTAGTGTGGGTTTAAGTCACTCTCTTAAGATGGATCTATGTCTTGTCATTTTTCTGCTGGTTTCCAGTAATGCCACTCAAATTTGTCACTTTTTAATTATTAGTTTCATTTGATTTGTAGCGGTGTTTTATCTACATATGTTTGATCTGCATGCCTGGTACCCATAAAGGCCAAGAGACAAGATTCAAATTCCAGGGACTGAATATATACACAGTTGTGATCGCCCATGTGCGTGTTGGGAACCAAACCCAAGTCCTGTTCAAGAGAAGCCATTGTTCTCATCTCCTGATTTTGTCTCTTAATTTGTAACTTTAACTCAATGTTAAATACTAGGATTTTGAATATCTAAAGCTATAAGAAAAACTGGTTTGTTTTCATGACAATTGGGAATAAAGACATGATAATTTGTTTACTAATACTTATGAAGTAGAGAGTGGTGTTATAAAAATGAAGCCATATTATGGGTCTTCCAGTTCAGTGTGGTAATGCTATGCATCTTATTTGTCAAAATATTCAGACTTATGACTTATATAAACTATGATGATAGAATAGATTACATGTAGAGGTCCTAACTTTTTTTTATTGTCTCTTCTCTCAGTAGTTTTGAGGAGTCAACATTCTCACAGTGATGTTCTTGTACATCACCAGAGGCTCTGTGTTGTAACGGGTGGTGAACTTTCTACACAGCTACAAGTTCTCCTTGCAATGTGCTAACACAGGTGTTAGGAAGTTGATTTTATCTTCTTTCTCTGGTTTGTGTAACATAGTTATAAAATGGGTTACCAATGACTTGTTTTGTAATGAGCTGGATTGGTGTTGTAATAATTTTCTTTCATAAAAACAAAAAAATTAATATGTCAGTGATTTTAGTCCAAATACTATATGAATCAGTATCAATGTATGTAAGTGTAATGTGCCTTCAGTGACACTAGTCTGATAAATCTCTGGATCCTCAAAAGCTTGGGTAAATGCAATCTGAAACATATATCACAAATTCAGAAACTTTATAATATTTATATGTGGAAAACACAATAACAATATACTCCAAATAAAACTATCAAAAATACCCTGTAATATACAAAGTAAACTTTGTATTAAAAAGTACTATGCATACCTGAAATTTTTCAGACTGTATAGGACCAGACCTGCTATCTTTAGCTACTATGTACATCAAATTGAAAGTATGATTAACTTCATTTATAGTGTTCATTCTGTAGTTGTTACAAATTGTACCCACTCTTGTTGTCTTAATCTGACTGGAAATATCAATGTTTACATGTTTGACTCTTTGAGGTGGATCATTCCATGGTCTGGAACTCTCTTATCACTCATTGTTAAACAGATTCCTTCCTGGTCTCTACCAATACACAGAGGTACTATTCTTCTTTTGCACTTTAGTCAGCTCAGGCCATACAAAACATCTGTAGCCATTGCTGGATGGCTCCATATGAGAAAACTTACATTTCAGAACCAGTGACATAACGGTGTGCTGTGCAATTGTTTTCTAGTGAATAGCTAGAAAATAGTTCTCAGCTCTTTCAGACATTACTTCCACTTCACTGGGCATGATGTAGACAAACATCCATTCACTGCATATATGAGAACAATAGCACCCATAAAACAAACAAACACCATACTGCAAAAACAAACGTGCTCAAACCAGTTTCCTTGATATATAAGGCAGTGTTTCATGTCAATTGGTGGAATTCTGAAGAAGAGAGAGTGACAGGAGCATAGTTGAATTCATGGCAGTTGAAGCTCTGAGGAGTTGCATGAAAGCTGGGAACCATAACACCATATAGGAACAATAAAACCTGGAAAAGTATACTATCCAATCCAGCCTAGTAAAGCAACGTAAAGTGTAAGGTTGTCATTTGAAAGAATTTTAGTGAAGAATTACTTACGGCAGCATGAATGAGTTACAGACAGCTGCATCTCTGAGGAGTCCCACAGCAGCCTGGCTACTGACTCAGGAAATCTTCTCTCTACAGTCCTACCTTAACTTAATTTTCCCTCCTATATAGTGCTTCACACCACCCCTAAGGCCATATATTGCTAGGGGGCAGAAGGAAGTAATATGCAAATCTTTTGACTCCCGCCCTCAGCTGCTGTTTACAGCCCAATTGCCATGATGATTAACCTATGTATAATTGCATTGTTTACTTTATTCCAAGAATTGGATAGGGTCCTAATCACATTGTAAACTACAACAGTACTCTGCTGTATGAAGACATATGTGAATTGCTTACTGTGTCCAAGGTCTTCATAATTTTCTTCATATTCTTACGTATTTTAGATACTGTTTCTAAAACTTTCATTAAATCTTGAACCTGTCAAAAAATATTGTTGGAGCATTGGAAACAAAGTCAAGAAGAGTCACATATTCTGAGCAATTTCACCTGGTAAGTTTTTTCAAATATCTATGGGACACTGTATATTTGCCTTTATATATTAGACACATAATATAGGCGATCACATTTGTTATAAGAAAAAACTATCAAAGGCGTTCTAGCTGAAGTCCACATTATTCCCATCCACAGACTTTTAGCCAGAGTTACTATAAATACTGGTCAGGTACATGGAAGTAGACTTTGATAAAACCCAAACAAAAACTATGAAAGTTATATTACTAGTAGATCTCTGCATCTTGCTTGGCTTGGCAATGTCATTATTTTGACTGATCTGATTTTTTTAGTGACATTTCCTGGCAGTAGCCTGCATATTTTGATCTGGCACTATGGAAGTGAACCATCATCATTCGATCTTCCCCCTTTATCTCAGCTTGATTTATACACTCCAAGCAATCAGAACTCATGACTTCTCACTCTACAGTGTCTTGTATTTAGTACCATCTACATCAAATACACTGGCAGTGGTTTATTACCTGGATGGTCAATAGGGCCTCACTCTTGTATACCTCATAAGAACCTAGTAAGTGGACCTTGGGATATTTCGGTAGTCTTGTGGTTTTAGCTTACACTTCTTCCAACCAAGGCAGGTTACTGTTTTCACATTAACTGCTGTCTTTGCTTGAAGGTGGCTTCCAAAATTTGTGCAATATTAGATGGTATCTTTGTACAGTGAAACCCTTATAGGTGATTATCACAGGCATCAAGAGTTCAGTTTTCTTTATCGCAAACAAGTGCAAGTTGGGTTGAATCAAGCATGTATTGTAATCATTTAAAATAACACAGTAATTTTATTATACCATACAATGAAAAGACCCAATTAGTCATTTGTCTTGTGTCCTCCAAAAAGTAAAATTGTGGGCAGCAATGTATACCCCAGGCAGTGCCTTTTATGGTTATAGATAATATGTTATTCTCACATTTAATAGCTACTGTCAACTTCACAGAATCAAGAATGACTTCAGAGCTGTGTGGGTCAGTGCTATATTAAAGCTTGTGTCATGACTGGACAGAATTATACATGTGGCATTGATTCATAGGGATGGAAAGATACAAGATTGAGATTTTCTCAAGATTCCTGAGAGTTTGAAAGACCAGCGTGTAGCATGTTTGTTGTCCCTGTTATAAAGGCGAAATGGTGGAGGTGAAGCTCAATGTACACTATAGATTTCAAGATATTGGAGATGTGAAGCGCATGGAATTTTTTTCTGAGCAATGGTACAGGGATGGAGTAGAACCAACCAAAGAGAGAAGGAATGTGTCAGCCTTGCTTTGTTGGCATCATTCTTCATATGCCATATTCCTTCTTTGTGCAAGAGAGTGCTTAATTTTGGCATTGATTCAATCCAACTGTAAGGATTCCGGAAATTGTTTTGAGTCTTGATAGATATTGGATGTATGAACACTGTTGAGATTATGACTCACTACGGTTACTTACAAATGGGCCTAACACGTCATGTGCTATGACAAGGGTATTAGCCACGCGGAAAGAGGTAGAAAATCATTGCATAATATATTATAGCTATGTGTCATGTTGACAGGGGCTAAATCAATGATGGCTAACATAGATGGGCAGCATGACAAGATATAGAATCACATAAGAGATAAGGCTCTGTATTTCTGTGAGAAAGAGTCTATATTTTGCTATTTTAAGGAAGAGGACCAATTTGTGGGTAGTAATATTCCTTGGTTTCTGCCTCCAACTGAATGGAAAGAACTGGAGAAGTGTAGGGACAGCACTGAACTCTGCAGCTCCCTGATGGTGGGAGCAATGTGAACGTGCCTCCTGCCCTGCCATGGGAAATTCCCACTGTGACATCAGACACAACTAACTCTATGACAACAATGTTGCTTTTTATCAGATTCATTATATTACTGAAAAATGGAATTTGTACAAATGTCAACATCCTAAACATTCATGCCTGTCATCTTGAGGCACTTCCCCTGGACAACTGAAGGGTTTTTTTTTTTTTTTTTTTTTTTTCCGTAGTTAGCTTGCATTACTTGTGCTGGCCAGGGGGTTATGGAAAGCCAGACCCATTCTTGTTTGCGTATCCTTGCCATTTCACCTGGCTACTTGAGTCAGACTGGCTTCAGGCTGGCCCTGTGGCCACATCCTGTTTTTGCCATACATGTCTGCTGAAAGAGCCCAGAGCTGGGAGAGCAATGTTCACATCCAATAGTTCTTATTTTGCATGATCAGAAAACTCAACCTGATTTCATGTCCTCTGATGATTCTTTTCAATGTGGGTACACACTCTGTATCCTAACAGGATTCCTACCCCAAGTTATATATCTTTCATTATAAATTTACACTCTATGTTATGCGTGGTAGAGATAATTGCCCACTCTTAGCTTAAGCTGAATCAATTCCACTTTAATCTTATTATGTATATAGATATACCTTGCTAATCACTCCATTTGTTGAATTCCACAATTGTTATTTATTATGGATTTATGCTCAATTGGCTGAACATTCAGCAAAACAGCAGTGGGGGATCATGTATCTATAGATTAACAGTAGAGGGCTAGTCAGTAGTGCTTTATGTCCATCTATGTCAGGAACAATGATTATTCTGCAAATGAAGGCTTGTATTGGTTTCTATCAACAGAATCTTCTTCACCATAGCAGCAGGTTCACTGCTAACACCTGTATCTCCTCCTGTCTTCAGTGAATTGTGCTCTCAGAGAGATTTAAATGTGACACTTAGGCTTTAATCAAACTGTCCCTAGAAATTATGCTTCAAAGCCACCAGTCTCCTAATATGCTTCTCTTCATATGTACCTGTTTCCAATTTGATTTTCTTATTCATTGAATTTCAAAACCTTCGGCACTTTGCCAGCCCAATGTTTACTCTAAGCTCCATTCTTGTAACCTTAAACCTTATGCTTTCCTCAGCTGTGGCCTAGGCAAGAGATGGAGGTCCTGCCTCCATCACTCTCTCATACTATTATCGCGTTTGTATTCACAAGTTTACAGTGTTATCAGGCACTCTGAAGTTGGGAGCTGATCCTATATATGAGAAAATATTCAACAGACTCCCAAACTATGTTCAATAAAGAGATGGACTGAGCAACAAAAAGCATTTGCCAGGAATATAAGATAGCAAGAACACTGGTTAGAGAAACAGTTTAGATTCAACATTCCCTATACCACTAGAAATTGCAATGCAGATATTTAAAAATGTATTTGTATTATTTATTGTCCAAAATTGCAATACAATAAAACTGAATGATATCCACTATTTAAATCTCAGATTGATTTCATAGGTTATTTAGTGCATCACTTATTGCAAAGTTGCTACAAATGGCTATGAAAGTCTGTTGTTCAAGAGATGTGGAGGCAAAAGCTAAAACAAAATCTGAGCAAATGATTTACAAGATGATACACAGAGCGGCAAATACTATGACCATGCTCTCAAGCAAAATGTGAGTGTTTCTGTCCACAAAACACTTCACAAAACTTAGTCTTAAAAATGGGAAACATTAGCAGAGATTTGTTTACATCTTAAGTTTAAGAGTTTTATCTCGAAGGGCTGTGAAGAACTTAAAAAAATGTTCAAAGTCTTTAGTGATCAGGGAAATGCAAATTAAAATGACACTAAGATTCTACCTTACACCAATCAGAATGGCTAAGAACAAAATCTCAGGTGACAGCATATGCTGGGGAGGATATGGAGAAAGAGGAACACTCCTGCATTACTAGTGGGATTGAAAATTGGTACAACTATTCTGGAAATCAATCTGGAGGTCCCTCAGAAAACTGGAAATTGATCTACCTGAAGACCCAGCTATTTGGCATATACCCAAAAGATGCCCCATCATGCCAGATGGGCATGTGTTCCACTATGTTCATAGCTGCCTTATTTGTGATAGTCAGAAACTGAAAACAACCCAGATACCTCACAACAGAAAAATAACTATGATAAGAGTGGCAAGATATCCACAGAGATATAACAGGTAGTGTAGTTCTTGCTTATAATCACAGAGGATTGTTTTATCAATAGATGGAGATGCTTGCCCAATAGCCAAAACTCACCACAATGCAGATAACACTAACCATGGTGTATCTCATGTTCTGACTGATACATGTACAACACAACTACTAAAGTCTCAGGGGCTGTGGCTAAAAAGGGTTGGAAAGCTTGTAAGAATCAGAAGACCAGATATCTGGTAAGAGATTGTTTTTTCTATGTGTGACATGGAAAATGCACTTATGAAAACTCATCAATATGGTTGCCTAGGACTAAACAATGACAACACAGGTGGACATGTCACTGTAAATATAGTAAATCTCAGAAGACCCACCACAAGGTAAGGAGCTACAGGCAATTAATGACTGTTAAGAGAGGAAGAGTCTCTCTGCCATGAAGGATATTTGAAATTGGTTTTCTAATATCAAGTGTTTATCCTCAAACACATATACACACAAACAATACTAAATAGATTCCATGTGGTGCAAATATATTTATATGTGTGTGTGCATAGCAATAATGATTTAAGTATAAGAGATCATGAATTTGAGTTTGAGAAGAGGAGGTCTTAGGATGCATAAGATGGATGAGAACAGGGTTGGGGGAGGAATGAAGTGAAACAGTCCTCACATGAAATTCTTAAACAATAGAGTGACAAATTAATAACATACAGAATATATCTATATTATAAAATTGTTCTCTAAGAATGGGTGGGCAAATTATGTCTCTATTCTTATATAAAAACATTCTATCAAACATTTGAAACACCATCTCAATGTCAAGGCAAACCACAGTAGTCTATTTCAAAGACACATTCCATACGCACTGTCCCCGTACTAAGCTGTGGTCACTTTGCTTCTAGCTTATCATTATCTATAAGCATGTACTTCGTGTAAAGGTAACCACATGAACAAACAGAGTTCCTTTAAAATAACCAAAGTTCATCTCATTACTTTTATACAATTATGAGTTGATGTTGGCATTCAACATCTGTCATTCTTTATTTTTATTGACTACTAATAAAAAGACAAGTTTCCAAGATTTGTTTCACTTATTTTTACCAAAGATCCATAATGCAGAAGTTAGGGTGCATGGACAAAAAGTAATATAATTTCTCACTTCATTATAAATGTTTTTATTCTTAAACTCACATATAACTCTAGTTCTCACTCATCATCAAGGAGATGTTTCTTGGTAATAGACAGAGATCAATATAGAAAACCATAATTGATTAAAACAGAGAATTGTTAATCATAGGCTTTATAAGTTTGGTATTGCTCAATCAGAGGTGTAACCCACTACCCAACCTCGATATATCAACTATCTTTGACTGGTGGAGATACATGAACATCTGCCTCCCTGTCTCCCCCCTCTTTCTCTCTTTCATCACCTAGCTTCTCCTCTCCTTCTTCTCCTCCTCTTCTTACTCCTTCTCTTCCTCTCAGTACTCCTCCCACTTTAGCTCCTCCTACATATCACCCTTCCTGTTAAAATGAAACTTTTCTCTCCAAAATACAATTAGAGCATAATTATGCTGATTTGTACCAGTGAGGTACAAGATAGTCCTAATACCCAGTCCATCATTTTGTTGACTAACCAGCACCTCTGTCGTCTATCCTAACTAAAACATTTAGTTCTGAACCTGGCTTTAGGATGAATGTCAGTTGACAACCATCCACTCAAATCTTTTTTCTCAAGGTAAATAGCCAGGATTGGCTATGAGGCTATAAGTTTTCAACTCCGTCAGAGATCCAGAATGACTGAGTTAACTATAATTGTGGGAAGCACACAGCATAGCTTCTAAAACTTAGCCAATTTATAGAGACCTCTGAACACCTGGACACTCCCTATACTACAAAATGTTGGAACATCTGTTCTTCCGCCTTCTGGCCCAGGATCATCTGATTTTTTTTAAAAAAATGTATAAATGCAAAAAGGAAAAGGGGGCATGGAATAGCGGTTTTCTGAGGGAGGGGGAATGGGGAAAGGGGATGGCATCTAAAGTGTAAATAAAATATCTAATAAAAATAAATAAATAAATAAATCAAAATCACAGAAATTTAACAAAATATTCGTTCCTACATTTGTAAAGAACTAAATGATTCCAGATGCATAACCACAGTCTTGATTAAAGAGCATACCTGAACTTCAAACCTTCTTTGCTTTGAAATAAGCTTCTTGGCAATAAACATTATGCAAATGTAGACAATAAAGAAGAACTACTTCTGAAACGTGCTATATGAATTTATATAAACAGCTATTGAATGAAAGAATGTGATTTTTGATTCTATTAAATGATTTCTGCCTTGAAAATTAAAAAAAAAAAAAAAGGAGAATTGTGTATCCTAATCTCAATAGATACACCTACAAGCACAATCCTAACATTTAAAGCTTTGGAACCATTGTGGAAAAGAGAGCAGAATAATTTTTTTCTTTTGTCTTTTCTTGAATATTTTATTTACATTTCAGATGTTATCCCCTTACCCCATTCCCCTACCCATTCAGGAACTCCCTATACCATCCCCGTTCCTCCTGCTTCTATGAGGATATGCCCCCCACCTACCCTCCCACTCCCACCTCCCCACCCTCGAATTCCCCTCATGTAGGGAGTCGCGGAGAGCGGTGACAACATTCGCCATTACAAGATGGCGCGGGCATCCGGTGCTCCCACAAGTAAAAAACTAAACTGCATAGGTGCAAGAGGCGAAAACGCGCCAAGCCACTGCCCATCCCGGGGGTAATATGGGGTGATGAGTGAACAGCCAATCAGAAGTGAACACGCCACTCTAGGGTGCATATAAGCAGTGCCTTTTTGGGGCTTGGTGTCTTCTGCTTCAGCTGATACAAGAATAAAGCCTCGCTGTAGTAACTACCCGAACACTGCCTCCCATGTCTCTCTTGCGGGCGAGGGGACTTGGAAGGGGTGTGGAACACCCTCACACACACACTGGACTTCCAGCCTTCATGGGACCAAGAATTTTAAGAGTGAAAGAACCAGGAAGTTGCTGTGTCACCTAAGAATTTCAGAGGGGCTATGCCCCTGAAACATGTCCCATATGGCTGCCTAAACATGACCTGAGTAAGGAAGACAATCAATAGGCATGCTAATATGGAAGGAGGAAAACTTGAGAGATCCCAAACCTAGACAAAAAAAACTATCAATCAATAAGGAATTTGAAGAGCAGAAGTATTCTTCATTAGAGAAGAGCACACCAAATTATTATTTAATACTAAATGTTGAGACTTGAAAGCATGCACACATATGTAATATTATATGGGTTGGGTAGGTTGTGTGTGTGTATGTGTGTGTGTGTGTGTGTGTGTGTGTGAGAGAGAGAGAGAGAGAGAGAGAGAGAGAGAGAGAGAGAGAGAGAATGAAAAGGAAGTTATGAATATTAGAAAATCAGGGTGTGAGTGGCAGTGGTATATGGGACAGTTTGAAAGGAAGAAAGGGAGGAGAGAATTATGTAATTATATTTTATCAAAAATGTTTAAGAAGTGAACAACCTCAAATATTTTTAAAAGAGATTTTATGGTTTGTTGCAATAATTTTCTTTAAAGATAAATATTAATAGAGCAAGGTTTAGGAGAATCATTGCCATCTGTAGCTCTCTGTACTATTCTGTCATTCTTAAGAACTCTTGTGGCATTCATACCCGGGACTGCTTCCAATGAGCAATGAAATGGGTAATTTGAGATGAACCCACATTTTTCAGGGTTGAAGGGAAACAATCTCATTGTTACCTGGTGTTCTGGTTATTTTTCTAGAATGCTTTCTTGTTCTAGTTGCTTCTGGGCTGTCTGGCTACCACTGTTTCTCTCTCATCTCTATCTACCGAAAGGTCCCAGGTTGCACAAAACTTTTCCAGACCCCAAAGTTGTCATTTCCTCAAACAGATATATTCCCTTTGCGTTGTGCCATCAGGCAAAATTCTTCACTCTGGTGTATACCATGAGCCCCAGGAGCACATCCTCCTCTGTCACATAGTCTTTCATCAGAGGAAAGTTCAAAGCACATTATCTCAGACAGGATGTACACCTAAACTAAGCTGGTAAGATATTAGCATCTGTATGTCTCTCTATTCAAATCCTTCTACTGCTGCTCCATGTATCAAATGTATTTGAGGCTTCTTGTGGATTGATTCTTGTTGGTCTTGCATTCCCCATCATACCAGAGTATTAAAAATGGGCATAAGATTCTCATTTTTACCTCTTTCAACAATTAATGATATCTTGTTGGAAACTTAAGCCTCCCAGAGACATAGGAACACTCCCAGGCACACTTCTCAAATTTTCCAAGGGAGTCTGCCTTGAGGTCATCATATTTTTTTTTTATTTATTTTCTTTGGGCAATACCTGTTTACCATTTTTTTCAACTCATCTTGACTGTCTGAGGACTTCTTGATCCCAAGTTATAGGACAGTCTCTGTCACTGAGTTCCAGAACAATGCCACGTGCTGTATATATGATCTATGCTAAAGCTCTGACTGGAAAAGAGATACTAGAAAGAGAAACAGTGAAGTCACACCATTTACCTAGCCAGCTGTTAGGTTTACAATTACCAAATTAGTAGCTCTGTTAGCCATTCAGGAATTTGGGAGTCAATAATGCCTTCAAAGGAGTGATGAGAAGTCTTCATTCTTCAACTCTCAAAGGAATGGACCAAGTGTTCTTATTTTCCAGACCTATAATTGGTTAAGATCTAAAAGCCCTTCATATTTGTATCAGTAATAGAGAATACAGACAACCTGGGTCACTGGTTTTCTTGATCCTAGAATTGCACCACTGAATTTCTGAAACATCCTTGGCTACAAATGATACAGTGCACATCTATAGTTTTGGATGAATGATAAGAGAGTAACAATGATTCTTGAGGGGATGAACTTGAATAATTTTCTTCCTGCCTCTACAATTTTTGTCCAGGTTAAATCAAGTCAATCTAGTTTCTTTACAAAAAATTTCCTTAAGTCTTTGAAAGTCAAAAACTGAGACAGAAGGTTTATTGACTTAAGTACCAAGGAGTAGCTTGATATTAATATAACCAGAAGGATACAATTGATTAACTTTTCACTGTAGTTATAATGGAGGGAACCCAATCTGGTGGGATGTTTTACTCCAGTTCAATCACACTTACATAAATTTTATGAGGAATAATTTTGTAGAGAAAAGGAGCTTTTGAAAGAATATTCCAGTTATTCACTCTATTACTTACCAATGATAGTCTAGTTTTTAACTTTCATTAATTGTAGAGTTCTTCACAGACACTTACAGTCCAGATATGTATTGCTTTGTGTTCTCAGTATGCATTTGTATACACAGTCCTTTTTCTGACTGTCTTTTGATTGTGTAACAGGAACATTCAGTTTGCTTAACAGAACACTCCCTTTATTTTCATGTAGTCTAGTTCTGTATTAATTTGTTCAGGTCATCTTCTTGGTTAGCTATTCAGTAAGTTGGAATAAAAGATAAATCATCTGGAGACTCTGAGGCTTGAATCATGGATGGGGTACTGCTTTTGCTGGGTTTTAAAATAAAGATTGAAGTAAATATTTTAGAATTTCTACAGTATGTTATAGGGAGAATAAATGATCAATATGTAGCTTTTTAATTCTAGCTTAATTTCATTCATGGCTATCTTTTTACTACTAGTCTATTCTGGATTAAGTAAAGATAAGAAGACTGCCCTGTATTCAATCATAAGTCAGCATCCATTCCCAAATTCTCTATTTCTGGTAAAGAAACCAAAATTGGGAACATGAAAATGTACATACTATGAGAGGTGTAAGTCAAAATGTCAGAAGTTACTATGAATGGTACTGGTGAAGAAAATAAATTAACCATCTTTCCCAGCTGTGAACCTTGTAAGCTACAATAACTACTGTCTTTCAAAAAATGAGATAATTGGTGCAACAGTACCTGAAATGTCATAGAAATTAGCCAATAATTTTCTGAATGGTTGATTCAAAAGACAAAGCTAAAGATGGGAAATGCAAAACTGAGCTGGCCATAGGCCCTAATAGAGAAAATACGGTGACTATCCTGCTTACTTACTTACTTACTTACTTACATAGTATTAAACTGCCTTCAAAATAGATTAGCACATCTATCAAGTCTCATCAGAGAAGGGTCTTCTTGTACTAGATTGTTATTAATGCAGAGACTAAGAAGTGGTCAAAACTCAGAGAAGTTGCCACTGAGACTTAAATGGAGTACCCCTCACATGTTCTTTACTCCTGGTACTCAACGGTCAACATGGAAGAGAGGGAGACTGGTTATAAGAAATAGAAATAAAGGTATACTAATGAGAAATAGAATTTTAGAGACATAGCAGGGTCTTTGTACATACAGTTGTCACTGCATGCAAAGAATCCGTACATGACCAACTCAGTCAAAATTCTAGCTCATAATGTCTCATCCCAGGCTAAGGAGTTGTTTACATTCAATGGCTGATTGGGGAAGAAGATTCAGGTCTTAAAGGATAATATACCATCCCTTAACAAATGTTGATAGCTCATGGCCTGGTGAATGTTCATATACTATTGAATATACTGTCAATATAAGTGTACTTGGATGGTTTATAAAAGTGTGCATGATGTTGGGAAGGGAAAGTACTGGTGGGCGTTACAGGAAGGTTTGGAAGGGAATGGAGTAAATGAAAACCTTTTATACATGTATGGAAGTCCAAGCAGCTACAAAACATTTTGAACTTCATGTCAAAGTCAACAGACCTATGAAACTCTGGGAAAATTCCGTCATAGCACATGTATTTATCTTTCTGTCCTATTTATCTTTCTGTCCTTCATTTTGTACTAGCAATTAAATACAATCTTAGTACAAAGGAGAGCACTCTGGAATGTTGAATGTCAATAACCTTATGCATTTAAATATGCTTTTCCCTCTCATAAATGGTGTTTTGGTAAATTCTCATCTGCTCCATTTTTTTTAGGTGATTTCAGTTGTGTGAATCTATGAGATGGTAGATATTAGCATGGCATAATGAACAATTGCAATAGGATGGTCAAGATTCTTAAAAGTCAATGATAATTCTCCAACAATTCTGAGCAAATATTGAAATTAAATACCTTGGAGGATTAAAAAACAGCAACAACAAAAAACTATTGCTCCTAGTGCCTAGAAAGTAGGTTGGAAATGGAAATAATATAACTGTCCTTTAACTGATGAGTAGATCAGGAAAATGTGGTATTGATAGGCAATGGAGTAATATTCTGATCTAAACAAATCATGAAGTTTTCAAAGAAATAGTTAGACCTAGAAAACGATATTGAATGAAGTAACCCAGACTCAGAAAGACAGATGTCACATTTACACTGTCATTTGTAAATCCCCAGATATGAGTTTCCAATATAGAGTAAGCATGGGAGCCAAGAAAGTGTGAAAAGACCATAGGTGTGGGCATTAGGTGGCAAGAGAAGTTGCAGGATATAGATTATATAAATTGAGAAACAGGGAGGAGGCTCCAAATGGGAAAAATGAATGAATCAATACAGGAGGAGAAGAAGGGACAAATAACACCAAGGTTGTTAAACAAAGGCTCAAGGAATCATATTTTATTTTATTTTATTTTATTTTATTTTATTTTATTTTTGGTTTCCATCCAAACAATAGTGTTTAATGTTTTTCAGTTAATCACAGTGAGGTCACTAATAAACCTACTGTCCTACACAAACATAGTCAGAATAATTTTATATTTACTTTAATTAAACACAGTATACATAACTGCATGTGAATATAAAAAAATATACTCACGTCCTGCCCTATCCCTACACATACACATCTTAAAGGAAGTTAAAGCACTTAGGTTGAGGATGTTCCCACAACAGCAATAGCCTAACAAAAGCCCCACTATCAGACATGAGAAAACTTTTCAAGGCTTTGTCATGGAAGTGCAAGTGACTCCTAAAACAATGTAGCTTGTTAGTATAGCCCCTGCTTGCTTCTTAGAGTTAATGGGAACCCCTATTAGTGAATATACTAAACACTTAGGACACACAACTCAGATAGATTGAGTTGGATCTGACTTCAAACCCTCTTTCTTATGGTTTACCTTCTATGGCTCCAGAAAATACGTAAGATGCCAAAAGAGGGAAAACAATTAAACAGTCCTACCCAACTTCAACACCTATGAACTATAACTATAGTTCATAGGTTACCTATAAACTATAATTACCAGCAAGACAAGATATGCATAAAGGTACTATAAAGGCACTCACATGTTGAGAGTAACAAACAGCTTTCTAATTTGAATTAAGGTCCACTCAACAAGAGAAAAATCATCCCTTGTAATGAAAACCCAACCTTCTCTGTGCTAGGAAGGTTATGGATCTTAGAAAACTTCCTTCACACCTTAGATCAGCATAATTCCTAACTACTTTGTAAATCTTAGCCTTTAACCCACAAGTAAATGTAATCAGCCCCCCTCATCAAAGCAGCTTCATTTTTCAACAAATAGATAACGTCACTGAAAACCAAAACTGGACACAATGCAGAGATTAAAGGACCATAAGAACCCCAGCTCTGACAAACCTACATAAACCTCACAATTTCTGTGTTCAGGGTTTAGGGAATATCAACAGAAGAGGGGTCAGAAAAGTTGAAAGAACAAGAACATCAAAAAGTTGCTGTCAACCACTCTATCCTAGAAATGACTGCATTAACAAGAACAGAACAGTAATGGGCATCTAAATATGGAAGGGAAAACACCACAGAGTTTCACCCCTAGAGAAAGAACCACAGGCAACTATTGACTACTAGGGGAAAAAACTTAGCCTCTCCCAGGGATGAGCCCTCTTACTGATTGTTTAATGAAGAGTGGTCAGCTTTATGCTACAGTCATACAGATAGCTAAAATAAACTCATTGGTTTCTAATTTCATATGCTTACACATACACATAAATATGCATGTGTGAAAGAAATATAATAAAAGAAGAGATTGTCAACTTCACAGTGTGGGCGACATAGAAGGGGTTCAAGGATTGGGTGGGGATAGGGAAAGGAAATGAAGGAAGAAGTGACATAGCTCTATTTTAACAAAATTATTAACACATAAATCCTCAAAAAATAAAAAACAAAACAGAACACCACCACCAAGAACAAAGCAAATGAGACACGGCTCAGTAGTTTAAGAGAGCACTGTGTTTTTGCAGAGAAAATGAGGTTGATTGCCAGCATCTGTGCAGGGTAGCTCACAGATACCTACAGACCTTGCTTTGGTAAGTAAGGCACCCTTTTCTTGCCTTCATGCAGAATCACTTGTGTGCACATACCCACGCTCAAACATATACACACATGCATATAATCATTAAAATTAAAATGAAATCTGAAAAAAAAAACCAAGTAAGATACAACTTTAAAATGAAATACTCCATGACTTATTTCAGTTGTTTCCTTCAAATATTAATTTGAACAGAGTAGAATCAATGGGAGTTATGGCCACTTTTATGTCTCCATAAGACTTTGTCCTTCCTAGGAGCATTTTGTTTGTGGGGGAATCTTCCAGAAGATGAAAAAATAGGTAACTTTGGAGGAACTCAGATTGATAAGGCCAGTCCAGGTGAGTGGAGAAAAGGCCAACTCACACCTGCCACCCCAGCTAGCTTGTTAAGTGCAATCCTGGTTTGATTGCCTCCAGAAATCCCTTTGGCCACTGCCTTTTCAATGGTCACATCTGTCTGTGGAAATAGTTCTGGATTAGATGAAATATTTCCATCAAAAATGCTCTCATTTTCTCCAAATTAGTGAGTTCAGCTTACTTCTCTTATATCCAGGCAGGCATTTTCCAATTCTGGTATACGCCATGATTGCAAGCAGAGATTTGTCCATAGCATATAACATTTTACTTAAGAAAAGTGTACTATATAATATCTGGACAGGATAATTAACATAAAAGGTGTGAAGTCATGGTCATGGCCCCATTTTCTTAATATATCTAAATAAGCCCAGTAATCTAAAAATCGTTTTGTTCTTATCATGAATTGCTTTTCATTGGTCGGGTAGTCATCAAAGCCATAGAATCCTACACACTACCAGGAAAATACACATTGTATCTCTTCTTCATTTACATCAATTCATCTTTAGACCCATAGACTTCCGATGCACTGTTTGATGTTGAGGTTCCAATGGCTACCTGTATAACAAATATAACAGTGTGTTAGATGTAAACAGTATCTAAATAAGAGGCTACGGAATGAGAAGTCACACACTCTGTGTTCATGACAAGAAATCATGTTTGAAAGAAGATAACATAGTATTGCTTTTCTTCTAGAGTGCCAGATGAGATAGGTGGCTACTGCTGAGAACTATCAATAAGAGATGTTAATTTAGCCCAAGGTAAGGTAGTTACCAAGACAAGCCAGATGTATCAACTCATCTAATAGTATCACAGTCCTTATACGTGTCACCAAATACATCTAAGTTAGATTTAAGCAAAGATTCATGGACAGAACCTGATTGTTACAGTAAGCCTTGTTCAAGGTCTATAGTAGTCATATCGTAGGCAGTAATCAGAAATTATTTGATAGTGTTTGAGGGCATGTTTATGACTTGCTACCTAAAGGCCTTCTAAACATCTGTATTTGAACCCTGTGTTACTGTTATGAGCCTAGAATATAATGGCAAAATGTTGAGTTGTCCCATGAGTATCTGCTGAGACTCATAAGAGGTAAGCTGCTCATCATATGTGACTCTAACTGAGACCTTGTGTTCCAATGCTCAGAATTAAAAATTATGTTATCTTATCCAAGATTCCTTAAATATTTCAGAAGTGGTCACCAAAACACTTAAGACCAAAAGGAACAACATGACTGTTTTCCTAGGTCATGAAATTCCGACCAGTCTTCGTGGTGGAGAGATGATTCTGTTTATTCATAATTTAATTTGGAACCTGGTCTTGGACTTGAAATAAGCCAAAGGATGCATAAGTGACTACCTTAGTCACCATTGTTATGGTGCTTTTGACATCATTGAGGTAAAAGAAATATGGAGCCATCACTGAGACTGCAGGTGTGTACTTCCTCCTGCCTCCTAGCAGCTTATGGCCTTGGGCATGGTATACTGCAATATGTAGAGGTGGAAAATTAAAGCAGAACTACTGTGAAGCAGATTTCCAGAATCAACAGGCAAGCCGTGGCTGGACTCATTAGAGATGCTGTTGTCTTTGACTCAGCCATCTTTCTGTAAGTAATTCTGACCCTATTTCTTCTCATTGAGCTTAAATAATGCACCATGCTGAAAAACTTCTTCAGGCAATTTGCTTCTTTGATGATATTATTCTTATACATGAAGTGAATGGACCTTTATATATGCCTAACTTACAAAAGTAAAGTCAGATATTACTGAGAAGTGCTTTCTAAGCCTTACTTTAAAAAGCAACTGCACAGTATGCTCTTACATCAGTGGTTCTGAAAGGGAAGCTTTCTTATCCTGGAGATAGACAGTGATGTCTAGGGTCATTTTTCATTGTCTTAATTGACCTAAAAAAAAAGAGGAATAGTACCTGAGTCTAATGGTAGAGACTAGCAATGTGTGTGGTCAACAATGTACAAGCAAGAGAGCTCCAGAATGTGGACAGATCCACCTCTAAGAGCCAAAACTGTAGATGCTGAGATGTTTGACTGTAATAATAACTCAGAAGTCGACGGGTCCAATATATAACTACTGTAGAATGAAGTAGTATGGTCTTATTTCTGGGGACTTTAGTGAATTTAAACTTATCTTTAATTCTGGAAACATAATAGACATGGCTAGAAGATGTGGATCTATATTGCTTTGGCAATTTTGTGCCAATGATATGTTACACATTTCTAATTACATTCATTAAAAGTTTAATGGAACAGAGAATTATTCCAAATTTCTATCACTAAAGGTGAATGGATTTTTCATGCTGAGACATTTGCTGATTCATCCTTCTGAGTGTGTAAACTACTGATATATTACAGATCTTTTTTTTTATCCGTCTGTGAAATAAAATTAATGATAAAACCAATATCAATCATTATAAAATTGAAAGGAAGATTTTGATAGAGCAACTGAAGTCAACAAGAGTATAGTCTACTGGGTCCTGTGATCGTGTGGTCAAAAGTAAAGATTGGACTTTACAAATAACATTGCCTAGTGATACTTATATTCAATTATGGGCATTGTTTCTGCCACCCTAATCTATATGAAAGCCCAGTATGGTTAAGACATCCCATTGTGGGGTACAAAGTCTACATACTGCCCACACCAGCTAAGAATAGGACTTATGGAAGATCCCTTAATCTCACAAGTGTCCTCTTTTGTCAATATAGTTTAATGATATTACACTGGCCCAGTCTACCTACATGGTTATTGTAAAGCTCAAATTCGTTAAGAAAATAATCTGAATCTTTGAGTAGAATGGCATATGAATGTGTGTTTTATTGTGACTAAGCCAAGACAGCCTACATAATCCTTCCTATGACAGAACTCTCTTCAACCTCATTATTGAACAAGGAGCAAGCATGCCTTCATTTTTGCCAGGAATGAAGTTGAAATGGTAGTGTGCTGTCCTTGTAATGAGGCAAATATTGACTATTTAGTAACAAGGGTGTCTGGGAGACAGTGACTACTTAAAATCGACATAAATTCCCAGTACACTAATCTGTCTCCAGAGAATGACTTAAAAAACACTCAATAGTTTAAAGTCCAAAACCTCAGAATAAGTTCTGATAATCCACAGCTAGATAATGTCTTCAAGTTCAGAAACCATATATCTGTGCGAATGTAATTACTTAATTGAAATTTTTTACTCAAAGTTGTATATTCACTACCACAGCTGTACAGTGACAACCAGATGGGAGCAGACAATGGAAGAGATAAATGTTTTTTGATAACCAAGAAAGAATTACCACTGATAACCTGAGCTGTGCAGTCCAGTGTAACTTATATTTCTATGCAGTAGGAATACTCCCACTGTTGTTGATGTCAAACCTATTACAATGGGAGGATGTGACTTCTGCTCCCATTCACCACAATGAGAATCACTATGGTAAGGTGTCCCTCAAAGGCCTGTTTGAACATGCAATCAAACTGTCACAGGAATCCACTGCTCTCACTATGGAAATGCGCAAGATATTTGTAAGTATCTCACTTCTGGTGTCTTCAGCCAATGATTCTAGTATATTTCAGAAGAGATCCAAACCATATTTCTTATAATACAAGTTTCATAGAAAAGAGAAAGTGCAAGCTACTGAAAAATAGAACAACAAGAATGGAGCAGTTTTGTGAAATTACAGAGACTTTCAAAGAATTCAATGACTTACAAAAATTTTCCTCCAGTAACATGATATTTTTTTAAAAAATAAATTATTCTTAAATTGACATGTGTGGCAAAAACCCCAATAGTTATATCTCAGAAAAATATTTAATTTTCTTACCTTGTTTACAGGAGGTTGGTGTCCATTGGCATCTTCAATTGGCAGGCATCCCATAGAAGAGAAGTTGAGTATAGTAACTTGCATAGAATGTATAGAACAAATATAAATTGTACTGATGCTAGTAAGAAAATATAAAATAATATAAAGACCCTGAGAAACTCCTAGATACCAGAGGTCATTGTATAAAAGTTTTCCATGAGGTGCTTATTAGTAAGAGGGCAGGATTAGAAGGGACACAGTTTGTCACTTTCCATGGCTGTATGTTATCTATTGGAGGTTAGACAGTGTTAGTGAAGAGATAATGGAGCCAGAGAATGCATCTCTGCATTTAAGTAGATATGCGCTCATTCTGTGCTTACTCACAAGTTTCTTTTCATCCCCTCATGCTGTTTCAGTTCTCCGACAGCTTCTCCTCAAAAATGTTCAAAAAAATTGTAAGTACCTCACTGATTTTTATTTTCTTCAAGACCAACCAACCATACAAACAAATAAGCACACACACACACACACATACACATACACACCAACCCAGAATCTTCAGGCAATGACTTGCACTGTAATTTGTATGAGGAGAACCCTAAAACGATTTTCAAGACTATTCCCCGATAAAAGAAAAAAGTTAAAAAAAAAAAAAAAACCAACATTCTATTTTAAAAAAAGAAGGGTGTGGCTTTGGGAAATGTCTGATTAATGAGAAAAGAAGAGGAGAGGAGAGGAGAGGAGAGGAGAGGAGAGGAGAGGAGAGGAGAGGAGAGGAGAGGAGAGGAGAGGAGAGGAGAGGAGAAAGGAAGAACAGAAAAAGAAAGGAGAACATAATGATTTTAATGTGATTAGATTATGAGGCCTAACGAATTGTGTCGAAGAATTATAATGGAGTGGAAATCTTATCTCCCAGGCGTCCTCATCAGTACTTAAGCGCCAGTGTCCCTCCTCATGTGGTGTACTACTGCTTTCCTATAAAATTAAACTGCATTGTAATGCATGTGCACGGGGACTACAAATGTGAACCGGACCCCATGTCAGCCAGGGAGAGGACACTAAGTTAATGGCCTTTTTTGAACTCTCAACTGCTAAGAGTCATTGCTAACAGGTCTCAGAACTCATAGTTTCTTTTGTTGGAGGGTTGGTTTACAACTGAAACTAGATTTTCTCTAACTGGTGGTAATATATCATGTGCGCAAGGTCAGTAAATGGCAAAATAAAACTCAGAGTACAAGAACAGCATGTCAGGAATGTCTGTATTTAAAATGAATATGTGTTTATATTGTCTTTTTAATCTTGAGATTTTTTTTTTCTTTAGATAGAGTTTCTCTGTGTAATTATGGTTCTCCTGGAGCTTACACTGTAAACCAGGCTGGCTTCAAACTCACAGACATCTGCATTCCTCTGCCTCCAAAGTGCTGGGATTATAGTTGTGTACCACAACCACCCAGCGCCTCAGGTTTTTTTATTCCTCATACTTGACTGATACCCTTTAATTCTTAACATTCTTAGTAATCCATTAAACTTTCACAAATTAGCTTTTACTAATTTTACACAAGGCATTTTAAATACTGTATTTAAATTAATATAATATTTATGTGTTTATATATTGGTGAGTATGTAAACATTAATTTCTATTTTATGTTTTTAATTGATTTTTATTGTTTTTATGATAAGTATTTCTTATCTAATTATTAATAGAGATTAATAAATTTACACTTACTATTAATAAAATTTTATTCAAATGTTATGTTTAACTTACTATGGTAAAAGTTGTAAGCGTTCAGTGTTAAGAAAAGGAATATATTTAATTGTATAATACCTAGAAGCATTTCAGTTTATACAAACAGAAAATAAAGATTAATAAATATAGGTAAATAGAAACCATGGCATTGGGATCATATTATAAACAGATTATCTTTGAAACATTTTGTATTTATAATTTTAATATTTTCAGCTTTCCCCTTCAAACAAAAATTACTGAGGTATGAGAACAAGAGAGCCTGGTAAAGAGAGAAAAATGCTGAGAAGTTAAAAATAATTTGATAAAAACCAAGTTGAGATTACAAATTTAATCAGAAAAATATAGGTGAAGGGGTAACTTTTCAAATTTCTCCCTCTCACATTTTATGTAGTGCTCATGTGTAAAAAGAAAAACTTACAGAGCTATTGAATTAATCCATATTCTCATCATGGATTCATTTCCTCAATCCCCAAATCTGAACTAACTCCATTTCTATTTACCATTTTTAGGTATTGGATTTTCTTAAGGACCAGAAGCACATGATGGAGACTCTCAACAGCTGCCACACATTTTCCCTCAACATTCCAGAAACTATGGAGGAAGCCAAAAAGATCTCAGTGAGTCCTCAGGCCAAATTTTTCACCTAAATAACTGAAGGGACACCAAGCCTTTGCCATTTTTTTAGGTTTATATAAACACTAAAATTCAACATTCAGGGGAATGGGGTAAGAGTGAGCAATTATAGAAAAATATCTGTGAGATAGGTGATGAATTATAAGTTAAATCAAATGATAAATAATATTATAGGAGAACCATAAAATTCCAGAGGCCACCAAAAATGTCTTATTATTTGGATCTTATTTATTACTATGTAGTAAATAATTATTACTTAGTTGGATATTTCTGGATAAAACATGGCTATTCCTAAGACATGCAAACACAATTGTTTTCATCATGTATCACTTATGTCTCCCCATTGGTGATATTCTCATTATTGAGCCTCACTCAGACTGCTTTTATTTTAAGAAGATTTTTAGTTTATTTGTTCTCTCAGAAATCTGCACATCACAACAGTACACAGACTTTTTAATTCTCACAACTCTACTGGTTCTAATTTTTCTCTTTTCTTTACTTCATAACTTTTGTATTTTCTACTGAGGCTTAGTGAATTTTTCTGTACAAATTAGTCCTATATTTCTATGCAAAGTTTCGGTACCCTAACTTGTGATGAGGTCTATATATCCCAGCAACTGCATTTATAATTTTTATGATCTCTTCCTTCTGATTTGATGCCATAACTTATCTCCTAATGAATTAATTTAACATAATTTTGAAAATAATAAGAACAGGCGAAGGAAAAGGAGTTAAAGGAACAGAAAATGTTTGTAGATGTTTTTAGAGACCTACTCCAGGATGCGGCAGTTTACAGAGTATTATTTTTTTAATATTACTGGAAAAAAATCACTCCTAAAAGCTATCTGAGATAATAAAAGTGAGGATTTAAAAGATTAATGTAATCCATGACTAGTAAGAATAGGCATCTGTTATTTATCCAATTCAAGTCCCTGTTCTTAGTCACATATCACCAAGTTCCCATCAACTTGTAAGCCATCATGATTTGATGTCATTAAAGTCATTTGTATCATTGTTCTTTTGTACATGCTTACAAATAGATGGTTCTGCTAGAGGCAAGGGGCCAAGCTGACTCAGGAAATCAAATCTATCACTACCAGGTTGCCTTCAATATATCTTTCTATTATTATTCTAAAATAACCTAGGTATCATGATCTAGTAGGATTGTGATCTATCTAGTTTATTAGAATGGTGAATCTGAGTTAAATGATTTATATTTTAGACTGGAGGTATTTGTTTTTCCTAAATCATGTTCTATAGGAACCTACTGAGTCTCAAGCAAAGCCTCGGATGCCCGTGAACAAGCAAAACAGTCAAGTATGTAAATTTTACATGCAGAGCATGTGGTAGAATTTTATGTGGACAGCAGAATATGATCAATATTATGAATCATTACAAAAAGAAGTTCTTTGTATAAGTTGTTTCATTCTGTCAAAGTATAAGTGAATGATTGAAATTAACAGTTGTCCATCACTTGTCCACAAGAGTAGTTAGTTCATCCTTTCTAATTAAAAACATGTAACTAATTCTTGTATATTTAAGTTATCTTAACATGGTCGATCCTTTATGATGAATAGCTTGAAGACTTCCTGAAAATTATGCTCAGCATATTGAATGCCTGGAATAAACCTCTGTACCACCTAGAGACGGAACTCCATGGTATGAAAGGTGTACCTGATACAATTTTAAAAAGAGCCAAAGCCATCAGAACTCTAAACAGAGAGCTTCTAGAGACTATCGCGATGATACTCAGCAAGGTGAGCAATCTTCTTGCCTTCCTCGTCTCTCCTTCATAAATGATGTGACTTATGTAGTAAATGAGGAATTTTGAAACATAGCACTTCTCATGAACACAATGTACATGCAGACTGTACATTCCATCTTACATGCAGACTCAGCACAATGATGGACATAAAATGAAGCTGTTCTTATTCACAGTTATTTGGAGAGTAACTTTCCTGAACAAAGTGTTACGCTCCTGATTATTTCATTCTCTCTAATCACAATCACCCCTGGCCTGTCTACCTCCTATGTGAGAAAACTGTCAACAGTACTTTCATTGTCCTTTGGCTGCACAGATCTACACTCAGATGACAATTTCCTCATCTTCTATCTAGTCATGAAATACCATACTTTAACTGATATCAATTTACTCTAAGAAAATATATTCATGCATCTCCAATCTAGCTTTTAGATGACAGATTTGTAGTAGACTGTGCTAGATTTATGGAAATCCATGTTTCTGACCAACATTTTACACTACTAATATTTCCCTAAATGTAATTTAATATTTAGAAGGCAAGATGACAAATACATATAATTCGTGGTAATGATAAGTGTCTGACTATCCTTTTGGTCCTTAGGTTCACCCTGGGATGGAGGAAATTAATGACTACCCTTTATGGACAGATTTGTCATCATTGCAGGCAACTGACAAAGGACGTCAATTTTTTGCTCTTTATAAATTGTTTTACTGTCTGCGTGTTGACATACTTACAGTTGACCTTAATCTCAAACACTTGATGTGTGTGCTTTACAGTGGTGACATCTGCAACTCTGTAAAATTTTTTGAAGATTTTTGATGAACCACTGTTTCAAAATTTCTTATAGTTTTATACTTTTCAAGGTATGCCTGAGTATAATGGTTCTCTTTCACAAAATAAAAAGAGACACAAAAGCATCTTACACTATTTTCTTCCCTTAATATTCTGTCCATTCAACTATACCCGTCATCTATACAACACAGATGATGCCAACTTGTGGGGAGGGTGTGGGATGAAAAAAATAGCAATTCCATTCTGTGAGAGTTTTTGTGTCATGGAAGTTTATAAGAAGAAGGAATTTTAGAATTCCTGGAAGTCTCTCCGGTGTGACAGCTTTTCAAAGGCCTCAAAGTGGCACATAATTGAAATCAAAATTTTCAGACAGATTTATTGTAGCTACATGTATTATATAGATCCAGCAAAACGTGACTAGAAGGGATACCTACTAGAAAATTTTAAATACCCCTGATTTATTGAGAGAGGGTGAGTAGAGTTAATGTAAGAAAGTATTTGAAGAAACAGCCTCTCTATAGCAAGAATACCAGTAATGTCATTAAAACAAAAAGAGTCAAGCTCTAGAATTTGATACATCAAAAAAAAAAAAAGATTAAAGAAAATTCACAGTGGATATACTCAGCAAACATCTGTATGTAAAATAAAATAATATGTCTGTTAATGTGGTAGAAACCACTGGATCTTGGTGCCAGACATAGCCAGCTTGGTGAAGAATGTTTCTGCCACTGTACAGGTGATGCCTTCAGGAAGACCAGAAACTTCCAGGCCCCTTTCTAGCAGGACATCTGCTGTCCCTAGGTCAGTGGAGGCAGATCTGAGTGTCTCTTGCTCCTGTTTCCTTGCCTCAATTCACCATTTCTCTGGCACACCATGTAAATTGAGTAATCTTAGAGCAAGAGAGGGAATATTGAGCGGTTGTATTCAAATAACTTAAGAGGGAATAGCCCCAACATCCTGTTCAGGACCCCCAGGCTCAGTGAATTATATGAGAAAAGGCAAGTGACTGACCAGTGCAGGCAGGATAATGACGAAAGAGGGCGCTCGAAACTAAGAGATATGACAGAGCTGCAGCATCTTTGTGTATTGGCCTAGGGTCACTGTCAAGATTACGCAAGTCTCCATGCTTCTGGCCCTGGTGATGCATACTATAGTGTTTGCACTGACTTACATGCATTGACATGGATGGATTTGTATAGCTGTATGCATGTATTCTATCGGTCCATAACGCAATTCAATTATATGATCAACAGGTTTGGTCTAGAAAATGTAGCGCTATACTATCTGAAGTGAGTTCAGGGAAAGGGAAATTGAAGTATTTGATGCTGCTCAGAGTCAGGCAGCTATGGAACTACAGAAGGACTTGTACAATTCTGTTGAGTTGGCAGGATCATAAGGAACATGGGTACAGCCCTTGCTAGGAGGCCCACTTCCATCAGCTGTGGACTGTTGGAAAGGGGAGCTAGACAAAGTTTTTGTAGGTCATGGACCAGTAGGGCTTGGTAAGAAGGCAGTGGAGGATACTGAACCGCAGGCCTTGCATATGGCCCTACATGCTCCACTCTGGTTGCTAAGGAGATCCTGGTTCTGAGGATGTTGAACCCCAAACATGCCATAGGAAGCCATATCCTGCTGGCTAGGTATCATGTGCTATGAATAAGGCTGTTGAAAGACAGCAGTTGACCATGCTGGGGCTACCACAGACAGACAGACAGACGAATAGATAGACAGACACACACACACACACAGAGATGGAGAGAAAGGCAGAGAGATGGAGACAAACAGAGACACACAGAGACAGAGACAGAGACAAAGACAGAGGTGGGTATTGCTAGATGAATTAGTACATTCTCTGGTGGCAATGTAAGAAAACTGAATATGCTAGGTGGCTGCAGATAGCCTTGGGAAGGCAGGATTTAGTGGGTAGTTGGTTGGTATAAGGATAAAGGTAAAGTAAGTGGAAGTAGAGGGAGGCTATCCTATAAGCTAGATTCTGAAGATGCTGAGAGAAAATATGGGGTTGGAACAGAGCTGAGGATGGGCCAGTTCCGTTGTTAGAACATCATTTATCTGAAGGAGTTGTTGAGATTATTTGCCTGCTGTGCGACCATGTGATTATTCAAGTTAATGAGAGGTGGATCAGGAGCAGAAATCTATGTTGCTACTGAGATTAATATTGGACAGTACCAGAGTGAAGGCTCTGGTCAGGCTAGAGTGAGATGACCTGGTTGTTCTTGTCTGGGCCACTTAGTGCCATATCTGGCCTAGATATCATTGTACTACCATCTCTACTGTTGTAACTTCTGGTGAGGATGTAGATTCCATTGAGGCTTCTGGATTAGGTGACAGAGCCAAGCACAATCTGGATTGAGCCATCTGAATCTGTGTCGCTCTAGGGCTCCAGGGGTTTGAGGTCACTGTCTATGCTTCTCTGGCAGCTGCTTGAGCTCTGGCCCAGACTTACAGTTTCTCCATATGTCATTTAGATATCTGTCCTGGCAGACCACTTAGGAAGAATTTCTCTCTTTGGTATAGTCTCTGTTTTTCATTGATTTACTCCTTCCATGAATCTGATCAAGCTGTCATCTCAGTCCATACTTGCCTTATCTCTCATGAAAATGAACTTCTGTTCATGCAGAAATGCCTAGCCAAACATTAGGTGGAGCTCAGTGAACCCCTCAGAAGAGGAGGGAAAAGATTGTAGGAGCCAAAGGGGTTGTGGGCAATGGGAAAGCATGGCTAACAGAATCAACTAAAATGGCCTCATTGAAACTCACAGAGACTGAAGCAGCAATTAAGGAACCTGGGTGGGTCCACACTGGGTCTTCTGCATATATGTTGTTGTTGTTTCTTTTTAATTTTTTATTGATATTTTAATTACTTACAATTCAAATGTTATCCCCTTTCCCATTTTCCTTTCCAGAAATCCCTGTCCCACCCTCCCTTCCCCTGCTTCTATGAGGGTGTTCCCCCACCCACCCACTCCCTCCTCCTTGCCCTGCCATCTCCCTATACTGAGTCATTGATCCTTAACAGGACCAAGGGCCTTTCCTTTCATTGATACCAGACAAGGTCATACTCTGCTACATATGTGGCTGGAGCCCTGTGGAATCTTTGGTTGGTGGTTTAGTCTCTGGGAGCTCTGGGAGGTCTGGTTGGTTGATATTATTGTTCTTCCTATGGGATTGCAAACAGCTTCAGCTCCTTCAGGCTTTTCTCTAACTCCTCCATTGGGGACCCTGTGCTCAGGATCTAATGGTTGGCTTCGAGCATCCACCTCTGTATTTTTCAGGCTCTGGAAGAGCCTCTCAGGAGACAGCTATATTAGGTTTTTGTCAGCAAGGATTTCTTGGCACCTGCAATAGTATATGGGTTTGGTGTATGTATATGGCATGGATTCCCCAGGTGGGGCAGTCTCTGGATGGCCTTTCCTTCAGTCTCTACTACACACTTTGTCTCCTTATATTCTCCCTTGAGTATTTTGTTTCCCATTCTAAGAAGGATTGAAGCATCCAGGCTATGGTCTTCCTTCTTCTTGAGCTTATGTGGTCTGTGATTTATATCTTGGGTATTCTGAGCTTTGGGCCTAATATACACTTATCATGAGTACATACCATGGGTGTTCTTTTGTGATTGGGTTGTCTCACTCAGGATGGTATTTTCTAGTTCCATCCATTTGCCTGCGAATTTCCTGAAGCCATTGTTTTTAATAGCTGAGTTGTACTTCATTGTGTAATATGTACCACATTTTCTGTATCCATTCTTATGTTGAAGGACATCTGGATTCTTTTCAGCTTCTGGCTAGTGTAATAAGTCTTCTATGCCCAGGAGTGGTATAGATGAGTCCTCGGGTAATGCTATGTCCAATTTTCTGATAAACTGCCAGACTGATTTCTGGAATGGTTGTACCAACTTGCAATCCCACCGGCAATGGAGGAGTGTTCCTCATTCTCCACATCCTCACCAGCATCTGCTGTCATCTGAGTTTTTGATCTTAGTCATTCTGACTGGTATAAGGTGGAATCTCAGGGTTGCTTTGATTTGCATTTCCCTGATGATAAATGTGGTTGATCATGTCTTTAGGTGCTTCTTGGCCATTCAAGCTTCTTCAGTTGAGAATTCTCTGTTTTGGTCTGTACCCCATTTTTAATAGGGAGTCTAACTTCTTGAGTACTTTGTATATATTGGATATTATCTCTCTATCAGGTGTAGGATTAGAAAAGTTCTCTTCCCAGTCTGTTGGTTGCTGTTTTATCCTATTGACAGTGTCCTTTGCCTTACAGAAGCTTTTCAATTTTATAAGGTCCCATATGTCTATTGTTGATCTTAGAGCATAAACCATTGATATTTCATTCAGTAAATTTTCCCTTGTGCCCATGTGTTCCAGGCTCTTCCCCACCTTCTCTTCTATTAGTTTCAGTGTGATCTGGGTTTCTGTGGAGGTCCTTGATCCACTTGGATTTGAACTTTGTACAGGGAGATAAGAATGGATCTTGATTTGCATTCTTCTACATGCCTTTTATCATCACACTTTGTTACTTAGCATCTCACAAACCCAACTGGCATAAAAGTTTCTGCACTGAGATCCAGAAAAATATCTGATGTTCTAAATGTGATCTAAGCTGAATCCCTGTCTGGAGAGGATATACTCTACAGAGAAACACTGCAGCATCACCATTCACCTATATGTATGATAGGGCTACTCTAACAAATAGTGCATTCCTTAGATCTAGAAGAATTTGAAGGTTAGTAATCTCAATCAAACAATATTCAAAGACCCTTTACTCTCCAATTATTGTGTCAATAGGCTAGCATCACAAATTTGGCAGGGGAGCAGTTATTAAGCATTATATATCCCACACTCTGTATCTGTACTAGAAGGTGGAAAAAGTCTTAGTATCTAGTCATGCTACACATAGTAATGAACCACTGAGATTACCTACGACTCTCTATAACGTATTTATGGCTCTCTATAAATTATAAAATGGATTTGTGCATTGGAGAAGGAATTAAATTTGATAATATTCTCCTCCCTTCAGTGTTTTTGTCTGGGAAAAACTCAATGTTTTCTTTTAACAAATTGCTTCTTAAGCCATTGGGGAATATAGAAAATTGGAGTAACAAGTATATGAACCTAGGTGCCCAGAAACAGTTTTGGCTTAATGTAGTCAGAAACACAACTTTGATTAATTATTTATTCCCAGTGGTTTGAGTGTAGAGAATTCTTATCTATGCACTTCCCTAGCATAAAATTACACTGAGATTTTGCTTAGAAAATGGGCTTTACTTTGGGAAAAGTATTCTAATTATTTATTTTCTTTCTTGAAAATAAAGTCTAGTTAGTCAGTAAACTTAGTGAAGAGTCTCCACTGAATTATTCTAGTGTAGATATAGATTGTTTTGTGCTCTTGGTATATATATATATATATATATATATATATATATATATATGGGTGCAATTGTTGAGTTTTGGTTATGTGAATGAAGCATTAACATTTTACCTGAGAGGGACTTCATTTTGATTATCTGTGTAGCCAATTTTGCATTCATTTACTCATACTTTAGATTATTTTCTCTCTCTTTATACATGCCATGTTTTATTACAGTAATATTCACAGTAGCTAAGTTACAGAACACACCTGGGTGATATGGGGTTAATTTCTATATCAACATGTATGGTACAGCAAACATTTGGAGTTATCTTGATTAACTATTCATTAGGTGTAGATAGGGAATAAAATCTCTGTCTACTCCAAGACTTGTACTATGCTTTCCATACTTCCTTTGCTGGACTTTGCAACAAAGATTCAAAATTTTAGAATCTCTAATTACATTTTTATATGCACAAGAAACATTGAAACTGTGTTGCTTGTAGTGTGTAAACATTCTAGTTGAATGTCATGCTTTGTTAGAGTTAGATCCATGCTTTTGGTTAATAGATATTAGAAAATAGTCATATGCTTCCTTGAAGATAAGCATCAATCCCCAAATGCTTTTTGCCTAACAAACAAACTATCTTCTTGAGTAGACAAATGAGGACTGTTGAAAGGTGCTGTTGGGGCACTAACTAGTGTGTTTATCATTAGAAGCATTCTTCTACTGTCTGAGCTTTGGCATAGGAACAGAAAAGACTTTGAGGGATCCACACTATACTGGATGAAGTGTAAATTGAGATGTGACTAGTAGAAAGAATAAGAAGAGTTTCAGAGAGGAGTATTGGGGAATACTAGGAATAGCTTCACATGAGAGTTTCCAGGGAAAGTTTGACTGTGTTTGAAGTGATACATAAGTGTTCCTGGAAGGGTCGTATCTAGCAAGGACAGTTTAATGAACAATCAAGAGGTACAGATTCTGACACTGAACATCTAATCTTGTAAAGAAGATTTCTTGGATGTGAGTCACTCCAAATTAGTTCCTTAAGGATGGCCAGTTGTTACCCACCCATGTGTGAGCATAGCACCTATGATTTGACTCACTGTCAAATTATGGATGTACTGATCTTCTATGTTGATTTTGACTGATCTAGTCTGATCTTCAAAGGTAAACAAGGTTGGGCCTGATTTGTACTTGTGTGGGATAAAAACTTGAAACTTTAATACTGTGCTGATTGCTAATTGGATATTAAATGGATATAATTTTGGACTTCATTGGAGAATTTGGGCAGCAGAATGTATATATATATAGATAGAGATATTAAGTTAAAGTATATGTGCCTAAAATTAGAAGTGAGTAATTATATCAATCAAAGATATACATTGTATATCTTATAGTGAATGATATTAAGGTAGTTATTCTGCCTGGATACTTTGCATCTACCAGAAATGGTGAAAACCACCTGAGAACTTGAAATGAAATCAAACTTTGGGTTTCTGAGAGATGAGAAGTGTACAGTATAAATGGTACACAAAAGCCTCTGGGCCTTTTCAGAAGACAGGTGTGGATAGTGAGCAGGTTGTGGTCACCAAGGCTGGATAGAGCCAGTCAGACACAAGGACAAAGGTGATATGATGAGGTGCTGTGGCTGAGAATGTGTCTACTCCTCTGTTTACTTCTGGGCAGTGTAAACAATGTGAGATGAGCATATTAAAGTAGTTCAATGTTCCTGTGGGTGAGCCTCAAAATGATGAAAATTAATGACTTATTGATAATGATATTTGTACAAATTCCCATTTTGAGTATGAAGATCAATGCCTAACACAAGCAATTTTGGTGATATATATATTAGAAAGGGACACAGTTTATTATAGGAATATGAGCCTGATGGTCACATTGTTTTCATAATCAAGAAGCAAAGAATGATGAACGTTGGTGAGCTACTGGCTTTGTGCATTTTATTCAGTCTGAGATACAGCCCTAGGAATGGAGCTGCCCATTTAAGGTTGTCTACAGGCTTAGATATTTCAAAACCTTTTTGTTTGTTTGTTTGTTTGTTTTTCAAGACAGGGTTTCTCTGTTTAGTCCTGGCTGTCCTGGAATTCACTCTGTAGACCAGGTTGACCTCGAACTCAGAAATCCGCCTGCCTCTGCCTCCCAAGTGCTGGGATTAAAGGCATGTGCACCACTGCCTGGTTCAAAACCTATTTTAATAAGGTTTCTCAAATTCTCACCAGACCCAAGAGGACCTGGACCTCTTAAAAAGTAGTTCTTTGGGGGTGATTCTACTCTCCATTGTCAGTATTGCACTATTCTAGTTCAGTAGTGTCAGGATAACAATAGTCCAGGTCACCTGGAGAGGAATTAGCAAGGACAGCATGAACAAGCAGAAATAACCAGGTTATGTAGCTGATTCATGAATCAGAATGAGTCAGCAGGAGCAACCAGAACCAGCAGGAATACCAGGAGAACTCTGTCATGCCTCACTTAATGAAGTGAAGATAACAAACAGTTGTGTTTTGAGTTTTTATGGACTAAGCTGACAAATAAGTCAAAGGTGGCTAACTCATACCTGGTAATGTCCTCTCTGTTCAATAGTGTGCTATATTTGAAAGGGGCCTTTCATTCTTGTAAGAAGATTCCATTTCAGCTAAGAAGCAAGACCAACGAATACTTGCATAGCAAGCAATGCAACTGTGTGGTCATTGTCTATTGAATCCTATGTATAATTACTTCAAACATCACATGTCCTCTCAGAAGTCTTACTTCAGGAAAATATCACATGAGTCTACTTCAGCAAAATATCTCATGATTCTGCTTCAGCAAAAACATCATGAGTCTGCATCACATGACACAACTAGTGGTCTTCATCCCTAAGACAGCCTGTTATTGAGACTGTAGTGATACAGCCAATTTGTAAATCAGTATGAAGGTTCTTCTCAAAGCTAGAAATAGTTCTACCCCATGAGTCAGCTACATAACTATTAGTAATATATTAAAAACATTATTTCCTACTACAGAGACACTTCTTTATCAGTGTTCACTGCTGCTGTATTCACAAACAGTTGAGAAATGGAAATAACCTAGATGTCCAACAACTTATAAAAAGATAATTTTAAAAATTTGTTACATATATACAATGAAATTTTAGTCACCTCTACAGAGAAATGAAATTATGAAATTTACAGGTAAATAGATGAAATTGCTAATAATCAATCAGACCAAGTTATCTCTCCCATATGGATACCAGTTTAAATCTTTAAATTTTTGTGCTTAAATTGGAGTACCTGCAGAAGTCAGGAAAGTAGAAAAGCTCCTGAGATGAAAGAGCAAGATTTCCAGGGTTGGGTGAATAGAAGAACATAGTAGTTATTAAAAAGGAAGGAGGAAATATGGGGCTGAAAGGGTTTAGTGGGTGTGGCATGAGGGGAAGGGTAAATGAGTGTTTATGAGGATAAATAACACTAAAAATCTTTGAAAGGGCCACATGGAAACCCATTATTATGGAAGCTCCCAAAAATATATGCATCTACAAACAGAAATGATTGAAATGGAATCTTCTTACAAGAATGAAAGGCCCCTTTCAAATATAGCACACTATTGAACAGAGAGGACATTACCAGGTATGAGTTAGCCACCTTTGACTTATTTGTCAGCTTAGTCCATAAAAACTCAAAACACAACTGCTTGTTATTATAGTCAATTATGCTCTAGAACTTAACAGTAAGAGAGACCCCATTGCTGAAGAGTTCACATCATCTGAGTCATGAGAAATAGGAAAATCACACAGTCAGTAAGTTTAGTCTTTACCAGCAAGCTTTCAAAAAGAGCTGTAGGATGTGTATGCCTGTGGAGAAGGAAAGAAATCAATGGCCTTTGTCAGATGTGAACCATACTGGCTATAATAATGAATGGATTGTCAAGATATGCCAATTGATACAACAGCATGAACATTATAAAAGAAACCAAGTACTTTCTGATTGGATGGCTCCACAAAAAGGAAACATATCTTATTGTTAACTGGGTCAAGAACCCATAGCTAGGTAAGACCTAGAGTCTATAGGGAAAATGCTCCTATTTTAATGTTGAACATAATTTATATTTCTATAATTTTTTCATAACTTAATATTATTATTAAATTGCTTCTCAAACACCTATTCTTATACTTATATATTAATAGAGTTTGCAACCCTAATCAGTGAAGCAACTTCTTTGTGGTAGATAGAGATTAATACAAAGATTATTCGTGGGTAAAAATCTAGAGTATAAGACAAGTGTACTCCTAAACACCAAATCTATATTCATTGTATGTTCCATTGGTCAGATCTGTCTACTTAAAGGGACCAGAGCTGCATTAAGGGTTTCCACTCCAATGACTCTCACTTCCTCCAAACTAGTAAGTTTAAGTGACATTTCATACCTTAGGCAGAACTTTCTAGTTGTGGTGTACATCATTGTCCCAACCAGAAATAAGTCCCTAGCATATTTTTCACCAATAAAAGGATAATGTAAAAATACCACAGTATTTTTGAACCTCATCAATGTATTTCCTATTACAGCCATTGCTGTTCAGTGCTTTAGGTCCATTTAGGGTAACAATGATAGATGTCCATCAATGGGGAGCCTATATGTTTGGAGGTGTGATGAATTTCCCTTCTCTCTTGGGCTTAACTGATTTAAGATTAAATCAGATTTAATCTTAAATCTGATTGCATAATCAAAACAAAGACAAGGAAGTAGTTTGTCTATCATGACTGAATTGTGAGATTTGAAAGTCCTGATGATCCTTTCGTTGTGGGTGGAGGTGGAAGGCGTGGATGAAATCTTTACTTGGAAAGGCAGAAGAACTTGAAAGTTGGCCAACATAAAATTTAACAGAAAGTATATTTGTCTTCCTAGAACCTCATTTTTATATTTCTGCCTATCAAAGATATTTCTGACTACCAGTCCCACATTTCCCCTTCTCAGAAATTTGACTAAATACTGCTGGAAGTTTTAGGGTGACCACTACCTTATATGTTTATTAAAAACAGAAAAGCGAATGGTTGGCAACTGCAATCAGGTTTCCCTGGGAAGACTAAGAGGCTACAGCAGAGCTTAGTGGTTAAGGCTGGGATCTAAAAGAAAGTACACTTTTTGATCCTGGCATGTCTCCTTTTGAGCATTTCCAATACCAGATGTAACATCTGCAAAAATACATATAATGATAATAGTATCCCTGCCAATAGTCTAATGAAAATAATTTTCTACCTTATCACGAAAAGGCCCATATCAAAGGTGAACATTCAGGAGAGCCAATCAAAATATGCTTGACACACATTTTCATATGTTTCAACAAGGTTAATGATGTCCTTCCCAAACTTACCTACAGTGATGTATATTTTATCAAGTTGTCCATTGCACTGGGTCACTTTTACTTGCTTGAAAAACTTTTGTGTATTTCTAACTACCTTGTAAATAATCCCTTTATTTGAATTCAAACAGGTATGGTGAGAAAGAGAAGGATATAATGTGATAGGAACCCCTACTGATGATTGGAAAAGAGTATTATTACAAGGGTAAAGTATACAATTCAATAGTGTCTGGAGTAAAGTCAACGAAGTCTTTCTGGAGGAAGTTGTCAGCTATTACCTCCAAAAATGATAATACCAGCCTCTATTGTGGCTGTTAGTAGGTATTCCAGGAAAAACTCTCTGCAAAAATATTTGATCCTCACATAGAAAGAAATTAAAGTTGGGGCATGTCTATGCAGAATGTTGTTTCCTAGACTACCCAAGCTAGGAAACAAAATCTCAAAAATACTTGTATGAGGGTTCATCCATGTTATTCCTGGCTTGGAGGTCTCATTTGAAGAATAATCAAAAGGTAGTTCTGTCTCTGGGTCCTCTCAGGTTTGGCTAAATGAGTAATGACCATCAAGAAGAGTGAGACTTCAATTTGATGCCCTCAGGGTGAATCATCTTGAGTTCCAAGAAAAGATTAGAGTTCTAATTAAGAGAAGAACTGTATGAAAGTCAAAGTACCACAAACAGCACAAAGATACAGAGCCGACTCTCCTGGATGAAGAGGAAATCAGAATTCGTAACAAATCATCTGAGATAGTCAAGATTTTATGTTAGGGACTGAGATGGGTTCTCTTGTTCCCTCAAACTTGACTTATTTGGGCTATCACAGAATCACAGAAAATGGCATAATCCAGACCAAGTCAATAGCTGCTTGTTTCCCAATACAGAAGGCTTCTGAGTTCTCTTTGGTAGGGGAAAAAAAAAAAAAAAAAACCCACCAAATCTTTGTCTTAGAGGAAGAGAAGAGTCTGAGAGTTGGTCATAGTAAAGATTTAAATAAAAAGCACCTTCTTCAAGCTGGAACCCCTTTTTCCTGGCTTTCTACCAACCAAGCATGTGTCTGATTTCCAGTTCCTCAATAGCCTCCTGTAGGGTTCCTTTGACTGTTCAGTAGGCAGATTCTAGTGGCCATCAATCAATATAGACTATTGTCAGTATGTTGGAAGCAAACAGTAACATATGATGAAATGGCCAACCATATGTTTAATTGAATAAAAAGTAGAAATCTGAGTGGGGACTGAGGTAGAAGATCACATAATGATGCTTGACTCACATAGTCCAGACTGTTGGCTCCTGTTGTACAGTTTCAGCAAGGAGCCCACATGACCCAAGTTAAAGCATTTACCAAGCCAAGTAGAAAGTATGGACTCATAGTGAGACAACTCTAACAATTGCTGTCATATATATTTGAGTTAGGTTTAATCTCATGTCTGTGGCCAGATCCTATGTTTGTTACTGTACGCCTGGCCAGAGATTTGTGGTAGAAACGTTCTAGATGCCAACAGGAAGTTCTTTGGTATTGTTTGTTCAATTTAATTTGTTTGGCATAGAAAAAAACAGTTTTTTCAACTTCTTCATTTTTTACCATATTTTACTATTCTTCAGTGTCTAATACATAGAGGTAAACAATTTATAGTATTTCACTCATCTTGACAAGAATCCCCAAAGTTAAATTACTCAAAATGTGTGATTGTTGTTGTAATCTTGTGTTCTAATGTTGATAAAACTGAGAAATATTTATATGACCCCATCTAAGACTCAGAGAACTTTTCAGAAGAGGTGACTGTATGACTAAAGGACCTGGAGGAAGTCAGGAAATCTGGTATACAGTTAATTACGCACATCATGGAAGACCAGTCTCATGGGACAGAGGCTGTGGTGGTGACTCACAAAATTACTAGGACCCAAGGCAGGGGCTCAGACGTCATTAACAGAAATGACTTGGTCAGGTGTCCTGATAAGGGACTGTTACAGAACCTCAGAAATGAGTCATGAGATCATCACATTCGTTGTAGATGTTACTTCCTTCTCTGCTCCCAGCACTCCTACAAAGCATACTTACCAGAATCCTACCAGACTTTCAAAGATCTACCACCAATATGTCTCAAATGATTTTTAAAAATCAAAACAGAAATAAAAACATATGTGCAAAAATCCTTAATTAAGTACTTGCAAGCTAAATTTAGGCATATATGAAAATGACCATGATCAAGTCAGCTTTGTCCCTGAGATTCCAGAATCATTCAACATACTTAAGTGATCAACCCACTTACACCATCATCCTAATTATTTGCTTTGAAAACAGATATACTACTAGATTAATGGTTCTCAAATGACAAATGTGCTGATTAGTTTTTGTCAATTTGACATAATCTAAAGACACCTTGGAGAAGGGAACCACATTTGAGGAATTGCTCCCATCAGACTTTTGGACATGTCTGTGGGGCATTTTCTAATAGATGGGGTGATTCAATCCACTATGGGTAGTGGCATCTCTGGGCGTTCCTGAGTTGTATAAAAATGGTAGCCAAAGAAGAGCCTAGAATTAGTCAGTAAGGAGCATTCCTTCATTGTCTTTGCTTAAGTTTCTGCTTTCAAGCTTTTGCTTTGAGGCCTTGAATTAGCTTCCTTCAATTATAGGAGCTACAAGATGAACTAAACTTTTGTGTCACCAAGTTCCTTTTTGGCCATAGTGTTTATCATAGCCACAGAAATCAAATTAGGCCAAGCTCCTTCCAGTTCTTAAAATGTAGCAATTTATATAGAGAACTATTATGCAATATTTAAACTGAACTGGGGTAGAAACGGAATGTAGATCAGATTACCACAAGATCTTTACAACACGTATTAATCCATATCAAAAGAAATGTCAAAATTAAAGAAAGAAAGAACTTGACTAGAATGAGACCACACAAGTCTATTGGCCAATTTTGTAAGAATTGCAGAAAGAAAAAAAAAAAAAAAAAGAAGAAGTAACACCATCTGGTTTCTCAGTCTCCATTAGGCGTTGCTGGATGTATATGAACTCAATCATATTTTTCCATTCTGGAATTATAGTAGACAATCCCAATAGATGTAGACCTGTGCAGCTTTGACAAGTTTGTTCAACCAAAATATCATTTCAAAAAAAATAATAACACCATGTAGATATTTCCCCTTGTGTTCTTGACATTTCTGAGGAAAGTAAGTTGGTAAAAATTAAAAAAAAAAAAAAAAGAATCATCTGAAGGTATACAGCAAAATTAGTTTCTTTACATTCTCTTTTTTTTTTAAGTGAAGTGAAGTAGCCTATGGTTATTTAAAAAAAAAAACATTTTAATTTAAAAAAATTGTTTATTTACATCTCAAAGGTTGCTCCTCTTCCCTATCTCCCCAAACAGAGTTCTTCCTCCCACTCTGGAGCATCACATCTCTACAGGATCTTCCACTGAGGCCAGGCAAGGTAGCCCTCTGCTACACAAGTGTGAGAGGCTGCAGACTAGCCAGTGTGTACTCTTTGGTTGGTTGCTCAGTCTTTGGGAACTCCTAGTAGTCCAGGTTAGTTGATACCCTTAGTCTTCTTATGGTGTTGCCATCCTCTTCAGTTCTGTCAATCCCTCCCCTAACTCTTCTGTATAGGTTGTTGACCTCCATGCAATGTGTGGCTATGAGTATCTCCATCTGTCTCAGTCAGCTGCTAGTATATTCCTTGCACTCTTAACTTGTGGAAATACTTCAAATGATAAATGAACGGAGTACATGTGTACTTTAGACATAAATATCTGTCGTATATTAAAAATTGGGAAGCTTTTCTGATTTTTGGAAATTTATATTCTACAATAAGAATGATTTGAAAATGATTATTTTCATTTTTCACTTTAATGGTTGATAATTATAGTGTGGACTATGCAGATTTTGATGTTTTTAGTCTTCTTGAATATTTAATTTTAGGTCATTTTCTATAAATAAATATTACGCCAAATTTTGGTTGTGTATTTTCAATCGCATCAATTAAAATTTCTGTAAAACAGAAGGTTTTTTTTTTTTTTCAAACTAGAGTTACTAAAGGTAAATGAATTTTAAATTTTATATATTCTGGTTTATGCTCTAGGTTTGTAAATTATTTTTATGCTAAATTTTGTTCATCTGTGAGATGTAAGTTGATGATGAAACTAACATTGATCACTGTCAAAGATG
The DNA here is from genome assembly GCF_011762505.2 of Arvicanthis niloticus. Lineage (NCBI taxonomy): Eukaryota > Metazoa > Chordata > Mammalia > Rodentia > Muridae > Arvicanthis > Arvicanthis niloticus. Next base: position 34,507,800 of record NC_047665.1, read on the forward strand.
TAATTTGAAGGAGTTTGATTTTCAGAACAAAGTCAGAAAGAAAATCAAGATGACTAGGGCTTCTGTGATCCAGCAATCAAAGATAAAGTTTAACACTCAGCAACTCCTGCATACAATGAGTCTTAAGACAAAAATATTGCCCTGTCATCTGGATACAAGGTTCTAGGTATATAGTATCTGACAAAGTATGGTGGAAAGTCTGCTAAGTTAAAAGTATTTCTCTCATATTAGCTAAGAACAGGATGTGGAAAAAATTGCTTAATCCTTTTAAGTTTTCTTTTTTATCAATATAGTTTGGTGACATTACAGTTCAGTCTACTCACAAGGTTATTGTAAATCTCATCCTTCCAGAAAAAAAAAAATGTGATTTTTTTTTGGGGGGGGGGATAAAATAGAAGTTCATAATATTATTGTTAATAGGTGCAAATCGAGCCCAGAATCTTTTTCATGCTAGGATTCTTTTCATTCCCAGATTTAGGCATAGATAATCATCTACTAATTGTTAGGCATAAAGATACAATTAATCGATAAGAGTTTTATCCTTGTCAAAGGTGCAGATACTGCCCTTTTACCAAACAGCTTCAAGAAAAACAACATGCGTCTGCCTCAGCAAAACATCCTCTCACAAGACAGCTTCCAGAAAAACATCACATGACACAAGTGAATCTCCAAAGAAACCAGAAATTTCCACTTCAGCTTATACCAAAAGCACTATATTGAATAGGAGTTGAGAGAGTGGATACCCTTGTTTCTTGCTGAATTTAGAGGGACTTTAAAATGTTTTTACGTCTGTTACTTCCTTTGCTTTAAGATTGTCATGTTTAGCCTTTATTTATTTCTTTTTTGCCTGGTTTCAGTTTAATGTTGTCCACTTTGATCAAATGTCAAAAATGTTCAGACCATTTATGCCTCTATTGGGATAATAATGTGATTTGTATCCTTTATTCCTTCTGGCTGCTTTTGACTTTATTAGCTTACATGTGTTGAATGTTCATTTAATATTTTCCCCTGTACTTTTAATTTAGTATTACAACTATTTTATGAAAAGTATTTCCTCTATATTTATTAGAGAATTTCCTGTAGTTTCTTTTTATGTTGTGTGTTTATTCTGTTCTTTAATTCATCTTGCTATTAGGTGTCTGTATAAGTTTGGATCTTTTGTCTATTTAAATCCTTCTTGAGATACGTGAGTTGGTGATGTCCCTAGGTGTTAAATATACTGCTACCTCTTCTTCAGTCTAGAGTCCTTAATGATTTGGTTTTAGATTTATTTTTATTCTCTATATTTTGGGTTTGGATTGTATGTATGTCTTTCACCCTGTGCCTACAATGCCCACAGAGGCAAAAAGAGGACATTGAATCCTCAGTACTGGATTACAGATGATTGTCAGCTGACAGATGGGTTCTTGAAATCAAACCGGGTTCCTCTAAAAGATCAGTCAGTGCTCTTAACCACTGGGCAATCTCGCTAGCCCAGTTTCTAAATACAAAAATGTTATGATAATATTTAAAATTATTTCTGCATACTTTCATTTTCTACCATCTCTTTCTTTGTACCATCTTGTACTTAGTTTCCAGTTTTAAAGTCTTTGTTTACCTGTGGTCATGTGTTTGAATGCGTGGTCCATAGGTCACATTCTTAGTAAGTATGGCCTTGTTGGGGAAGGTGTGGTCTTTTTGGAGGAAGTGTGTCATTGTGGGACAAGGGTTGATCATTGTGAGGCAAGGTTTGATGTCTTCTATGCTCAAGCTATGCCCAATGACACAGGCCCTTTATGCTGCCTGCTGGTCTAGATGTAGAATGTAGGCTCCTCCAGAACCAAGTTGGCCTGCATGCTGCCATGCTTCCCATCACGATGACAATCGATTATACCTCTGAAATTGTCAGCCATCGCCAATTAAATGTTTTTCTCTGTAAAAGTTGCCTTGGTCATGCTGTCTTTTCACAGCAATGGAAACCCTAACTGCCTGAACTAAAACTAGCCATGTTTTTGTTGTCTCATAAAATAAGCACAATATTTCTAAAGAATGTAAAACAGACTATATAATACAAAAATACCTTTTCTAAGACACTCAAAACTAAGCTGAATAAGAGTGAACATTTTTTTCTTGTTTTTGATTTTAGAGAATTGATAAAATTTTTCCTGGTTATGAATAATGTTGGCTATATGTTTGTCACATGTGCCCTATATTGTATGCCATGTGTCCTCAGAGCTCTTATTATGAAGGAATGATCAAACTTTCTAAAGTACAAAGTACATACTGACTCTATTCAGATAGTCATGTGATTTATTTCTTTAATTTATTTGTTAACAGTGTTGGATTACTGGTTCACGTATTTTGAATATTCATTTCATCTCTGTAATGTCAACAATTTAATCATGATTGGTTGCACTTTTGTGTACATTAGTTGAAAATATATTGCTTGTCACATTTGTCTCCAATATCCCATTAACTATACTTTATCTACTCTTGTTAGTAAATATGGCTTGCTCAGGCTTCCCAGAAAGCTATAGAATTCTGTCAACTTTTACCATTAATGCCTCAGTAATTCAATTGGATTTTTTAAAATTTTCTTTTATTTTGGTCACTTAAAATAGATTTTTTTCATACAATATATTTTGACTACTGATTGCCTTTTTTTAACCCATTGCAGAAATCTTCATGTTCCCTCCCATCTGAATCCACACCTTTTCTGTCATTCCATAGAAAACAAAAAAGTATCTAAGGAATAATATTAGTATATAAAAATAAATAAAAACAAACAAATTAAAATGGGAAAAAAACAAACAACAGAAAGAGCCAAAGAGAAAGCATAGGAAACTTATATTGACACAGAGATACAGTATTCTTACACATAAGAATCTCTTAAAAACAGAAAATGGAAGCTTTAATATACACACAAAGAACCTGAAAGGTTAAATACATTTTTTTTTGTCTTAATACTATGAGATAAAGAACGTCCAAAGATGTTGTTGAGTTTGTTTTGTGTTTATCATGTACTACTAGGAATGGAGGCTACCCTTAAGTTTGATTAGTTTCCCTAGTGAGACTCCTTTGGAGAAAACTAATTGTTCATTTGAAAGTGACTGTCAACTGAAGCTTCTGCATTATGGATGGATGTGTATTCTCCTTCTCCTTCAGGCTCTAGGACTCTATGTGGTCTAGACCCATGCAGGCCCTGTGCATGCTGCCACAGTTTCTGTGAGTTCATATGTTTTCCAGTCCTGTTGTGTCTAGAAGGGGTCTTGTTTTCTTGAACTCTTCCACCAACTGGGGCTCTTATTCTCTAATTTCGACCTCTTCCTTAGTCTTCTCTGAGATGTGAGGAGAGGGATTCCATGGAGACATTTCATTTAGGGCTGAGTGTCTCTCTCTCTCTCTCTCTCTCTCTCTCTCTCTCTCTCTCTCTCTCTCTCTCTCTCTCTCTCTCTGCATATATCCATATATTGTCTGATTGCAAGTCTCTGTATATATTCCAATCTACTTCAGGTGTAAACTTCTCTGACGATGGTTGAGCAAAGCATGGATCTATGAATATTACAGAATGTCATTTGAGGAGTCAATATATTTTTTTAAATAACTTTTTTTATTTGTTTACATCCCAAATGCTGTCCCATGGTCCCCCCTCACAGAGTCCCTCCCACCATTCCTTCGCCCTTCCTCCTCCAAGAGGGTGGACCTCTCTACATATCTTCCTACCCTAGCACATCAAGTCTCTGGGAATCAATTTATTATTGATTTGTTCTTTTAGCAGAACTGTAGTATTTGGTTTTGTCTTGGGTTCCTGGCCTATCTAGTCTCATGTTCTTAGCTCCCTAAGCATTAGTTATGGGTCATATCTCATGGAGTGGGCCTTAATGCAAATCAGATATTGGTTGGTTACTTGCCACAAGTTTTATACCAGTATTGTACCAGTGTATTTTGCAAGCAGGTCACCCTTGTAATGGTTCGAAGCTAGGTTAGTGTTTGCCTTTCTGCTTTGGTAGATACTCAAAGTATCTTCCAGTACCACAGATATTGATCCAGGGGTGTGAAGGCTCTAGGTGGACACCAGCTTGACTTTTTTATGTTCAATAAGTTGTGCAGATATTATCTTGAATAATAGAACTTTGCTCTTAATATGTGGAGAGCTACCATTAGCAAGGCTGGGTTGCTTAGAAGTTCCTATTGGGTCACTTTTGCAGAGAACTTGATTAGATACAACCCATTTCTGGTACTAGAAGTTTCATTTCATGATCATACATGTCCAGTTTGGGCTTTGCCTCTCCTATTATTTTGCAATTTCATTTAAAATATCTTCATATACGTATATAATACAGAAAGCTTTTGCTGTACCTGGTTTCCATATCATTACTTAAGAGGCCCTTAGTTTTAGGTGTCCCTGTTTATTTCTCTCTCCCATCCTTCCCTTTTCTGTGTCAGCCTTCCATTCCAGTCCTTCTCATTCTGCCCGATCCACCCATAAGTATTCCATTTCTTCTTCCCAGGAAGGTCATTCTCTCCCTTCTAATACCTTACTAGCTTCCAAAGTTCTGTGATTATATAGACTGTAGCTTTTCTTATCAGTAACTTAACAGCTTGCCTCCACAAACAATTTTTTTTGAAGGTGGGGGGTGGGGAGGGTTCTGAGTTACTCACTCAGAATGACTTATTTCTAGCTTCATCAATTTACCCTAAAATTTAATGATTTCATTTTTTAAAACTGCATAATAATCCGTTTTATAAATATATCCCATTCTTTAATTACATTCATCATTTGAAGGATATTTAATTTGTTTATTTCCACTATCTGGCTATTATGAATAGAGCAGAAATGAACACAGTTGAGTAAGTTTCTCTGTAGTAGGATGAAACATACTTTAGGTGTATCAACTCACATTTGAAAAACTAAATTTTCTTACATGTTTTTGAAACACTAATACCTTAGATATATGCTATCATCCCATTTTATCATAGATTCCTTACTTAGAGGAAGTAAGGAATTAATGTGGGAGAATAAGTTAACATTTTTTTTAATCCATCATTGAAATGACAATTAAGAGACTACCAGATTTTTGCAGGTATGATATTCTGCCTTAGTTTAAAGTCTAAGATGCTTACAGTTTGAGAAAAAAACTTAGATGAAATCATCCCTAATCTTAAGGGATCAGTTTTCCTGAAGAAGCTTCCTATGTGTAGAGAGAATATTTTAAATGATAGAAATTTTTACCACTAGTCAATAATAAAACTTAAAATAATATGTTATAAATGTTTGAAGACAAAAATTTGCCATGACTTCCATCCTTAATCTAATTATAAAAAGACAGAGAAACAGAAATCCAGAAGAGGACTATACTGTTAAGGTTTCATGAGTAGAAGCCCCTGTCACAGCTAATAGACATAACCTCAAGTAGGTATCTTTTTCTTAGGGCTTTTACAATCTTTCTGCTCCCTGCTTTTTTAATGTTTCTTATGTTTAAGTGTAGGAATTATGTTGAAATTTATCAGTTAGGGTTGGACACCCTGAATTTTGATCAGGTATAGATTTCGTGATAGTCTCAATCTACTGAAAACATAAGCTTTGATGTGGAAAGAAGCTACAATATCATAGCTCAAAGCTAAAAACAACAGAGATTCTGATGGTCATTTCAATAAAAAAATGGCCTCCATTGTCTCATTTATTTGAATACTTAATCATCTGGGTGTGGTACTACCTGAGAATGAATAGGTGTGGTTTTGTGGGGTTGGAGTATGTCCCTGAGGGTGGCTGTTGTGAAAAACACTGTTTCCTGAATTTTTTTTCTCATTATACCTTTTACATATAGAAAGGCTTCTGATTTTCTGTACATTAATTTTGTACCATGCTAATTTGCTGAAGGTGTTTATCAGCTGTGGAAGCCTCGTTATGGAGTCTTAGGAATTTTTTATATATATATTAAATAGTATCATCTGCAAATAAGGATAATTTGATTTCTTTCTTTTCTATTTGAATGGACTTGCTTCCCTTCAATTTTCTTATTATTTTAGCTAAGACTTCAAATGCTATATGTTTCGTACTTTATTAGAAACATATTGAGTTTCTTTCTGTTTAGATGATGTTAAATGTTGCTGCAAATCGTCTATGTTATGTTGTGGTGTATCCCTTGTATCTTTAGTTTCTTTAGGACTTTTATCGTGATGGTGATTTTTGTCTAAAGCCTTTTCTGCATCTAATGAGATGATTATATGGTTGTTGTCTTTTGTCTGTTTATGTGATAGATTATGTTTGGATTATGGTTATCCATTTGCATATGTTGAATTATCTCTGCATCTCTTAGATGAAGCCAACTTGATCAAAGTAAATGGTATTTCCTGATGTATACTTGAATTCAATTTAAAATTATTTTATTGTAAAATTTACAACTATAATCATAAATGGTATTGGTCTGTAATTTTCTTTTGTTGTTTTTGTATCCTTGTATGATTTTTGTTTTAGAGTAATAGTGGTTTCATAAAAAGAATTAGGAAATGTTCCTTCCATTTTTATTTTGCAGAATAATTTGAAGAGCATTAGCACTAGATTTTCTTATATAGTCTGGTAGAATTCTGTGCTGAATCTATCTGGCCCTGGGCTTTTTGAAGTTGGGTTATCTTTTTAAACTATTACTTCTTTTTCACTAGAGATATTTGTTTTGCTTAAATTGCTTATTTTGTCCTGATTTTACTTTAGTAGGTTGAATATATCAAAGATCTTATCAATTTATTTTAGGATTTTTAATTTGCTAGAATGCAGATATTTAAAACACCTTAGGATTTTGTGAATTCCCTGTTACTTTTTGTAAGGTACTCCCTTTTTCTCAAATTTTAATTTGGGTCTTTTCTGGTTTTGGTTAACTTTGATAAAGGGTTGCCACTTGTTGTTGTTGTTGTTGTTTATCTTCTGTTTTATTTAGTTCTGCCTGAGTTCAATTACTTTATCTGTTTACTATTTTCAGCTATTATTTTGCATGACAAATTACAGTAAGACCAGGCACGGGTCATCATAACAAGGCTGGACAAGGCAACCCAGAAGGCAGAAAAAAATCCCACAAGTAGGCAACAAAAGTCAGGGACAGCCTATGTTCCCTCTGTTAGGATTTCCACAAGAATATCAAACTACTACTCCATAAAATATATGAAGAGGATATAGGTCAAACCCCTATAGGCTCCCTGATCTCTGTGAGTTCCCATGAAACTCACTTAGTTAATTTTATGAGTGCTGTTTGAAAGGGATGAATTAGGCTAATTCTATGACAGGCTTCAAATTGGCAGTTAAGGAGACTAGGCCTAAATCTGTTTCCAAGAACCAGGCAAGTCTAGGCAAGCCCAGGCAAGTCAATTACTTAGAAAACCCTCAGGCAGGCTTCAGTCAGCTAGTCAAAGCCACCTGGCCTGAGGCAAGGGCAATGGGTCAACAACAGTTTCCAGACTTCCCTAGCTACTGTTTCCAGCTGCTTGCGTCAGTAATGGTTCTGGAATTTGTATAGAGATGAACCCAACAGTTTAAGATAGTAGTCACCTACCCGGGAATTCCCCTAATGTATTTTAAACTAGGCCTGAGCTCACTTTGGGGTCTCTCTATTTTAGTAATGGTAGACCCCAACATGCTATACTTCTGCAGAATAAAACACTCTTTGCGTTTACATACTGTTTGAGTCTGGGGTATCATTTTTCAGGGAATCATGTCCCTGTGGTATATGCCTAACCTTTCTGGTTTCTCCAATTCTTCCTCCCCATCCTCTGAAGGACTCCCCAAGCTCTGGCTCTGGGACTTTGTATCTGCACCCATTTGCTGGAAGAACTCTCTTTCATGGCTCTGGTCCCAGCATACTCTATAGGCAGAACAAACTATAGGTCAAAAGTTTTTTGATTGGGTTTATGTCCAATCACTCCACTTCAGGTATTGTCTGTTTACAGAAGATGTCAGGTCCAGGCTCCATTTTCTCCATTACTTAGTGTCTTTACTAGGGTTATTCTCATAGATTCCATAGATACTTCATTTCAGTAGATTTCTACCTCACCCTTAAATTTCTCTCAGTATTTTCTTCCTCCACCCACCTTCTTGGGTATCCCTGTGTGACCTTGGTAGGGTCATAGTGACATGGTTTCTGTCCTTAGAAAGGGCCCCAATGTGAACTTCCATGAGTACTGTGGGTCTAAAGCTTGTTTGTGGAATAATGTACATATTTTCTGGACCCACCAGTAGGACTCTTTCATTTTGAGGAATGTCCTCTCTGTTAATGTTAAATGACTCCATGATAATTAGAAACAGCAGGAGTCCAGCATTCGAGGGTGTGGCTATGTCTCAACAAAATGGCAAACCCTAGGACCTTTAGGACAGCCCTTAAGACTATGGAAAATAGCTCTAAATACATGGGTTTGAAAATATATATTTTCTCAACTATGCAAAAATAAGGATGCAATATGAATTATATAAAGGGCTTCATGAATCTAAAGAAATAATAGCAGCTGCAGGATGAGCCAACTTGTTAGAAAATTACTAAGCAAGGAGATATAGAGATAATGGAGTAGTAATGGCAGGACATCCCACCCAGTTATGCTTTGTTTGTTTGTTTGTTTGTTTGTTTATGCTTGTAAAAGGGAGATAGATTTCAGAGTTCAGGATCAGACTAGAACAGAATGAGGCTAGGCTCAGGCATGGTGGAAATGAAAATTTCAGGGCAGGGTCCCACTCAAGTAGCTTATTGACTGTGATTAACAAAGGCAGCCAGATTTCTGATTTCTTTTGCAAAATAGCCTTCGAGACATCTGTATTTTAATATTAAATTATCATTCCCATGTGCCTAATATGAAAAAGCAAACAATTCACCAAGTTCCTTGAGTGTTGTCAAAGACTCATGAGCATAAAATTCAATAAGGGTGACTTTTACTGAGGTTTTGAATCCCAATGGTCTAAACCTAATGAAATATATATGACCTTCATCCAAGTTTCATTGAAAATTTTAGAATATATAACATCTTAAAGGAAAAAAGGTCTATGACATAGATATTTACTTAAAGCAAGAAATTGGCATCAGTTTTTATGAGGAAGAAATAGCTGTGGCTACTTGCAGTATAATTTGTTTTACTCTCAACATAAAAATGAGATGAACCATGTACATAGAACTATATCAGTAGACCTAAAAATAAGATAAACCATGAACTTAGAGCTACATTAGTGCTCATGGTATCTAGGCATCTTAAACCCTGAGGGAAAAATAATGGGAATTAATACTTCCTTTTCCTCATACCAGTGTGTAACCTTAAGGTTATAGTGTTAGCCTATATAAGAGGTAGAGAGTAAAGGCATAGAAGGCTTCCAACTCCAGTGAAGCATCTTCCTGGATTCAAGAGCCTGAGTAGGACTTTGCAGAGATGCCCCCTTCTTTGATTCAACCCTGCTCCTGTAAGTAACTGTTTACCAAATTTCTTCCACTCAGCTTAGGTACTGAATTATATTGCAGAGGTGGTGGACAGTTTGCTTTTCTGGTGTTATCCTTTTCTTATCATGAATGAAGGACATTGATTAATAACTAACCAGGAGAAGTAAAGCCCAGTGGATCTGAGAAACATTTTCAAATCATTATTCTAGGAACAAATACACAGTGCATTTATGGATCTTTGTTACTTAAAAAGCAGTAATCTTAGCCTAGAGTCATGTAGCAGTGTCAAGAGAAATTTTTCATTTTCTTAGGAGACTGAAATAGAGAATGTGAACGTTACTAACACATTGTATGAGAAATCATGATGTTTCTGCATAAATTAAAATAGTCATAAGATACCAATAATATGGAATGATCTACCTCAAAAAGTCATAGTTGACATAGATATGTCCACTTATGACAGTTTTTTTTTTACAGTGTTGATATTTAGCCTTCTCCACCAAATAATCAGAAAAAAAAAGCAGCTAAGGAACATCAATTATATTTATAAGTCTTCCCTTTTATCAAGACATTTTGATAATATTACAGAGACTCCTTCTACTCGTAGGATTATTGTAAACAGCAAGTTCACACAAAAGGAAAACACAATGCAAGCTTTGGGGGAAAACTCTTGAATAGTAATATTCCAGTAATCAATGGATTCAGTGTACAGAATTCTTCTTCTGAGAGGATTCTGTTCTTCCTCAGGATTAAGAAGCAGGCAGTCATGTGCTTATTCCTAGCAGGCAACAAGACTTGGTTAAAGGTGTTGTGCCAGCCTTGCAAACATGCTCTGTTCCCATTGAGTGCAAAACAAAGTCTTGCACAGTGTGACATCTGATAGTGTAAGTTCTCAAGATATTAACTACCTAAAGAAATGGAAGTCATTCCATTCACTTATAATTAGTGGAAGTCCCAAATGCTTGGAAATTTCAGAATCATGTCTGACAGAAATCCAAAGATGTGAGAAGTCACCTACTTGTCAAACTATGCATTTGTTCAAATTAGTTATTTTGTTGCATTTTACAGTGGAAGATGTTACTCACTCACTTAGCTTTTTTTTTTTATTGGATAGTTTATTTATTTACATTTCAGATGTCATCCCCCTTCATTATTTCCCCTCCCTAAAAACTTCCCTATCCTGTCCCCCTCCTCCTTTTTGCTTTTATATCATTTTAATTACATGCAAGTATTAAGGTCAGTTCTAGGTTAAGGAACTAGCAATACAATAGATGCAAATAGTCAAGGAACAAGCAAGACAATAAACACAAATAGTCAAAGAACAAGCAAAGCAATAAACCAAATTCTGTGAATACTCCCATGATCACTGTTTCTTAAGGGCTTATAAGGGTGACCAACTACCCTGTCCTAGCCCAAAGCCATTTTCATGTCTAAAGCCCACTTCCTTGTTCTAGCCTAAGATTTGGATTCCTGCCTGAAATTACTTCTTTGTTCTAGACTAATGTGAGATGTCTGTTTTGCCTGAATCCCACTTCCTTGTCCTTGGCCAGCGTCAGCTTCCCTTAGTTTTATAATGCCAGATCATACAGAGGAGGACAATGGGCAGGGATACTATTACTGTTGAAAAACCTCAGATGAATATCTCTCATTGTACACAGCTTCTGTTCTTTATAGCAGGGACTGTCCTGATGCTGCTGGTGTCAAACCTTTTCCTGTGGGAGAAGGTGTCTTCTGCACCCATAAATGTCAGTGAGGCTGTCCTACATGACCTGAAGAACTTGTTTGATAATGCCACTGTACTTTCTGGAAAGATTGCTAAGCTTGGTGTAATCATGCGCAAAGAATTTGTAAGTACCTCATTATTTCATGACTTTATCCTAAAAGGGAATTTTCCAATTGAGCAGTGCATTACACGATAGTTTAACAGAAAGCATCGTGAAACGAGTTTTTAATACTTCTTTCAAACATAAAAGAAGATAGATGCTACTCAAAGGTGGAAAAGGGAGAATTGGGGCAGTTTCATGATATCTCAAAAACATACGAAACCATTCAATAGTTTTAATTATTTGCCTCTATGTAACTATTCTAAAAAAAGGTCTCATATATGTAGTTCTGACATAAGAACCTAAAAGATATTGCTGGTGAAGAATTGTGACTTCCTTACCTTGTTTAGAGCAGGTCAGTCTCTATGGTATCATTGCTTAGCACACTTCAGATGTCATAAAGGACAAATGTATTATGAGGAGTTGAATGGAATGAATACAACTAATCTAAATTTGCAAGATGTGAAGATGGGAAGTAGATCTATTGCCTCCTTGGAAATGTGCCGGGCTAGAAGTTGCTTTTTAAAGGTTTCCAGTGCATGAATTTACTCAATGGGAAGACTGAGTTAGAAGTGGGAAGAGGCTGAATGTTATCTGTTTCAAGGTCAATCAAGGAGACAATAGACAAAGCTTCAATAACAGGGATACCTAGAAAGTGTGTCTCTGCATTTGCAATAAAATGTATTTATGATGTTTACATAAATGATTTATTCTGTTCCTTCATTCTTTTTTAGTTCAGCAACTCCTTCTCTTCAGACATGTTCAATAAGTTTGTAAGTGCCTCACTGATTTTTGTCTTGTTAATCTGTTAATCATTGCCTTGAGCCTTGCATGAGAAAGTAGCAAGAACCAATCCAAATAAAACCCTTCCCCAGGTGAAAGAAAACCTCAGCCACTATAAAAAGCTTGGAAATGGGACCGCTTCTGAGAATAGGGTTTGCAAAGAATAAAATAGGTATTCAAGTTATTATCAAATTTATGTTTTATTTTTAAACACTTATGCTTATGGCATAAAATTGCAAAAAATTTGCTAAAAAAAGAAAATTGATTATAAGGTCAAAATATTTACATATTAATTAGTCTTCTTTTGTTCTGAATTTCCTTGTTGCTTAGCATCTCCTAAAATGGCCAACTTTTATGTCTAATGCTATTATAATTAATACAATTTCATTCAGGATTTATGGTAGAATTTAAATGGCATATATATATATATTCACTAGAAATAGAAAGTGAATGATTTTTATAATACTGAGTTATAGGAAAAATGAATTTGAAATAATAGCAAACAAGAAATTGATAAATAATCATATATATTTACTATAGCTTTAGACTCAAATTACACTGAAAGATGAAATTTGGAAAATGCTATGGTTTTACTTTTGCCATGTTTAAGGATTCTCTACAATTTATATAATAAAGCTTTATATTAGTGACAGAACAAAAGAATAGTAAATATTAAAAGAGGATGGTAGTTTAGAAAGTTAGGTGAAAGGTCAAATGAGGTTATTGATTTAAACTGAATATTAGGTAAAAGGTCATTCTGTTAATTTTAGATTTTATGCAGTGCTTATTTATAAAAATTACAGGTCTATTAACAGGATTAGTATTCTGTTTTTATGTTCTTATTTTTAATGAACTCATAACATTCATTTAACTCAAATTTCTTTCAAACATTTTCAGATATTAGATTTGCACAAGAGTCAGGAGAAATTAATCAAGTCTTTTAACAGCTGCCACACTGCTCCCATCAACATTCCTGAAACAATTGAGGATGTCCGAAATACCTCCGTGAGTCTTTTACATTTCTCTTAAATGCAGATGATGCAGTTCCTTGGCTGTGCCATGCTGGCAGGATCTTATGAGCACTGAGAGGGGTGTGGCAATTGGAAAGAGTAGGAACAATGGGTAAGAGTGCGCAGTAAAATGAAACTCATGGTATAAACTTGATTTCAGACAGAAAGCATAATATGTTCAATAATATTGTTCATTATAAAATGTTTTTTTTAACTGTTTCAGTTTTGCAAACTATATGTGAATAACTTTTACATTACTACATCATTTCATCTTCAGGAAATCACTTTTCCATTAGAATAGCATATAGCTATATTTGTTCATATATTTTGATTAAAAACCACATGTAACTATTGTTCTATAGTTCACTTACCTTAATATGGTTGTACAATACCTGTTACATAGTTTGAAGACTTTTTGAAAATGATACACCACACGCTGCTGGCCTGGAAAGACCCTCTGAAACATCTAGTGACTGAACTCAGTGCTTTGCCAGGATGTCCTTATAGTATCCTATCAAAGGCCAAAACGATTGAGGCTAAAAACAAAGACCTTCTAGAGTACATCATAAGAATAATATCCATGGTGAGTAATTTTCTTACCCTCTAATTTTCTCTTCTATGAATGATGTGACTTCTGTAGTGAATGATAAATTTTGAAACACTTCACTTTGCAAGATCTAAAGTTAGGCATCTAACCTCTTCATTACAAGATATACACAAAAAAATAACAAGTCTTCCCTCAAGTCCTCTGTAAAGCCCCTTTTTCTGGGCTGAGTATAATACTCACAAATAACTCATTTAATACTCTTATATCAATGACCTGCTTCCTACGTGAAAAAACTGCCCTCAGTTTTTCGATTGTCCATTGGACAAACAGAAGAGAATGTTCAAGTATCAGAATCCTGGATTACCCTCTGTCTAATTGCAAGTGATGTACTTTATTTAGCATTAAATAACCTAAGAAAAAGTATGTATGTACCTCTTGATTCTAAATAATATAAAGACTTACAGTGTCCTGTGACAGAAGCAGAAACTCATGCCTGTGACTGAAATTTCATGTATAACATTTCCTTAAGTGTAATTCAACATTTAGAAGGGCATAGGTCCAAGGAATACAAACACTAATAATAAGTAAATATCATGTTTGGTCAATAGGTTAATCCTGCAATCAAAGAAAAGGAAGACTACCCGATCTGGTCAGATTTGGACTCCCTGCAGTCAGCTGATAAAGAAACTCAATTTTTTGCTCTTTATATGTTTTCCTTCTGCCTGCGTATGGACCTAGAAACACTTGATTTTCTAGTCAATTTCCTAAAATGTCTGCTTCTTTATGATGATATCTGCTATGTCTCAGAATTTTGAGATATTACATGATCCATCTTTTTGAAGCTTCTTCTAATTTTATGCCCTTTGAATATATGATTAAATCTAATGTGTCTATTAATAAAAAGAGACATCAGATATGTCAAGCATGGAAAGAAAATTGGTTGGTATCTTTTATTCCTTTAGTAATAAGTCTATCAAAAGCATCAAAATCTTCCTATCCAAACCCTAGATGTTCAACTGGCAAAGGATACAATTCATAACTCACTTTAGAACTATATAAAGTTAATGTGGATAAAGTTATTAGAATCCATGAATGAAATTAGTATTAAAAGTACAATATTTTTATTACAGATTTGGAAATATTGGGATATGTTAAGAGAGTTGGCCAGGCCTCTAAGCCAACTTTCACAGTAAAATGCCAGAAAAATAAAAGTAACATGCCACTGCATGATAACTAATTGTTAAGCAAGTTTTGAATTTAAGTGGTGGAGTATGTATGAATAAAGTCGTATAAATGTAAAAAAACTCTCTCTATTTCTCATCTCATTTTCAGCTGTTACTTTCTGAGTTTTTGTCTTCTTAGCAATATTGTAAGTATATTTAATCTAGTTTCTTCAGTCCTTGTCTATGAATTCTCATTTGGTCTAGTTACAACCTATCATATTCAAATTATTTAACATATTGCACCATTCTCCTGTGGCTTAAGTCACACTGCAGGAAAGACTGTCTTCATTCATTTCTACTAAGGTTGTCTTCTTCCTACTTCTCTGTATCTGATCCTTTGATTTTGCCAGGATGGGATAAAGAAGTAAGGAAAGGGGGAAGTTCATCCATTGCCAATTTATGTGATGAAGTTAAAGACTGATTGCAAAAAAGTTCTTTTAATTTTTTTCTTTTTTTGAAAATAGATTATTTTCTCATATCATGATTACATATTATCCACCTCTCTCTACTATTTCCAGTTCTACCCTCTCTTTCCTCCCTTCTGGATTCAGTCTCTTTCTGTCTCTGATTCGAAAACAAACAGGGTTCAAAGGTATAATGATAATATAATAAAAATAATTGATAAAATAAAATAAAACAAAAATTAACACATCATAATTGGGTGAAACAAGCAAACAGTAGGAAAAAAGATGAAAAACAGTCACAAAAAACAGAGGCCTACTCATTTTCACACTATAGACTCCCATAAACAGTATAAACTGTAAGGCATAATATATACACAAAGAACCTAGTACAGATCCATGTAGGCCTTGTGCATGCTGTCTTAGTCTCTGTGAATTAATATAAGCATTGACCATGTTGGTTTATAAGGCCTGGTTTTCTTGGTGTCCTCCATCTCCTCCTCCTCTTATATTCTGTCTGCCTTCTCTTCCACAAAGTTCTCTAAGTCCAGGAAGCGTATGGTAGAGACATCCCATTTATGTCTCTGTGTCCCAGAGTTTCTCATTCTCTGATTAATATTTAACTGTAGGTTTCCACATTTGTTCCCGTCTGTTGCAGGAGGAAGATTCTCTGAAAACGACTGTGGAAGGCTCTGATCTATGGATATAATGGCCAATCATTTTAATTCCTTTGATTTTGTTGTTGTTTTAATATTTAAAATAGTGGTATTGGCTTTGTTCTATTAGCTCCTGGCTATCTAGTCTCAGATTTCTGGTCACATAAACAGTGTCAGGTAGGGGATTCACTTCACTCAAACCAGATATTGATTGCTTACTCTCATAAGTTTTGTTCTATCATTGTCCTTTCATGGAGGACATCATTATAGGCCAAGGAGCTTTTGGCTGGGTTAGTGTTTCTGTTTCTCTTTTGGTAGCATGCAGGCTACCTTCCTGTACCAAAGATGCTAGATCATAGAGACAAAGGGTCTATATAGGCACCAACTCAACTTCTTCATGATGAGTGAGTTGTGTAGGCACTATCTTCAGCAATAGGGCCTTGATCTCTGTTTGTGAAGAGCAGACTATAGTTTTGGCAAAAGCCATGGAACCTCTTTGACCAACAACTCAATTAGATATAACTCAATCCCAGGACTGGAAGCCTATGGGGTCTTCATTTTATTTCCTTCTCTCATGAGGCACACTATTGTTTCCTCAGATACTTAGTTGAGAGCATACACACCCAGAAAGAGTCCCTAAATAGATCCTTTTAGCCATTTCGAGCTCTATCATAAGACTGCCATTGGTCTTCTTATCCTGAATACATGCTACCAAAGTGAGCTTTTGACAAACAGATACAAAAATCTCAAAATCGGTCCTGTCAACAATAGAATGGCAAACACTGTAAGGTCACTGTTGACTTCTTGCTGGAGTCCCTACAAATTTTATGCTCTTCATTTAGGTTCAGAAAAGTTAAGAAAATCACATGGGTACCTGAGAATAGGGTGTCATTCTTTCCTTAAAACTCATGAGTGAATATATCTAGAAATAATTTCTTGAGAACCACTCACACAGACATGTTTTTATATGTCTGTCATTGCTAATTTGACCTTACTACAAAACTAAGTCATATAATATTTCAATTACCCAGTCTGTAGAATTGTGATTGTTTAAGGACAGTTCATCTTGCCAGCTGCCTTTAAGCAACCAAGGATACTGGCTCACCTCACTGTCACATCTCTGTAAAGAAAAGTAGATTGCCATGCTACCCATCAAGTGTTAGGGGTATACAAATATGAATAGACAGTGAAAGATTGACCAGCCAGCATCTTGATGAACATAAAAGGAAAAGACTGGTGAACAGAAGGAAATAGAGCTTTGAAGAGAAGGAAAGACTAAAAGAAAGGAAAGTTGTAGAAGACACATTACAATGAACAGCAGGGTGTTTCAGCCTTAAAGTAACAAAAATTTTAAAGTATCTTGCTTTTTAGACTCTCCTAACTGTTGTGGAAATTATTTAATCCCATCCTGATGGAAAATGAAAATTATATTTTTATATTTACAATAATCCATAAACAGTACAAGAGCTGGGTAGCTGTCAACCCTCTACACTGTTAGAATCTACTTTCCTATTGATAACCCCAAATTATTACTTACTACTTCTCTGGGTTGCATGTAACTCCAATTGTTCAGCTCTCAGGGACATGTTCACCTGACCCATAGCATCGCCTTCTTTCTCCTTCTGCTCCTTTTTCTTGTGGTTCTCCTCCAACCCTAATCCTGGAGAAACCTCAACCACACTTATGTCTCCTCTGCCCAGCTATTGGCTGTTGGCATTTTTATTTACTAATCAGAAATGACTTGGGGCCAAGGAGTATGTATAGACTCTCATTTCTGGGACAAGCAGGTCCTAAGGGCCCACATTTAGCATTACCATAGATAACAAAAGACCAAACCTCAACACTTAACAAACTTTTTTTTTCATCTTTATTTCCATACCATTAATCTTCTCTTACTTTCCCGACAGTTTTATTTGTTTTAGGAGTATACATTCTTCATCCATTCATCTGAGTCTTAGAGAAAAACAAAACTTCACCACCTCCCATGTCACAATTCATGAAAAATTTCTACTCCACAATAAATATTCCTAATATTTTCAGACAAGTTTTCAATCCAACCAATTCCTTTCATTATAGTCAGGGTTGCTGGTATTGAAAACCTTCCAGTGCCTCCATCTAGAATAACTAAAATTGTGTAGAACATCATTATTCATACTAAATTCCGTAACACACCTTGCCTTTTGAGTCTGTGGAACATTGTGGTAAGATCCATGTATAGTTCATATCTAAGTTACTATTTGTCAAAAGCATCTAAGTCTATGCTATATTTCATGTTATTTTCTTCTCTTTTGTTTATTCATACTTCTAAATTAAAACATGGAAATTTATCAGTAAGAAGCATTTGGAAATAAAATATATCTTAATTTTATCTTTATTCCTATGTGAATATAAATTTCACAGTATTCTGTAAGTTCATAACAAGATTCAATTTTAGACTTTTGGTAAATCACTCAGATATGGTGGTAAAATGTTTCTGTTCACTAGTGTCACATGACTATAATCTAAATTTTAAGATGAGATTTATTAGAGTCGTTGCTGTTACACCTAATTCTGCCAAGAGTAGCTAGAAAATACATTTCAGAAGGAAGATAACAGCCATTCCTGCTTTAATGAGGGTTAGTATACAATTTATAGATTTCAATTTAAGATGACAGTGGAATAAGAGCAGTAGAGCCAAGACAGAAATAAATGAGACCTAGAAACCAATTGATCTGATGCAGTGGGAAATTAAACACCCCGAGCACTACATATAGCAACAGAGATGATAAAAATAATCTTTCTTTCAGTAGTTTAGGTGAACTTGTTATGGATATATAAACATGTAAATTATTGTACTATTAAAAGAGGGTAAAATATACTGCTAAGAGAAGCCACAAATAACCCCGCCCCCAAATGACAAGTGAACCCACAGTTTTGCCAAATTTTCTGGAATATGATTGTTGGGGATGAAGTTTTAAAGGTTTGATGGGCTACTGATTGGTCAATATGGGAAGACAGCATACTCACCAACTTATTTACACTCACTCTATAGTATACATATATATCCAATGTCCAGAGAAAGAAACTGAGGTTCATTATAAGGCATTAGTAGGTAGTCAATGGTTATTTTTTAATCAGGTGCTAAAATGGGTTTTACTCCAGGGTGATAATGTGTTTAGAATTCCAATGAATGATATATCAATTTTGAGTTTTATCTTAACCTACTATATCAAGGAAAAGCAAGTCATACTGCAAAAAATGAAGGCCCCCTAGAACTTGAAAATACAACTGTTTATCTGGTGTGAAGAGTTATGAGAATGTGTA
Source organism: Arvicanthis niloticus (assembly GCF_011762505.2). NCBI lineage: Eukaryota > Metazoa > Chordata > Mammalia > Rodentia > Muridae > Arvicanthis > Arvicanthis niloticus. The sequence goes on from NC_047665.1 coordinate 34,526,929, forward strand.
GCTGCTGGTAGAAGAAAAAAAAGAAGATGCACAAAGACCTACTGAAACACCGTGCTGAGACTGAGAGAAATTCAGCAAAGACTCACCAATGAGAAATGAATCAAAGGATGTAAGAGCCATAGAGGCATCGGCTGGTCTCATGAGCAAGATATTGAACAGAAGTAAGTGTGTGAGAATGCAGAATGAAACTACATGAAAATAGTCATGATTGGAACAAGAAGAGAGGATGAAGACATTTAAGTGTCTGTCCAATTGTGTTTGAAGTTCATTTTTTAATGTATGCCATTCACTTTGCAACCAAAATTACTAAATTTATTCCAGCTTAAGCAAATCCTACAAATGATACTACTGAGTAGGTATGGTGCCACAAGAAAAGAGCTTCTGCTGTTCAGCAATGATGAGTTATACATGACTTATCTCTTCAGTGAGTTGAAACTAGACAAGGGATCGATCTGTTTTCTTTAAACCTTTGTCCAGTCTTCTAGGAGTTTATGATTCTTTATGGTACAGTTTGGATCTGGAATGTCGCTCAAAACTCACATTTTAAAGCTTTGATCTTGAAGCTTTGGACCTATACTAAGGTGATGAAAATTTACAAGATGTTTGAAGCAAGTTCCTTCTTTGGTGTGTGCCTTAAAGCATTTGCATGCTAGGATGTTGTTTGGCTTGAGCCTGTGTAGGCCATTTACATGTTCTCCCAGTCTCAGAGTACACATGCCTGATTGTATTTAGAAAACACTGGGTTTTTTTTTCAAACTCATCCACTAGCCATGGCTTTTGAACATTTTATGTTCTTTTTCCTATGAGGATCCCTGAGCATTGAGGGAAGGAGGGAAATAAAGATGCCCTATTTAAGGCACAGCATTAAGAAGGCTCTTGTTCTCTAGACACTGAAAAGTTGTAAGTAATCAGCCTTTCAATAGTACATATGCTGAGAAATTTTAATCTAATTGTCATAAAAGAAATATAAGTGGTAAGATAACATGAAACCTCTCAAAGCTCCCAAGTTGTCAAATACTGAATTCAATGACAGTCCAATAGAGAGGCTTTGGTCACATGAGTAAAAATGACTATAATGTTAACCAGGCTTGTAACTTGTCAACATATTTGAGAAGGGATTAATAAGGAGAAAAACCAAAACAAGAGTCACAGAAAAAAAGATATTTTCAAAGTTTGATATGACTTCAAAAGAACATTTCTAGTGAAAATGTGAAAAAATTCAGATGAGACACCTAAGCGTTTCTTAAGTACTATAAGTGTAGAGGACAGTTCACTAAAATAGTATAGCTAATTGAACATGGCTTCATGGCAATCTTGAAATTCATCAGAAACAATAAGCAAGAGAGCACTGGAATAGAGATAGAGATATTAATGCAAAATGGGTTAGCTTCAGTGATAAGAAGTACTTTTGTCTACCAAAAAATCATACAGTGTACACTTTACATTACCCTTCATTAAGCTTGTAGTCACTGAGCTACTGGGAAATATGGTGTATGACAGAGTAGGTAGGATATCACCAGAAGACACAGAATAAAGAGAAATTTCTTGTTCATGGGAATATAATCTTTTGGTTTGGGGCCCTTTAAGAAGATAACTGTTAATTACAAATTGTGGCCAGGACATCAGTCTGGAGGCAGTCGTACACAAGGACCTATGTAGTATGGTGATACTCTATGTGCAGATGAATAAGTGTCCAATATCTCATTCATCCTTGGCCAGCACAACCAGCATGAACCTTCTATACTAAGGCCACTCAGCAGACCTGTGCATGCCTTTTAAGGTGATAAACACTAATGATTTCATTTATATAAATTATTTTTTATTACAACAAACAGCTAACAAAAATCTTTGATGAGGAAAAGTTTATTGAGGCTTCAATATCAAGGGACATAGTTCATCAGGAAAAGCAACATGGGTGTGGCCACACTGCTCCCACAATCAGGAAAAAGGTGATATAAATACTATGACACTATTTCTTTTGCCTCTTTTATTCCATCTGAGACACAGCTAATGCAATGGGTTTGTCTATATTTTAGAGGAGTCCTTACTCCTACGGAAGTCAGAGAGTAGGAATGTAAGCTCTGGCTGCTACTTTGGATATCAGTGTAGAAGTTCCTTAGGCAGCTAGAAACAGATTTAAAATCCTTGGACCTATCATACTATTGAAAAAAATTATTTTATCCTATATAGCATCATCTCACTCTGCTGTAATCACATAGGTTCTTGGCTTAGCATCAACAGTAAAACTTAGTCAAAAGGTAAGCACTCTAGCAAATTGTATTTCTTCAATCATCTTGTGATTTGGGATGTACCATGGCCCCAAATATGTGGTGTTGTTCTAATTACTGTCTTCCACATTTGTTAATTTTAGAGATTGTTTGGTTGTCTACATCTGAGTAGATGGTAGCTTGACTCAACAGACAGTGTTTGCAAAGAAAGCGCATTACCATTTAGTGCTCATCATAACCACACTCAACAAGTGTGAGCTGTCCTTGGTATTCTGCCTATAAGGGGTTATTTAAAAGTTACTAAATTATTACTGAAATGATGAAAACACTGTTGCTTATTTTAGGTGTTTTGTCTAAGTAAAAATGTTGAGAATGATGACTGGAAGTCACTTCTCTATTTAGGCCACTGTAAGGCAGTGCCATTATCAGTGAGGCATTTGAATTCCTTATTTGGAGTCCCTTTTAGTGAGCAAATGAATGGATAATTTGAGAACTCACATGCTCAGCTTAGTCAGGGGTCAGTAGATAACAGTTCCTTTTTTCATGTGCCATACCAGCTGCCTTTTCAGAACACTTCCTGATTCTCCTGGCCTTCAGATTACTCTGTGGCTAATGCCTTTTCATTGATAGCCTTGTCCACTGAAAGTTTCCAAGACTGGATAAAAATGTTTATAGTGTATTCTCTTGTTTTTTTCAAAATAAATAAGTTTAGCTTACATTTCATACTCAAAGGCAAGACTCTTTAATTTTGGTGTATACTATGATCTCAACAGGAAATCATTCCTAACACATGTTTTTAGTAACATGAGCTATCTGTTATCTGTGGCAGGATATTTCCCAATATAGAAAATGTTACCTAATTTTTATCATCTTGACTCTGCTTCTAAGTCCATCAACTCCTGCTCAGTGGTCCAAGAGTATTAGCAGTTAGTGAGGATTGATTCCATTGGTTTGACATTCATCAAAGCACCACATTATTTCTTCATATCTGCAAGAGACCACAGCTTGAATTATTCTCCACTGAGATCTTATGTCTTAGAAGCTTCCTCTGAGCTGCTCAAGAGTGAGGCCTAAGTGACCACAAATGTGATACAGACTATCAAAAATGTATTTGAGATATACAATATTTAATATAAGAAACTATGTAATTACATGCCCCTTGTTATGCTTACATTATTAAAAGAATTCTCATTAGGACTAAGAGGAAAGAGCCTACAGTGTTGCCTGACTTTCATGGTTCCACATGTCACTAAGGCACTTACACAGTACAAGTGAAAAAAAGTACCAAACAAGCAAGATAGATATGCTCATCCAACAGTTATGTAACTGTTATAGGTGGAGCTAAACATGTGGAATTAGATAATGTGACTGATAATATATGACTAGGGATGTTCTGGATCTATCAGGAGGACCTTAATGTTTTATTAAGTTAATGTCAGTTACCTGAAAGAATCCCTTAAAGGGATTGCACTCTATATGACTCTTGTTTCATGCATAATGTGTGCAGATAAATACTTTGAAATATTCCACAGATACTGACTAAATCTCACAAAGGTTCAATATTTTTTAATATAGGTGAACCGTACCGTAGCCTGTGTTCCAATGTTCAGAAAAAATAAATAAAATCCTCAAAACCTGAAAAACATTTGTCCTTCCAAGATCCAGCAAATATTTCAGAAGTGATGTGAATACATAAGCATCTGAATAAGAGGTTAACTAGCCCCCTAGACATGGCCCTGAAATTAGCTAAATAATGCTATGTGGCTGCTTTAGTCATTATGGTGATAAACTATTACCAGTCCTTAGTGAGGAAGAATCATAGAAACCTCATCTAGATTGCAGAGTTTACTCTCTCCTGTACCAAGGAGGAGTGTGGCCTAATGGATGGGGTACTGGACTATATAAAAGGTAGGACTGCAGTGTATCAGCCTTCCTAGGTCATTGGACAAGCTGTGCTGAAGCTTTACAGGGATGTTGCTGCCTTCTACTTAACCATGCTTCTGTAAGTAATTCTTCCCCTAAGTTACTCTAAGTGAGCTTAAACATTGCATGCTTTTACAACACTTGTTTGGATATTTTACACTTCCATGTCATCTATATGCTGCCCAAGTGAATGAACATTTGTTTCTACCGTAATCAATACAAATAAATCCAGATAGACAAGAATTGGGGACAAGAGTTGTGTTTACACAAAACTCACATATCCAAGAGAGTTCAAGAATATGAGATATCTTTTAAAGTTAAAATTCTTACATATATTAATTTAAATGGGTCCAACAGCTTTTCAAGAAGAAAGTAACCTTTCCTGGTTTTTATATCTCTTTGAGCTTCTTAATTGAAATGGATTTAATCAGTGTCAATTATGGGAACATAATAGACAAGGCTAGCAGATACAGATTTGTAGATTGTTGACAATGTATCTCAAGTAAAATAGTCTTTAAAGTAGACATTATACTATTTGCTTTCATTTTGATAATATTTCAAATTAAAGGAATCAGTAACAAGCTGAGACAGGGTCTGACTACATAACTGACTGGTCTGGAACTCACTATGTAAAACAGTTTGACTTCAAAGTCACTGAGATTAATGTGTCTTTGTCTCCTAAATACTGAAATTAAAAGTGTGCTCTACCATACCATGCCCAGCTTATATATTTTTTTTTATGAGATGAAAAACCAGAATCACTCATTGATTGTCTTGTACTAATCTTCAACTTTAAGTCCTTCATATGATAAATATTAGTATATATATATATATATATATATATATATATATATATATATATATGTGTGTGTGTGTGTGTGTGTGTGTGTGTGTGTGTGTGTGTGTGTGTGTGTGTGTATAATTTTGGGAAAATATGGACTTTTGTAAATTTACTTTCTACAATAAAAATTATCTAAACATATTTACTCTTTGCATGTGAAATGTTGAAGGTTTTACTGTCTGCTACATAATTTTCTTTCAATTATTCTGAGTATTTGTGTCTAGATGTTTTTCTTGAATAACACTTACTAGTTCTCTAAATTTCTATTACACATTTCCAATTGAATTTATGTATGGTTCTGTGGAATAAATGTGTTTTCAGAGGAGTGCCACTAATGGTAAATAGACATTTCATTTTGAAACACATATGCAGGATCATTTTGTTGGGAGTAAATTATATGTAGGTTAGGCTTCTGTGTTTATCCATAATTTAAAAAATGTGGTGTAGAAACCGTGCTGATCATCGTATGACTACTAATTTAAAAGAGGATGATTTACAAAGCAAGAGAAGCAGATACAATCAATATTACTACAGCTTCTTTGATCAAGTGATCAAAAAGAAAAATCACTTAATCTTTTAAGTGCTCTCATCTATCAATATAGTTTGATGATAAGACATAGGATCAGCCTACCAGTGATGTTCTTATAAGACCCATAACACTTTATGGCAAATGTCAGTGCATGGAATTATTACAGTGATTTAGCAAAGACAGTTTTTTGTTTGTTTGTTTGTTTGTTTTGCTTTTCATGATAGGATGCTTTTCATGATAGGATTCTCTTCAAACTCAATACTAGGCAACAGATGGTAAGGCATTTCTTCTTACTACTCATGAAAATGAAGCAAACACAGGTACCTTGACCTTAGCATGATGCAAATATTACCCACTATATACAACACAATATTTGAGAGAGTAACTAGTGAAAATCATCATACATTTCTAAGACAAAGTATCTACAAAGGATGACTCTAAAACATTCCACTCACTCTAAATGAACTTAGGTTATGTTTGAATGTTTTTGATATCAGTCAGAAAACATGAAAAATCTCTGGTTCTTCAAACTATATAAATGTGTAATGTATTTATTTATATTCTCACAGTGGAAGATCTTTATTTATTATCACAGCTGCACAGTACCACATAATAGAGTGACAAGCACAGTGGAAAGATAAAAATATTCTTGGTAATGAGGCAGAAATACCATTAGTAACATCAGATAAGTAGATTTTAGCCTTCTGTTCCTATACAGCAGGGGCACTCCTGTGGATATTAGTATCAAATTTGCTTCTGTGTGAGAACATTGTCTCATTGCCCATGAATTTCCATGGAGCTGGACATGGTGAGGTGTACCTCATGGACCTCATTGATCATGCCATCTTGCTGTCTTATGACATCAGTAAACTCAATGAAGAGATACACAAGATATTTGTAAGTACCTAGCTTACCTATGGCTACTTCCCAAAAGGAACATTCCTGCCAATAATTATACTGCATCATATTTACAATTGTTGCACAACAAATTTCTAATAAAATATCTACCACAGATATTGTAAACATCAGCAACTGAAAAACTGAACATGAAGATTGGGGTGGTCGTGTGGAAGCTTAAGACTTAGAAAGAATTTGATGATGTTAAAATTGTTTCTACTGAGCTATTAAAAGAATATCATTTTGAAACAATAGAGAACAAGAGGTTATCTAACAAAGATATACATGTACCATGGTATATGGCTCAAGTCTACAAAAAGATTATCTGTAAAAACACAATTGTCACATAAAAACCTAATAGAAGCAGCTGGGAACCATCTCTGTTTGCCTCATCTATTTTGCACACAGCCAGTCTCCATTGACATTGTACATATCCAACAGAGAATCAGTGCATTGTATTGAACCCAGTGGAATGAATAGAATGAACCTCTTTTCCTGTGATTCAAGATTGGAAAAAATAATATAATAGAAACTCTTTGGTGCCAGGACTCTCTGTTTAAAGATTACAGTTTATGAGAGACTCAGTGGGAAGGCTGGTTATGGAGGAGTTAGAGAAAAAAATTAAAGGAGCTAAAGGGATTTCCACCCCATAGGAAGAACAACAACATCAATTAACCATACCCCACAGAGCTCCCACGGACTAAACCACCAACCAAAGAGTACATATGGAGCAACCCATGGCCCCAGCCACATATGTAGCAGAGGATGGTCTTGTGGAGCATCAGTGGGAGAAGAGGCCCTTGGTCCTGTGAAGGCTCAATACCCCAGTGAAGGGGAACTCTAAGGGGAGGAGGTGAGAGTCTGTGAATAGGTGGGGAAGCACCCTCATAGAAGTAGGGGAAGAGGGATGAGATAGGGTGTTTGCAGAGGGGACACCAGGGAAGGGGATAACATTTGAAATGTAATTAAGTAAAATATTCAATTAAAAAAGAAATGAAATAGATTTGGTCCTCTTAATACCTGCATGTTACTTGTTCCAAGCCAGTGTTAAGGTTGTGACAATAGACATGGTGTCAATAACTATAATGCACACTTAATAAATCTGTCTCTATGTGGGAAGCCATGGCAAGACCTTAATCTTGGCAAACACTCACCCTTGGCTCTCCTATCTACTATTCTTTCTGTTTACCTTCCATGATTCACTTGTCAGTTCTCAGAACTTCAAACAAGGCCTCATAGCAACCCACCTTAGTAACCCTCCTCCTGATCTCTAGATTTAGCCAAATCTTGCTAGATACATGTTTTTAGAACCCTTGGTAATGGAAAGGCTTTGTGAGAATAACTTAGTTAGACTCTGCAGCTGCAGCTAGCTTCCACTATCTGCAAAGCCCTCTTTCTTTTCCTACCCCTCCCCATATCCTGTTTTCAGAGTATATAACATGTGTGAACAATGAAAATTTTGCCAGCTTGATCAGACTTCTTGACTTGCTGTGCCTCCTTATTTTCTCACACATCTCAGTCCTCTCCACAGTGTCTAAGGGTCCCACTTGATTGTCCAGCAGGCCTGGACATTTCTGAAGTTTTAATAGATATAGACTCATGTTGCTTTTTACTTACCATGTTTCTTTCACTACCCTCATTCTGTTTCAGGTCATCAGTGACTTCTGTTCGAAAAAATTCTTTAAATTTGTGAGTACTTCATTTATCTTTCTTGCCCTTCCCCATAAAGCATTCATGCTGATAACTTCATTACAATTTAAGTAAAAGAATTTCATTAACCAAATTTCAAATAATATGATTCCACAGATAAAAGATGCTACTACCAAAAAGGACAAAACAACAACAACAAACAGATAAACAATACCAAGAAACAAAATTTAGAAAGAATGGGGAAGTTTCAGGGAATGTTAGCTGTACACATTACTATGCTTTCTCATTTTTCTCTAAATACATGTATTTTAAAGTTTTATTTATATTTGTGATATAGAACTGTAAGTATTGAAACATGATTTCCTGATATTACTTATAAAAAACTGATCTCCAGTGGCATATTTCAGTTGCCACACTGCAGTGATTCAGTAAAAGAAAATTGTGTTGTAGTTAGTTGTGTATAGAATACAGAAGTACACTGAACTAACACTGTGTCTTTGTAGAGAGCTGCGGTGAGCGGTGACAGTATTCACCATTACAAGATGGCGCTGGCATCTGGTGCTCCCGCAAGTGAACAACTAAACTGAGCATGTGCAACTGGCGAAAGCGCGCCAAGTTACTGCCCATCCCGGGGTGTAATATGGGGTGATGAGTAAGCAGCCAATCAGAAGTGAACACGCCACTCTAGGGTGTATATAAGCAGTGCCCTTTTGGGGCTTGGGTTCTTCCGCTTCATCCTGCAATAAAGTGTGCTATAGTAATACCTGACAACCGCCTCCCGTGTCTCACTCGCGGGCGAGGGGACGCCGAGGAGATGTAGACCCTGACATCTGGCACCGAAACCCGGGAACTTCGAGGCGCCTTGGAGACCCCCCAGACTCGGGGTGAGTTAAAAGACTACAGGATTCAGGTACGTTTCTGAAAGGTATGCTTGGAGTAGAAGCCTTGGTTGTGAGCGGATTTTCAGCGATTGTTGGCCTCTCGCTTGTTCTGCTTGTATTTTTTGTCTTTTTGTGTTGCGCTTACTCTGCCCATCGCGGATTTATTTAGAATGCATAAGGTGGACTTAGATAGGCCGCGGCGTTTTCAGAAGGAGTGTTAGACAGACGCAGATAGACTGCTACCCTCCATCTTCTGTTGTCCTGTGAGTAAGTTCCACGTAGATAAGTGGACAATATGGGACAAACCCACTCAGTGGTCGTGTAGGTCAAGTCGCTCCTAAGACATCACGACATTGACATTAATCTTTCTAATAAATGTATCCGCTCTTTTGTCAAGGAGGTGGAACGAGTGGAGATCTTGAGTGAGAAAAACGCGAGGGCAAGTTACATTTAGCCGTTTTATCTGTCTGGCAGCTTGTATATAATTGTCTAGAGGACAGCCTGCAGCCGTTACTGCAAGCCAAGAAATCTTAGAAGAGGTTCACTCCAGCGTATCAGAATCAGAATGGGTTAGCCGGTGACAGGCCAAAGAGCCTGGAGGAAAGAAAGATGGTTTGAAAAAAGAGTTTAAGGAAACTAAGGCCACTGCAGGGCCTACCAAGAATAGTAGCCCTCCACCGGCTGGTGGGGAGAAAGTACAGGTTAAAAAGACTCCCCTCTATCCTACAAAAGAACTCGCAGCTGTAGGATTGAATGATCCAGATGATGAATTGTCCACGGAAGAGGAGGAGGATCTTGAGGAAGAAGCAGCTGCCTATGAACAAGATGGATATGGGTCAGCGGCCACACGCCCTAAGGCAAAAACAGGAAGGGCCCTTGCCAGCAGCCCCACAGCCCCCCGACCTATGCCTCGGGCCCTCCCTCTAGCTCATTTTTTAGCCCCAAGACCTGAAACAGCTACAGCTGGCATTTCCTGTTTTTGAAGGGGCAGAGGGAGCCCGTGTTCATGCCCCAGTAGAGTATAGACAGGTCAAAGAATTAGCTGAGGCAGTACGCACATATGGAGTTGGGGCTAATTTTACCGTATCCCAAGTGGAGAGATTAAGTGCAGCTGCCATGACACCAGGAGACTGGCAAGATACCGTCAAGGCGGTGCTTACCAACATGGCCCAATACCTAGAATTGAAGGCCTTGTGGCACGAGGCACTACAAGCACAAGCCAGAATTAATTCAAACACTGAGGGACAACAGTTATGGACTTTCGACATGCTGGCAGGAGTTGGCGCACATGCCAATGACCAGACCTCTTACCCTTGGCAGGTATACACACAAATAGCGACAGCTGCTGTTAAGGCCTGGAAGTCTCTCCCCAGGCGAAAAGGGAGTAATCATTATTTGTCCAAAATAACTCAGGGGACCAGTGAGTCCTTTTCTGACTTTGTGGCCCATATGACTGAGGCAGCTGGCAGAATATTTGGGGATTTCAGATCCCCAAAATTTCAGAAATTGGCTCTTTTCTAGGAATGGTTATTTATCCAGAAAAAATAGTTCCTCAAAAATTAGAGATTTGCAGAGACCATTTACATACCTTGAATGATTTTCAAAATTATTAGGTGATATAAATTGGTTGAGACCATTTCTGAAAATTCCTTCTGCTGAATTAAAACCTTTGTTTGATATCTTAGAAGGGGATGCTCATATTTCCTCACCAAGAGCCTTAACACCGGCTGCAAGCCGCTCCCTACAAGTGGTAGAAAACGCATTACAAGATGCCCAACTAAAATGCATAGATGAAACCAAAGCCTTTGACTTATGTGTGCTTAAAACTAGACACTTACCAACTGCTGTGTTATGTCAGGAGGGGCCCTTGTTGTGGATCCATCCCAATGCTTCTCCTGCAAAGACCATTGAATGGTATCCAGATGCATTTGCTCAACTTGCCCTTCGTGGACTAAAAGCAGCCATTACCCATTTTGGAAGAGAACCTAGAGTTTTAATAGTGCCTTATACTGCCCATCAAGTCCAAATCTTAACTACGACCTCTGATGTTTGGGCGGTGTTGGCCACTTCCTTTAATGGTCAGATAGATAATCACTATCCCAAACATCCCATTTTGCAATTTGCCTTAACTCAAGCTATTATATTTCCACACATTGTATCTCAGGAACCACTCTTAGATGGAATGGTAGTTTATACAGACGGGTCTAAAACAGGAGTAGGTGCCTATGTGGTTAATAACAAGGTCAAATCCAAACAATACCATGAAACCTCACCTCAAATTGTGGAATGTTTAGTGGTGTTAGAGGTTCTGGAAATTTTTCCAGGTCCCTTAAATATTGTTTCAGATTCCTGTTATGTGGTTAATGCAGTAAAAGTTTTAGAATTGGCCAAAATAATTAAGACATCCAGTAGACTTGTAGAAGTTTTTCAAAAAATTCAGTTTACCTTGGTTAATAGAAGATTCCCTGTTTTTATTACACATATTAGGGCTCACTCAGGCCTCCCGGGACTCATGTCCCATGGAAATGACCTGGCAGATCGAGTCACTAAGTTGATTACGATTGCCCTTTTGCCAAAATTGGACTTGGCTAAAGACTTTCATAAAAGATTCCATGTGACAGCTGAGATGTTATGTCGTCAATTTGACATAACTAGAAAAGAGGCTAGGGATATAGTGACTCAATGTCAAAATTGCTGTCACTTCTTACCTGTGCCTCATGTTGGAATTAACCCTTGAGGAATTTGGCAACTACAGATCTGGCAAATGGATGTTACTCACATCCCATCTTTTGGCAAATTACAATATTTGCATGTTTCCATTGATACTTGTTCTGGAATCATATTTGCTTCTCCATTAGCAGGAGAAAAAGCAGCCCACATTATCCAACATTGCCTGGAGGCGTGGAGTGCTTGGGGCAAACCAAAAATCCTGAAAACAGACAATGGACCCACTTATACCTCTAAAAAATTTCAACAATTTTGTTGCCAAATGAAAGTTACACATCTAACTGGCCTTTCTTATAACCCTCAAGGACAAGGCATTATAAAACGGGCTCATCGCACTCTCAAGTCTTATTTAATAAGATAAAAAGGGGAAGTCAAAGAAGCTCTACCCTCAGTGCCACGAGTAGCCATCTCTATAGCACTGTTCACGCTTAATTTTCTGAACCTGGACAGTCAGGGCCATACAGCGGCTGACCGTCATTGTTTAGAGCCTGATAGGCCAAAGGAGATGGTCAAATGGAAAGATGTCTTGACTGGTCAATGGAAAGGCCCGGATCCTATTTTAATAAGATACAGGGGAGCTGTTTGTGTTTTTCCACAGGAAGAAGATAACCCGTTCTGGTTACCTGAGAGATTGATGAGAAAGATCCTAACACCTGGAAATGAACCGATGGATTCCTTGGAAGTTAATTCCAGTTCTCACGATGATTCTCCAGAATTGGGTTCCTAGTATTTGGGGAGAATATCGTTGGGCTATTCTATCTACCTTTCCAAAACCTATGCCGGTCAGACATGATGCAGCAGTTTTTCCTAAAATCTTCACAACAAATAAGACTCTAGATTTTCCCTACATGCCATATGACCCTACAAGGGCCCCATTAGGTGAGAGCCACTCCTTGCCAGAACGAGACTCTCTTTGTTTTCAAACAACTGAGGACGGAGACTGTATACCTCTCTCGAGGAGGGCTTTGAGATGGTTTTATGATAAGAGAGAATGGGCAAAAATGACAATTAAGAGAAACAATACCCATACATCTACTACAGCCCAGTTAAAAGGCGGGCTGATGGTTGTTAACCAACGCTTTGATTTAGTGGAAGAGAGATTAGATATCCTCTTTCAATTCCCCAATTGGGATGTGAAAGAAAGCTTGGAGCGCTTTGCATTGCTAGCGTACAGTATGAAAATTTTACTTGAACTGCCAATTTGTCTAGAAAATTGTCTTTATATCTTACAGGAAATTGGTCTGAAGGATTTGAGGAAACCATGGAGTCATTGAGAACAGCGATTGTGACCATCAACACAACACGAATTGACCTGTCACTGACTGAAGGACTTTCCTCTTAGATTTCTTCAGCCTTTTCTTTCTTTAAAGAGTGGGTGGGGGTAGGTCTGTTTGGTGCAGCCCTATGTTGTGGATTAGTGTTCATGTTATGGTTGATCTGCAAGCTCAGAGCCCAACAAAAACGTGACAAGGTTGTTATTGCCCAAGCACTTGTAGCCTTGGAACAAGGATCATCCCCTGAAATTTGGCTATCTATGCTAGAAAGTAACTGATGACTGAGACCCTCAGTTGATGCACCCCAAAGGTTCAGCCCATTGCATTGGGTCGAAGTCTAACCAGCCCTTGCCTGAACAACCGTGGTACCTGAATAGTTTGAGGTGTTTGCGAGTGGGTACTCGACAGGGAATGTTCCACGAGTGTGGATAGATTTCCCGAAAGTATGCCTGATTGCACAAAGGTTTGATTCCAAAAACCTCCTCTCCTGGTGGCACCCCAGGGTGGAGGCTCCCTTTCCCCATCGAAAGGCATCAAGATGGGTATGGGGAGTATTACTCATTGCATGACGACAAGAGAAGAAACCCATTACAATATCTCAGATTGCACAGGGGATCAGGCCTCTGCTTTCCCTCACTGAGTTGGTGCCACGCTTGATAGACAAAGGCAGTTCCATCTTAATAAAATAAAAAGGGGTAGATGTAGAGAGCCGCGGCGAGCGGTGACAACATTTGCCATTACAAGATGGCGCTGGCATCTGGTGCTCCCGCAAGTGAACAACTAAACTGCACATGTGCAAGTGGCGAAAGCTCGCCAAGTCACTGCCCATCCCGGGACGTAATATGGGGTGATGAGTAAGCAGCCAATCAGAAGTGAACACGCCACTCTAGGGTGTATATAAGCAGTGCCCTTTTGGGGCTTGGGGTCTTCCGCTTCATCCTGCGGTAAAGTGTGCTGTAGTAATACCCGACAACCGCCTCCCGTGTCTCACTCGCGGGCGAAGGGATGCCGAGGAGGTGCAGACCCTGACATGTCTTGGAGGGGCACTAATTCTTTTCAGAAACCCCTAACACTAAGAATCCTTGTTTAAAGCTCCCCAATGCTAGATTGCATTCAGTGGGAGGGCTGGTAGGCAATTGAAAATAGGCTTCCTCCTCCCAAGGACAGCAAAGGACTTGTTCAAGGTCAGTCAGTGTAAAGGAGCAAAGCAGATAAGGCTTCAGTGTAACAGGCATCAACAGAATATGTCTCTGCATTTGCAATAAATACCTGTTCATATTGCCTTTTTATTTATGAGTGTCTCATTCCCCATTCTTGACTCACAGTTTTTCAAATTTTTAACATTCATAGGGTAATCCATGAACATATTACATAGTAAGTGATTGCCAGTTTTCAAATAATATTTATATTAATGATATATTAAGTAAAAATAATGTTGAGGTGATATATATATCACCTACTATATATATATATATATATATATATCTCACCTACTATATATATACATATACATATATATACGTATATATACATATATATACACATATATACATATATATACGTATATATACGTGTATATATATATACGTGTATATATATACACACGTATATATACATATACGTATATATATATACACATATATATACGTATATATATACATATATGTGTATATATATAGTAGGCGATATATATATCTATATATTATATAAATTATATATATATCTATAATATATATCTATATATCTATATATCTATATATTACATAAATTATATATATATCACCTAATGTATAACAATTAACCATGTGTTTTTAATGTTTTTATGCCTTATTATTTTCTGAAAATGGCCATGTTATTATGCTTATGTTTGTCAAATCTGACACAATTCTCATCAAGATTCATGTGTGAATGACTCTTGAATGAATCAAGAATCAGCATGAATGGTCTATATACATATATTTACAGGGAATGAGAAAGAAAATGTGTAAAATCTACAATGCATATGTATATTTGGATCAGCAGGAAGAAAATGTTTAATAAATACAGATGCAAATTTACTATAGCATTAGACTCAACTTTTAGAGAAAGAAGATTTTTAAAACACACTGTATTTTTTACCTTAGCTATTTCTAGGACTTTCTATCCTTATATTTAAAAATTAGAATCAGTTAAAAAACAAAAGAATAGTAAATAGGAAGGGCAGAACAAATTAGGAAGTTAGATGAAAAAAATCTAATGAGATTATTTACATAATAGCAAAAATTGTTTAATGATTTACTCTCTTGAAATTATATTTCATGCAGTGTTTGTAAAAATTTTATGTACATTAAATGAATTAATGTTTTGGCCATACATTTATTTCCTCAATTTCTAATTTCTAACAAACTCCATATTTTTTTAATATTTCCAGATGTTAGAGTTGCATAAAGATAAGGAGAACATGTCCAAGATGCTTGACAGCTGCTGCCTCCTTCATATCAACACTCTGAAAACAATACAGGAAGCCCGAAAGTTTGCAGTGAGTCCTCAGCATTTTGTTTAAAGAGCTGTAGCAGTGCACTGGCTTTGCCATGCTACATCTTCTTTAAGCAGCATGACAGGTGTGGTCATCAGAGCATAAACAAGGAGTAAAGACTGGGCAGTGAAATACAAATCATGATATACAGTTGAGAAATTTAAAAAAAATCAAACAAATAATACTGTGGCAGATCTCCATAAACTAACCCTTTAATGGACTCTATTTCTCTATTGTTTCATCAGTGGGAATTGACTTATTTTTCTGTCGGGAACTTTGAACAGACTAGGGCATCACTATACAAATATTACATTCATGTATATACCAAAGATACAGAAACACAATTGTCTTCATTATATATTATAGGTCATTGGCACATGTTTCACTACTGACTACTATGATCATTCCCCTTGAATCCCAAGACGTTCCTAGTTCTACATCTGTTTCTTATACATACATTTTTGATGAGTTTATACTTTTTTCTCTGTTTTAACTGAAAGCACCTGAACAAAGGGTCAATAAATATTATATAATGTTCCCCAGAAGCATATAATGTCCTCAGTTGAGATGAAAAATTCTATATGTCACTGAGCTTGTAATTCAAAATTATTATGGTCTTTTATTTTAGATTCCCTAATATAAACCTATCATCACATGACTTAATTTGAATATCATGTGAAAATAATAAGAGAAAGTGAAGGGAGAAGTGAAAGAAAAAATGTAGAGGACCACTCCATGATTAGACATTCCACAATAGCCTTTATTGTCATTGCTTCAATTAACCCTCATAAAAGCTAGCTGGTATGAGAAAATAGGAAGGTAGAAAACATTCAAAGAATTTGTAACAACATGCTGTCAGAATGAAGTGTAGTCTTCAGACAGTTCAAGTCTTTGTTCTTAATCATATCACAATGCTTCTGGCAGCCTATTTGGCATTACTACTTGAATTGTTCCTTTCTTCCACATCTTTTATTTCTTTCTGTTGCACTGTCTATTGGATTTCTCTCTATGGTACATATTACCACTCACTAATGTAACCAAGACACATTGCAAGCATTTTAAATTTAGAAGTGAGTTCCATGCATAAGCTTGGCAGTGACTACAGACTGGAGTTTCAAGGTTCCATTACAATTTTCATCAATGTTGTTGTTAAATACAAAGAAATGGCATGGTTTTTCTCCAGTACTCACCATCTAAAATATCATTTACCTAGAGCAAGATGGCAGAAAACCATGGAGACTGAAGGAAGCATGTTTATCAACATCAGATTGCCATAAACATATTTACATTGATATCTATAAAATAGCCTTAATATGAGTATGATTTCAAGCAATATACTTCACTTGTCTTATAAATTTAGTTGAATGATTTTTTATTGACAGTGGTAGCATCTATCTTTACTAAATCAAGTCTTTTGGGCACATACTTGGTCCCCTAAAGTTGTGGATTATCATGATGAAGAAACAGTCCAATATATAAGATCTTAGAGGGAGGTCATATTGTAGGATTCTTATAGAAAACAAAACATAATGAACATGAGGTTCATTTTAAATGTAATTATTTATGTAGCATATTATTTCATTTTAGCAGACTATAGTTGAATATTTTAAAGTTTAAAGTTCTACCCTGTAGGTAATTGTGGCTAGAGAATCACAGGGTTCCTCACGCCAAACTGTGGGTAGTTGGCTGAGACCTCTCTGCATTCCTCAAGGCTAGAAGTTAGGCATGGCTGCTCATGAAAGGCTTCCCCAAGGCTCCTCACTGGGTGGCCCCAAACACAAGAAAGTCCATGGATTTTTACAGGCTTTAATGTCATGGTGGATGGTGGATGGATCTGGATGTGAACCCCCCCACCCCCCAAAACCCAGGGCAGTCCTATGTTAAATAGGGAGGAAAAGAGGGGGGAGGGGCTGGGGAGAAATGCTTAATTGGCTCCACTCCCTGGCCTTCAGGTACCTCATTAGTATGTAAATCTCTCTAGGGCCTGAGGCCTGTTAATCATGCCCTCTACCTGTGCCCTATGTGACTGAAGGGTGCAGGTTGAATGGAGATTAGACCTTGTGTCAGGAGCCTGGGTTCTGGGGGCATGGCGGAACACCCACAAACCAAGAACCAGGATACCCTTCCACAGCCTGACACTACCCTATTTTTATTTCTAAAATATGCTGTATCCACACCAGAATTACAACTAGACATTTTAGTTCAGGCTCTCTGATTACAAATCAAATGTAACCAACCTTTCTGCATTTCATTTCTCTTAATGTGATTGATTAATTGTGGATGCACAGCTTGAAGACTTTCTGATCATAATACTATGGGCACCTGGAATGACCCTCTGCACTACCAAGTGATGAAACTTAGTAGTATGCCAGGAACCAATGATGCTATCCTGTCCACTGTTGAGAACTGCACTAGCCCGGGTGCCAAAAATGTTGAGGCCTGAGCTGGCCCACTCTGGGCAGCCTAAAATGTTGCGGCCCTCTCCACTCTGCTTGGCGACCACTGTATCCCGGCTCAAGCTGCCGCTCCGGTCCGCAGGTCGGGGTTCAGCAAGAGAGAGAGAGTGAGAACGGACTCAAAGAATGGAGACCAGGCAGAGTGTGTTTCAATCCCATTTATTCTTCAGTCTCTCTTCCTAGTCCAAGTCCCAAGTCTTGAGTTCCTAGTTCCTAGTTCCTAGTTCCTAGTTCCTAGTTCCTAGTTCCTAGATCCTAGTTCCTAATTGTACTTCTCCTAGTTCCTAGTTGAACTCAATTTTGTAGTGTCTAATGTCTACTCCTACTCCTAGTGTCTGAATCTCTGTTACTCCAAATTGTTCTCTCTAAAGTGTCTGATTCTCTCATCTCTCTTCTGTCTGCCTCTCACCTTTATATGTCTCACTTCTAAGCCATGCCTTTTGGTCACACCTTTAATCATGCCCTTAGGTATTGTCTCTAAATCTGATCTCTAAGCCACACTCTTAAATTACACACCTTTTATCTTACACACCCAAGGTAAATCCTGGGTATCTAAAGCAAGATGTTATCAGAGTGTGCTCAGCTGTTGTAGGCTATTGTAATCCAAGTCTCATGTCAGGGTATATGGCTCAAGATGGCTGCAAAGCTGATAGCCGCTTTCTGCTAAAAGTCGGCTCCCAACAGTCCACAGCAAAAGATATTGAAGCTAAAACCAAAGAGCTTCTAAAACTCATCTAGTGGATACTCAACATGATGAGCAGTCTTCTTATAATCCACTTTTTTTTCATTGACAAAAAAGATGAATTTTGAATAATACATTTTGAAATAACTCATTTTGCAAGAACAAAATTTAGTCATCCATTTTCTTTATGTGGGTTAGCTATGTAAAAGATTGTCTTAGGAATTTTATTGCCATGACAAAATAACAAGACCAAAAGCAACTTGGGGCAAAAAGGATTTTCTCACTTCCATTTCCACATCATTGTCCATCATCTAAAGAAGTCAAGTCAGGAAGTCAAGACATTTACATGAAGGCAGAAACTGGAGCAGAAGTCATAGAGAAGTGCTGCTTAGAGGTTTACTCAGCCTGCTTCCTTATACAACTAAGAATTACACTCCACACTCCAAAAATGTCTATAGATTTGCCTACAGACAACATGGTAGAGGTATTTTTCAATTGATGATCCTCTTTCCAGGTAATTTCCAGGTAATCCTGTGTAAATTACTCATGAAATTCATGCTGAATTTCATGAGTCTAGCACTGGGTATTCTGACATCATTAGATATCTAAAGGCTAGAATCAAATCCCAAGTCCATATTTTTTCATATTGAATTGATGACAGATATATTATATGCTTTAAAACTAGGATGAGAAAACAACAGGTAATTTTAATGTAAATTTAATGTAAATTTAGCTTGCGTAAAGTCGATTAAAACAACCAAGAAAACAACAACAAAAACAAGAATGCAAGCAAGCAAACAAAGCAGAAAATTGATATAAAAATTTAA
This sequence comes from Arvicanthis niloticus, assembly GCF_011762505.2. NCBI lineage: Eukaryota > Metazoa > Chordata > Mammalia > Rodentia > Muridae > Arvicanthis > Arvicanthis niloticus. The sequence continues at coordinate 34,546,359 of NC_047665.1, forward strand.
ATTTCCTGCATAGTTGATTGGACAGTACTATTCCTAGATGCTGGACCATCACCTCTATCTTGTCAGTATCCACTGGTATTATTGAAATAGAAGTTTTCTTAATTGGGGTTTCTTATGCTTTTATAAATAACCATGATCAAAAAGCAAGTTGAGGAGAAAGGGGTTTATTTGACTTACATTTCCATATTGCTGTTCACTACTGATGGATGTCAGCACAGGAACTCAAACAGGGCAGGAGTCTGGAGGCAGGAGCTGATGTAGAAACTATGGAGGAGTGCTGCTTACTGTATTGCTTCCTCTGGCTTGCTCAGCCTATTTTTTTTTTTTTTTTTTTTTTTTTTTTTTATAGAACCCAGGATGACCAGCCTGGGATGGCACTACCAAAATTGGTCTGTGTTCTCCCTCATTAATTGCTACTTAAGAAAACTTCTTTGGCTGGATTTCCCGAATTGAGGTTTTTTTCCTCTCTGATGACTATAGCTTGTGTCACATTAACTTAAAACCATCTAGTTGGCAACTGTGTGTTGAAACAATGTTTTCCTGTTGTTTTCTCATTCTAGTTTTAAAGCATATAATATATCTGTCATCAATTCAATATGAAAAAATATGGACTTGGGATTTGATTCTAGCCTTTAGATATCTAATGATGTCAGAATACCCAGTGCTAGACTCATGAAATTCAGCATCTAAAACTGTTGTTTCACATTATTAGTGTTTCTCTAAATACAATTCAGCATTTAAAAGGAAAAAATGACAAACACATATAGTGTACATTATAGTCTATTGACTATCATTGTGGTTATTAGGTTTATCCTCGAATTGGAAATGAGGACTATTCTGAATGGTCTGCTCTGGAATCCTTGCAGGCAGCTGATGAAGAAACTTGCCTCTTTGGTTTATTCCAATTGTCCTTCTGCTTAGGGATTGACACATACAAGGTTGACTTCAATCTCCAATACCTGAAATGTGTATTTGTTGGAAGCAACACCTGTTCATCCTCAAGGTTTGAAAATGAAATCTATGATACACTCTTTTGATGACAATTTTATCCTTTGGAAGTCATATATGTATGTAGATGGTCTCTTTAAAAAATGAAAAGAGACACATTAGATTTATTAAAGTGTAATTTGCCACTATTTTTTATTTTTCATTTAGTACAAAATATAATGATAAATTTAAAAGCATCCTATCACAAATGAGAGATGTTTGATTGAAATATTAGGCAATTCATACCTTAGAGTCATAATAAAGTAATGTTGGTCAAGTTATTGAAATCAAAGCATGAGATCATAATTAAAAGTACAACAAAGCTACTGATAAAATGAACATGTTGCAAAACCTTAAGAATGACAGGTTTTTTTTTAAAACCAACTACTTCTAGTGAAATAACAGAAACTAAAAATTTTATGTGACTAAAGTATGGTTAACTTTTCATGACATTTTGAATTGATAGTGATAGTTTATTAAATGGAATGTTAGTAAGTTTCTCTAATAATTTCTTAAGACATACTCTTTAAATTTTCATAGCAGAATTTTACCATAGTCTCAACATCCACTTATATGGTGATATTAAAGATTTACTGCTGAAAGGTTAAATTATCTCTCAGTGGCAGTTGACTCTTTGATAGGGCACATTAGTATTTACGTAAAACACCTACCAGAGAGCATTTCAGGTTACAATATTTTTAAAAATATGTATCCCCTAGCTAGGTTTTTCTATCCACTCCACAATTCTGCCATCTGTCTTATTCTCTACAATCTATGAGTATAGATCACCTCATTATTTTGATAGCCTAATGTTTAAGGAACACTAATATAGGAATTAGTCAAAATATGTAATCTACCAAATGACACAGAAATGTCATGAAAGGGGGACTTCTTTAACAGTAGAGTAGTAACAATGCTGGAGTCTGATTGCTGATGTCTTCCTGAGGTTGCTACCAATTCTCTCTTCTTCATGTTCATATGAATCTAGGCTAGATCAGAAAGTCAAATATATTATCATATTTACAACTGACATTGAGAATTGCTAATACTCCTTTCTTCTCAAAGGGGAAACAATCACCTAAGTGTAGGTCATGCAGACATTTTTTGAGAGCCTGTTGATCTTAATACACCCTCAATAAAAAATTAAAATATCTAATATTCTATTTATGTTATTTGGCAATTAGTGATTGGTTGTGCTGTCTTCACAAAACCTGAACCTAGAATGTGAGCTTTTTAACTAGAATTTTTTTTTGGGGTGGGGGTGGGGGGTTCTAGACAGGGTTTCTCTGTGTAGCCCTGGCTGTCCTGGAGCTCACTCTGTAGACCAGGCTGGCCTTGAACTCAGACATTCGCCTTCCTCTGCCTCCCAAGTGCTGGGATTAAAGGCATGCGCCACCACTGCCCAGCTATAATATTTTCTTAAAGGAAATTTAGTGGCAAGGCTGCATTTCCTCTGAGTGACGGGAGTTTTGAAGATTCCCAGATAATGAGAGAAAACAACATTTTAATAGACATATGAATAAATAACCAGAATGAAAACAAAAGAAGACAAAACAAAATAAAACAAAAACTGATTGTGGAAAAGAGACAAAGAAAGGAAAGATAAATGAAAAGTAAACCAATGGAAGACATAATAGAGAGGCTCCCATGCTGCTATGATAAAAAAAAAATCATAAAGACCTAAAAAGAGCCTAACTTTCAGACATTCACATCAAGTTTTATCACCTTGTCTCCTATCCCACATCATTTCTTTAACTTTATTGATGTCAAATGATTAATTTAAAGTAGAAGTTTTGAACAATACCAAACTTATAAAGCCTATGATTAACATTTTTTTAAAAAATGTATAAATGCAAAAAGGAAAAGGGGGCATGGGATAGGGGTTTTCTAAGGGGGGGGGAGAATGGGGAAAGGGGATGGCATCTGAAGTGTAAATAAAATATCTAATAAATGAAAATAAATAAATAAATAAATTGTATATAGGTGTAAACACACACACACACATACAAAACAAAACAAAAAAAATAAAGTAGAAGTTTCCTTTTCCTCATTCACTGAATTGTTAAAACTTTAGCTGAAGCAAAGCCAGACCATTCCATAAATCAGAATTCAAGAAAATTTCTACTACTTAATAAAAATTTTGATGCTTACTGTATAGCTAAAACAATATCTTCTCTCAAAGCCAGTCTGATTTATCTGAACCTTCATTTCTGAATATGATCATCCTTCTTCTTCAAATTCTACCAGAACATAGTGCTATTAACTCATCAACTTGTCCACTAATTATTGAACACATGTAAAATACTAGTCACTCTATAATATGTCGTCCATTCCCTTGAAAAGGCAGGAGAAGGTAGTGTGACCCATATGTACCTTATCTCTATATCATTCTAGGTCAAACTCTACTGTGCTGAACATTAAACCTTTTATCCATGTCTTCTACATAGAAGATGATAACATAGCAGGATTTTTGGAAATAAATGACAATTTACCTTTATAAAACAAGTTTTAAAATATCTGTAAGAAGAATTTATTTTTTGTTAAAGTACATGGGTGTGATAGTCAAAGACTTCAGTTCAATAATAATAAATATCTGAAATTGAAGTGTTTAAGGAAGATTTATTAGAGTGAACGGCATAGTAAATATTTCACAAAAAGAGGTTAGAAATGGTCCTTCTGAACAAATAATAACTTCCTCTTTAATGAAAGTCAATGCCAGAGATAGAAAAGAGAATCTCGAGTGTAGAAGATACCATAGAAGACATCAACACAACAGTCAATGAAAATACAAAAAGCAAAAATATTCTAACTGAAAACATTTAAAAAATTCAGGACACAGTGAAAAGACTGAACTTAACAATAATAACTATAATAAAAGAGTGAAGATTGCCATCTCAAAGGGACAGAAAACATCTTCAACAAAATTATAGAAGAAAACTTCTCTAACCTAAAGAAAGAGATGCCTATTAACATACAAGAAGCTTACAAAACACCAAACAGATGGAACCAGAAAGTAATTCCTCCTATCACATAATAATTAAAACATTAAATGCATAGAACAAAGACAGAAAATTAAAAGCAGTAAGGGGAAAAGATCAAGAAACATATAAAGTGAGACCTATCAATTACACCAGATTTCTCAAAGTAGATTCTAAAAGCCAAGAGGTCTTAGACAGATGTCATATAGACTCTAAGGGAACAAATATGCTGGACTAGGCTACTATACCCAGGAAAACTTTCAATTACCATAGAGGGAGAAAACAAGATATTCTATGATGAAATCGAATTTAAATAATCTTTCCACCAATCCAGCCCTACAAAGAATAGTAGAAGAAAAAGTCCAACACAAGCAGGAAAACTACACTCAAGAAAAAGCAGGAAACTAATCTTCTCACAAGAAACCCAAAACAAGAAAACCACACAAGCATAAATCCATTTCTAACAACAACAACAACAACAAAAACAACAACAAAAACCAGGAAGAAACATTTGATCTTAATATCTCACAACGTCAATGGACACAATTTCCCAATAAAAAGACAGAGATTAACAGGCTGGGTACATAAACAGGACCCAGGATTTTGCTGCTTATTTGCAAACAAAGTTCAATAACAAAGGCAGACACTACCTCAAAGTAAAAGGTTGGAAAAAATTTCCAAGCAAATGGTCCCAAAAAACAAGCTGGAGTAGCAATTCTTGTATCCAATAAAATAGACTTTCAACCAAAAATTAACAAAAAATATGTGGTAGGACACTATAAACTCATGAAAGGAAAAATCCACCAAGAGGAATTCTGAATTCTGAACATCTATGCCCCCACATTTATAAAAGAAACTTTACTAAAGCTCAAAGCACACATTGCACCTCACGCAATAATAGTGGGGGACTTCAACACCCTACTCTCAGCAATAGACAGATGCTGGAAATAGAAACTAAACAGAGACACCGTGAAACTAACAAAAGTTATTAACCAAATGGATTTAACATATCTATAGAACATTTCACCCTAAAACAAAAGAATATACCTTCTACCCATGGTACCTTTTCCAAAATTTGCCATATAATTGAACAAAATACAAGTCTCAATCAATATAAGAAGATTGAAATAATCCCATACATCCTATCAGATCACCATGGACTAAGGCTGGTCTTCAATAACAACAAAAACAACAGAAAGCCCACATATACATGGAAGCTGAACAACTATCTACTCACTGATCACTTAGTCAAGGGAGAAATAAAGAAATTAAAGACTTTTTAGAATTTAATAAAAATGAAGGCACAACATACTCAAACTTATGGGACACAATAAATGCAGTGCTAAGAGGAAAACTCACACACACAAGGAACTCCAAAAAGGAACTGGAGAGCACTTATACTAGCAGTTTAACAGCACATCTTAAAGCTCTAGAATAAAAAGAAGCAAATACACCCAAGAGGAGTAGACAGCAGGGAATATTCAAACTCAGGGCTGAAATCAACTAAGTAGAAACAAAGAGAACCCTTGCCAGACTAACCAGAGGGCACAGAAACAGTATCCAAATTAACAAAATCAGAACTGAGAAGAGAGACATAACAACAGAAACTGAAGAAATTTAAAATAAATTATCAGATCGTACTGCAAAAGCCTATTATATGCTCAACAAAACTGGAAAATCTAGATGAATTAGATGATTTTCTAGACAGGTACCAGGTATTAAACTTAAGTTAGGATCTGATAAACCATTTAAACAGTCTCATAACTCAAAAAGAAATAGAAGCAGTCATTAAAAACCTTCCAGCAAGCCGGGCAGTGGTGGCGCATGCCTTTAATCCCAGCACTTGGGAGGCAGAGGCAGGTGGATTTCTGAGTTCGAGGCCAGCCTGGTCTACAGAGTGAGTCCAGGACAGCCAGGACTACACAGAGAAACCCTGTCTCGAAAAAAACAACAACAAAAAAAATCTTCCAACCAAAAATTATCCAGGACTATATGGTTTTAGTGCAGAATTCTTTCAGACCTTTAAAGAAGATCTGTTGGGAACTGACTTTTAGCAGAAAGCGGCTAGAAAGCAGCTATCCACATTCTAGCCACGCCTCCAAGGCTTATGTCATATCCAGGCGCCTACAAGGGGCGTGGCAAAAGTGTATAAATACCCCAGGTTTCCCTTCAATAAAAAAGACTTGAGACTTGATCTCAGAACCTCTGTCTTGTCTCCATTCCTTGCATCTCTCCCCCTTATCCCCACTCTCTCTCTCTCTCTAGACCCTGACCCAAAGACTGGAGCAGCAGTTTGAAGCTGGGCAGTGGTGGCGTATACCTTTAATCCCAGCCTTTGAAAGGCCAAGCAAGGCAGAGTGGAGCAGGCCACAACATAGTAACTATTCAGGCATTGTTAAGTCTTTTGTCAGAGCCGGTTGCAACAAAGATCTAATATCAATACTTCTCACAAGGACTGGAATAGAATTATCCTATAAAATACAAAATAGTACACCATGGGCACTCCACAGAGAAAATGAGAAATTAACAGAACTCTTTTTCTTGGAGTTTCAGATTACATTATAAAGGAAGTGGCTAAAACATAAAAATTGCTTGTAATTTTTCTGTCAATGTAATGGCAGTTGCTTAATGAAGAAAAAAATGTAGTCAATTTCTAGATGGCAGACCAAGAAAGAATGTAAATAAAACATAGGAGAGTTTAGGGAGAACTTGAAATGAGCGACTTCTGGCAGATGAAGAAACATCTCATGCTCACAGCTAACCATTGAACTGATCAAGGGGTTCCCAATGGAGGAGTTAGAGAGAAGACTGAAGGAGCTGAAAGGGTTGGTGGCCCCATGAGGAGAGCAACAATACCAACCAACCAGAGTTCCCAGAGTCTAGACTACGAGTCTGGGGGCACAGAGGTAGAGACCCATGGCTCTAGAAGATGGCATTGTTGGACATAGGTGGGAGAGGAGGAAGGCCCTTGGTCCTGTGAAGGCTGAATGCCCCAGTGTGAGGGGCATAGAAGCAGGAGGAGGGGGGATGGGATAGGGGGTTCCTGGACAGGGGATCAGGGGAGGGGGAGAAATGGGGTAAGGGGGTAACATCTGAAATGTAAATGAAATATCCAATAAAAAAGAAAGAAAAATCTCATAGAAAGACATAGGATGGTATCAGCAAAATGAACATTTATTAGAATTAGAGATATTAGTAAGATGGCCATTCAGGTAAAGAACCCTACAGAAATTCAAACATACAAAGCAATAAAAGAAATATATAATATGATATTAACATTATGTGGTATAGTTTCTATTTTATACAATGCAAAATATTGAATCACAGAATAAAAAGGTATTGCATGCTGCAGGAGAGATAGATAACTCAGCTCTAAAGAGAAGTCTAATAGAATAACACTGGATTACTTGACAAATCCATTACAGTAATTTAAATCTTAGGCTAGACCAAAGAAATAATTTCAGGTGGGAATCTAAATTTGATGCTAGAACAAGGAAGTAGGCTTCAGACATGAAAATGACTTTGGGCTAGGACAGGGAAATTGGCTCAGATATTTTGGTCATCCTTATAAGCCCTTAGAAACAGTGATCAGGGGAGTGTTCACAGAACTTAGTTTATTTCCTTGCTTGATCTTTGACTATTTGTGTTTATTGTCTTGCTTGTTCCTTGACTATTCGCATCTCTCATACTGCTACTTCTTCAATCTAGAGCTGACTTTTAATACTTGCATGTAATTAAAATGGTTTAAAAGCAAAAAGAAGGAGGGGGATGGGATAGGAAGGTTCTAGGGAGAAGAAATGAGGAAAAGGAATAACATCTGAAATGTAAATAAATAAAATATCCAATAATAAAAAAGGAAATATGTAATTCACATCCTAAAATAATGTAATTGTCAACCTACAATATTATATCCAACAAAACTACTTTTTAAATTTGGTAGATAAATAAAACTTTCTATCATAAAAACAAATTAAATAAAGTTATAATTATTAATCCTGGTCTACAATAAGTACTAGAGAAAATATTCATTCTGAAAAGAAAAATAACAGCCCCAAGTGATACCTAAAAGATTAGAACCAAATGATATTACTAAGTGTGTACTATAACACAAGTATTTATATAACTAAGCAATAACAAGCTACAAATCACTTGTCTCAACCAATAAATTTGAACATAACCTTTTTGACCCATTTTAACTTTTTTTTTGTAAGAGAATATATATATATATATATATATATATATATATATATATATTTATCATTTTTTCTGGTACATTCATTCCAAATGTTTATGTTTTCTGAATTCTTTTTCTGGGTTCTTTAGCACTATAGTAAGTGGGTAGAAATTTAAGAGATGAAACGTAGTAGAAATAAGTGAACTTCCTTTCCCCTCCTTTCTCTCTTTTATCTCTTTCTTTTCTGGATACAATTATATAAATAACCTATTAGATCACATATTCCTACTATAATGTACTGTGGTATGACATGCATGAGAAGAGAATTAAAAAGTAGACTAAAACCTTGGAAACTATTCTCCAAAACAAAGGTTTAATCCCTTAGGAGGAATTACTCAAGTATTTTGTTACAGCAATTAAAACCACTAACTCAATATTTTCAGAAGCCATTGCTATTTGAATCTTTAAGTCTTATTCTGATCAACTAGTCAAAAAGAATTAATTAATTAATTTTAGGCATCACCTTCTAAAATGGTACTTTATATGTCTGCAAACTAAACAGTTTCCAATCTTGAAATGTGTTAAGAAATGATAGTTCAGAAATAATGACCTACTGTAGTGAGAATGAATATACTTTCTTCTATAACTTTCAATCTAAGAAAACATTTGAAGGAATAACTGTGTTATTTCAATAATAGCAATGGTGATGTCAAAAGAGAAAGAAAACAATAATAGGAATTAATTTACCTGATAAAACATGAAATTGTACATCATAGTAGATACTATGTAGAGCAAAAGAGAAGTTGGTAGAATTGTTTATCCAGTAGTTTCAGTTAAGTTGTGTCAGAAGGGTATAAAAACATACACATTATTGTGTTAAAGTCAGAGTAATGGCAATGTTCCGTGAAGCAAAATAATGAGCCAAGTTAGAGATAGAATGCTAAACAAAAACATAAACAGAGCATGGGGGAGCTTAGAACATTATGAAAAGACACTCAGGGGTCAGGGAGCTGTGGGAAGAAGAGCTAGAAAGATGGAAAGAGCCAGAGGGGATGGATGACACAAAGGAAGCAGTGTCTTCTGGATACATCTGGATTGACGCACATATGAAGTCATAGAGATGTTGGAGCATGCACAGAACTTAAACACATTCAAGCCAGATAAGCTCCAAGCACTGAAAGGGGGAAGTGGACTTGAGATTCTATCATAAACAAAAAATTATTTCCAATTGACATCAATTTGCAGATAAAATTTAGTGTTCTCTACTGGCATCTCACTAGGTATATTAAACACACTTAAAGATAAGCCCATGTATAGCAGTAGATTGCCAACTCAAAGCAAATAATAGTACTTTTTATAAACTCAAAAGGAGCTCAATATTACTTTTTGTAGACCTTTGTTTTATATTGCTTTGTTGGGACTTAAAAAAAATTAATTCAAAAATGAATTTTTGCTTTTATATTATGGATTCTGATGTTGTGGTTTTAATCATTTTGCTTTTGTGTGTGTCTGTCTCTGTGTGTTTCTAGTGTTTGATGTCTCTCTTTTTTTCTTTTTTCTTTTGTTTGACTGTAAAAAGGAGAGAAAGAAAGGGAGTTGGGTAGGTGGGGAGGTAGGGAGGATTTGGAATGGGTGGGTCATAGATAACCATGATCATATATATTGTATAAAATATTTATCATGCTAGTCAAAATGTGTATTGTCTATTATCTATCCCTTTAAGTGATAAAATTGTATATATCATCTATTACATAAGAATATATACATTGTGGAATGGATTCTATGGTTAAAAAATTATTCTTAACAATGGTGTATAAGGTCCACTTTCATTTACATTGACTCTCTGTTACATAGTAATTCTTTGACTGTATTATAGATACAGTTTAAATAAATATTTTTTCATTTTAAATAAAAATGCAGTTATTCTCATTAGTTTATATAAGATATAATAACATATTTTAATAGCACTAAAGGCTTGACAAAAAATCTCTTACGTATAATAAACAGCTCTGTGGTACTCTTTAAACTGACATATATTTCCTGCTTTGCAAAAATAATTTGATTTGAATAAATCCAGATAGTCAACCCCTTCTCAATAGTTTCAGAATAAAATGAAAATAGACATACCCAAGGAGGTAGAAAATTTCTACAGTTAGAAATTTAAAACAAGTTAAAAGTAATAGAATACACTAGAAGGTGGATAGACGTGCATGTTCATGGCTTGGAGGAACTAATTTGGTGAGAAAGACATTGTTTCTGAAGAAAATTGGCATAGCCCAAAAAATGGTGGACAAAATTCTAATGTGTGTGATTTATTTATTTATTTGTTTATTTATTTATTTATTTATTTATTTTGAGACAGGGTTTTTCTGTATAGCCCTGGCTGTCCTGGAACTCACTCCATAGGCCAGGCTGGCCTCGAACTCAGAAATCCACCTGCCTCTGTCTCTCAAGTGCTGGCATTAAAGACATGCGCCACCATTGCTTGACTCTAATGTATGTTTTGGACAGCTTTGAAATGATTCTAAAATTAAAATGAATACAAAGTATCCCTGAGAAGCCAAAACAATATTAAGCAGAAGGAAGTATACTAGAGGAATTTGCTCTCATTTTCCCCCTAAAGAGCCATAGTAACAAACCCCCTGGCATGGTATTTAAAAAAAAAAGACAAAAGGGAGAGAACAGAAGTTCTAGAAAAAAGATATGTGAAATGATGCACTTGTCACCCACACTGTAGACCGGAGTTGATCACCAGGATACATATTGCTCAAAGAAATAACTGATTTCCAACAACCACTCTTCTTACCTCCACCTGTGGAGTGTGCCCCAAAATAGAAAATAAACAAAAAAAATAATTAGAAAAGTGAAAAAAAATAAAAAGAGAATCTAAGGAGGTATTTAGTGTTATATAGTTTGGCTGTATTTCCAGGGGGTTGCAGCCCAATTCTCAGGACCAACATGGGGGCCTGCCTGGCCTTAGGGGAATGAGTTGAATAAGAACACAGAGTTGGATGAAGGCCAAAAGACTTATGATCTCAGGCCTTGTAACTCTTGTCACTAACTGTACTGAAGACTAGAAGCTGATGTTTTCTGGAAACTTAACACTCTCTTGCTTATTTTGTGGCTGAGAACCACTGGCATTTGAAGATAATACATGCCATTTATTGACATGGAATTAGGTAAAAAAATTTATTGCTAGAACTCTCTTCTCTGTCAAGCCAGCCAGGAGTTCTTTGTTGGCTAGGATAGAGGCTCAGAGTTTGTTAATTCTTTGTGAACCAGGGAGAAAAGAAGGAAGTCACTTACACAGACAACACACATACTACCTACCACCAAATGAATCTAAAAATGGTTACACACCCTTTCAGCTTTTTATAGCCTTCAGACTAACTTCTTTATGTAAGAAAGACTTACCTCCCAATCTTCTGGGGGGAATCTACAGATTCAATGCAATTCCCATCAAAATTCAAACTCAATTCTTCAGAGAGATAGCAGGAGCTGAAGGAGCCAGGGTTTGCGGCCCCATGAGGAAAGCAAAAATACCAACCAAGCACAGCTCCCAGAGTCTAAACCACCAGCCTGGGAGCATATAGGGAGGGACCCATGACTCCAGCTGTATATGTAGGAGAGGATGGCTTTGTTGGGCATAGGTGGGAGAGGAGATCCTTGGTCCCATGAAGGCTGGATACCTAGTATGGGGGAACTCGAGGGTGAAGAGGTGGAAGTGTGGGGTGGGTGGGGGGGTCACATCCTCATAGAAGCAGGAGGAGGGGGGATGAGATAGGGGATTCCTGTGAAGGGGTGTGTGTGAATGGGGGAAGGGGATAACATCTGAAATGTAAATAAAATATCCAAAATAAAAGAGAAAATTTCAAATTCATCTGGAATAACAAAAAACTCAGGATAGCAAAAACTATTCTCAACAATAAGAGAACTTCTGGGGAATCACCATTCCTGACCTCAAGCTATACTGCAGGGCAATAGTGATAAAAAAATGTATGGTACTGGAATAGAGACAGACAGGTAGATCAATGGAATAGAACTGACAATCCAGAAATGAGCCCACACACCTGTCTTTGTCACTTGATCTTTGACAAAGAAGCCAAGATCATCCACTGGAAAAAAGACAGCATATTCAGCAAATGGTGCTGGCTCATGTGGCTATAGACATGTAGAAGAATGCAAATTGATCTATTCTTATCTCCTTGTATAATGCACAAATCCATGTGGATCAAGGACTTCCACATAAATCCAGACACACTGAATCTAATAGAAGAGAAAGTAGGAAAGAGCCTCAAACACATTGGCACAGGGGGAAATTTCCTGAACAGAACACCAATGGCTCAGGCTCTTAGATCAACTATAGACAAATGGGATCTCATAAAACTGAAAAGCTTCTGTATGGCAAAGGACACTGTTAACAGGACAAAACAGCAACTTACAGATTGGGAAAAGACCTTTTCCAACTCTACGTCTGATAGAGGGATAACATCCAATATAGACAAAGAACTCAAGAATTTAATTTCTTTCTTTATTTCTTCCCTGACAAAGAGATCATTGAGTAGAGAGTTATCCATGATTGTGTTGGCTTTCTGTACTTTCTGTTGTTAGAGTCCAGCTTTAATTCATTGTGTTCTGATAAGATACAGGGCCTTATTTCAATTTCTTGTATCCATTGATTCTTGCTTTGTGTGGGACATTATGGTCAACTTTGGAGAAGGATGCGTGAGGTACTGAAAAGGTGTATTATTTTGTGTTTGAGTAAAATATTCTCTAGATGTCTGGTAGGTCCATTTGATTCACAATAATTGTTAGTTCCATTAATTCTCTGTTTAGCTTTTGTCTGGATGACTGGTCAGTTGGTGAGAGTGGGGTGCTGAAGTCTCCACTGTTAATGTGTGGGGTTCGATGTGTAACTTCAGCATTAGCGATGTTTTTTTTACAAATGTGGGCACCATTTTGATTGGGGCAAAGGTGTTCAGAATTCAGATATCATCTTGGTAGGTTTTATTCCTTTGATGACTATGAAGTGTCCTCTGTTTCTTTGGCTTAATTTTGGTGGAAAGTCTATTTTATTAGATATTAGAATGGCTCTAATATCTAATGTTTATTAGATATTAGATATCCAGATTGTGCCTTGGATCCATTTGCTTGGAAAAGTATTTTTACAGCCCTTTACTCTTAAGAATGCACATATAAATAAATAAATAAAATAAATGCACGAATAACTTGTGGAAATCCACAGATGCAAAGCTAATATTTAACAAGCCAATAAAAATGCATAGTGGAGAAACAATAGATCCATCAGCCAATGATGTATGTAATATGTGAATTATGATATGTAATATATTATATATGTATCATATATACATATATATCCTGCTACAAGGCATTTTGTTAAATTTATAAGGTAAGCATGCCTACTAAACTCATTATGAGTGTAAATTTTGTACTAAATGATAATAGGTTTGAAGTAGTTTGTTATGATGATAAAGATAATATATACCACAACTGGAGAATGTTCCCTAAAGACAGGAAATGAAGTTGAACTGAAGTGTTCATGTGAAATTAGAGCCTTTTATTCTTAACTTTTTTCAAAAAGCCCTGAGCCTTTTCAGTAGACAGATATGAGAGATAAACAGGACATTGCCATAGTACTAGCCTGGTGCCAGATCTACAGAAGAATCCAGGCTCTGTAGATAAAGATGGAGTACACACTCATTTACTCCTGTCAAGTACAGACAATGTTCACTTTCTGTACCAAGGACATCTTGTGAAAATGATTCAAGACAGTGAAAGTGAGTACTAATGACTTTTTTTTTTTTTTTTTTTTTTTTTTTTTACAAATTCTCCCTTCTCTATTATGATCAAAAACCTAGTAAGATGGACTTTTCTCAGAAAATCTTTGTTGACTGATATTTCATGTTGACACATTTCATTGCATTATGAGTTGTGAGAAAGCTTGTCATGGTGTTTCCACAGTCAGGAAACAGAAAGAGGTAAATGCTGAGGCTTTATTTCTTCTGTCTTTTAAAAAAATATTATTCAGTCTGAGTCATATCTATGAACTGGTGTCTCCAACATTTTAGGTGGATATTTTCTTCAAAGTATCCCCACTATCAGAATGTAGTATAGTATAGCCACTATGGAAAATAATGTAGAGCTTCCTCAGAAATATTGATGTTGATCTACTTTATGAGCCACCTATACAACTCCTGGAAGTATACTTAAGTGACACTATTATACTTTTTATACAAGTTTATTTCGGCACTGTGTACAATAAACAAGAATTGGAAATAGCTTAGACCTAGCAACTGATGAATGAATAATGGAAATGTGGTATAATATACACAATGAGTTTTTAGTGAGCTCTAGATACAAAGAATATTGTAGGGAAATGGATGTAGCTGAAAATAATTATTCTTAGGTAACTCAGACCCACAAAGACAGTTTTGTTTCTTATAGATGGATCCTAGCTTTGAATCATTTATATGTGCTATCTTTTACTTATGTGCTTGTGTGTGTATATGTGTTTGTATGTGTGTGTATATATACGTATATATATACACACACATATATATATATACGTATATACACACACACACACACACACACACGTGTGTATGTGTGTGTGTGTGTCGTGTGTGTGTGTGTGTGTCTGTCTGTCTGTCTGTCTGACTGTGTGTGTGTATGAGAGAAAGTGTGCCCAAGGACAGAGGAGATTGATCCACCTGGATGTTGAGTTATACCCAGTTTTAAGCTGCCAGGCGTGACAGCTGGAATCAGACCCAGATCCTCAGCTCCTTATCTTTGACTCTTTAGATATGTCTGTTTTAATTGAATACTTTTAGAATTTAAGGAACTTTAGTAGGTCTATAGGATGTCTAGCAAAATTTCAAGTCTTGGAGGTGATAGTAAATTCTGGATGCTATTAAAGGAAAGAGGAATAATGGGGGGAAGACATACTATACGGGGGAGGGGGGGTCAGAAGCCGGGGGAAAGTGGTTAAAATAGAGGACTAAGTAACATTAAAGACTTGAATTTCATTTCCAAACCTAGTATTTTAGAAGCTAGTTGGTATTGGAGTTTGGTAATAAAGGGGTTTAATAAGATGTCAACAAGCTGTTACTAAAACAATGAAAGAATTATTGCTTTGTTTAGTTGCTCCTTCTCACTAAGAATGACCAGCAGGGCAGTTTGAATGGGAATCACAAGTACATTAATTCTCTATACTATACTTTCATTCTCAATTAGGATTAATTTTTATTATCTTGAGACCCTTTCAATGGCCCATGAAATTGGCATTATGGATGAAATTCAAGCTTATCACTGTGAATGGGGAATGGGTCTATTTTTAATGGGAATATTCTTTGAATATTATTTGTTTCTCATGGCCTCAAGACTATCTTTTGGTTGAAGTCTTTGTTAGTTAGATCCATATGGTGAAATGGTCCAGTGATAGAGGAATAATGTCTGCCCAGAAGGCTTTCCTGTCTTTCAAAAAGTAAGTTTAACTTACATTTCTTATGCTCAGCTTTTCTTTTTCTAATTCTGTTATACAATATGATCTCCAGAAGAAAGATGACCCTAGAATATATTCTTTTTAAAATTTATTTATTAGGTCTTCTTTGAAGGTTTGGTAGAATTCTGCACTAAACTCATCTGGTCCTGGGCTTTTTTTATTATTCACTTACAACCCATTATCAGCCCTTCTTCTCCTCCCTGTACTCTGTCACTCAAGTCCTCCCCACATTCTACCTTCCAGACCCTAGCATAACTGTTGATAACTGTCTTCTGAGAGACTCTACACAGCAGACAATGGAAATAGATGCAGAGACTCACACCCAAACATTAGATGGAGCCCAGAGAATCTTACAGAAAAGTTGGAAGAAGGATTGAGGGACCCAAAAAGGGACTCCACAGGAAGACCAACACAGTCAGCTAACCTGGACTGTTATGGTCTCCCAGAGACTGAATCACCAAGCAAAGAGAGAGCTTTCACCGAACCCAGCCCTCCCATATATATGCAGCAGATGAGCAGCTTGGTCTTCATGCAAGTCCCTCAACAACTGGAGAAGGGGCCATCCTTGAGCCTGTTGCCTGCATGCTTGTGGATCCTGTGCCCATAAATGAACTAACTTGTCTGGTTTCAGTGAGAGAGGATATGCCTAGTTCTACAGCAACTTAACCTGTGGTGGTGGTGATGTGTTGTGTTAGTGTGTGTGTGTGTGTGTGGGGGGTTAACACCCAGAGAGTGTGTGTCATTTACTAGACGAAAGCATACTATTTGATATCTGGTGCAAAATACTTTCTAATATAAAAGATTCTAAATCATTTTTACACTTGTGTCTCTATTTCCAAATCTCCCCCCTGTTCTTCAGTTTTTTAAATGAATGTTTTGATTTTTGTTGGAATATTCTTCACCAAAGTACTGTTTACATTTTCTCCACTACTCAAAAAACTGTTGTTCTGACATTACCCCACCCATGATTTCTAGAAATTGTCTATCTATGCAACATAGACTATTGGCAATATGTTGGATGCCAATAAGTTAACAGACTAGGGAATGATACAGCACATGCTATTGTTGCAAAATAAAAACATGTTAACTGCGACTGAAATGAAGATTCTAGACTTTTGGTTTACTTTCTGATGAAACTATGTTGACCACTGTTGTGAAATATAATAAAGGGTCCTGCTTAGAACAAATATATTTAATAATCTAATCCTGATGCTTATATTCCATCAATTGTGGCACAACTGTAGTAGGTGCAGCCTGAATAGAATAAATTCTATTTAGATTTAAGCCAAGCTCCATGTATAGAAATTAAGTTTATATATGTAAACCTGGCTAAAAATCTTTGATTTAGGATATTCTAAGGTAAAACAGGAAGACCTTGTATGTTGTTTTGTTAAATAAAAGTCCTTTGCCTACAAAACAACAACCACCCCCCCCCAAAAAAAACCACCCCTCCTCTACACAAGTGGATTTACATCTTACATTACTGACCTATCATACCTAGTTTGTAGAAACAAAAATGTAGAAACAAAAACCTATCCTATGTTCCCTGGATCCTGGGAAAAGTTATAAATATTAAACTGCTCAGATGCAGCATTCTTCTTCCTGTGACCCTGTCTTCTAATGTTCAGAAAAATTGAAAAAAATTGTCACCCTAACTCAGATTCAGTGACACGTACTATTGAGAAAAGTGAAAGTCTGGGGAAGAGATAATTTCTAGGGGATAGATGTCATACTAGCCTTTATCAAGTAGAGATGGATATAGCAATTGGCAATTTAATTTGGACCTACTAATATTTTTAAAATAAGTTAAAAGGCTTATATTGACATGTTGAATCATCATGGTCATGAGACTGTTAGCACTGACTAAAGCTGAAGAGTCATATGACTGTCATCTTTATCCCTAATGTTACTTCTTCTTGCCTTCTAGCATTGTGTGGCCCTGGGGATAGTTCAATGGCCTATATAGGAGGTGGAATATTTGCTGGATGCGAGACTGCACCAAGCAGACAGGCTGTGCCAGGACTCTTCAGAGATGCCACTGCCTTTCTCCCAACCATGCCTATGTGAGTAGTTCCTCATGTTCTTCTAAGTAAGCTAAGATAGTCCACTGATGTACAAGATATTTTAGGCAATTTGCATTTTTTCTAGCATCTTTGCTCTATATACTGTGAACAGACTGTTGTTCATACCTGGTCAGCACATGTAAAAGTAGATACATTTGAGAAGTTGTTTCTAATTACTACTCTAGAAAACAAATACACCATACATTATGGACCACTGGTTCTTAAAAGGAGTCTTCCTTCCAGGAGACATGTAGAAATGTAGAGAGATATTGTGAATTTTCTTAAATGAACTATACAGGAGCAGGAATTTTATCACTGTCTAGTGGTAAGAGCAAGTGTTTTGCTTATATATCTTCAGATGATCAGGGCATAACATGATCAATCTCAAAAGCCAAATTTCAGAAAAAAAGACATTTGACAGGAATGAGATAAAAAGAGACTATATATTAAATTTATAATTACTATAGAGGAAGAATGAAACATGTTCTGTTTTCTGGATTTCTGCTATTAGGTGCTTGACTTGAATTAACTTAATCACATTTTCTAATGTGGGGACTTAGTACACAAGAGTAGCAGACCAGTATCATTGAAATTTGGGGTTGTTATTCAAGCAAAATATTTTCCCCCAAAAAGTCCAAAAAAGAAGGTTATGTAATAACTACCTTCGCTTTTGATATAATTTCTAAGTAAATGAATTGCTAATGAATACCAATAGATTTTTTAGATTAAAAACAAAAAATTCTAGTAAGATTAGCTCCTTGTATTCAGCTTAAACTGTAAATGTTTTTCAGATCATAAATGGTAGGACTGTACATGTACTTACTATGTACATGTATATCTACTGTTCATAAAATAAATTTGTGAAAGCATCATGATTTTTCAAAATTTAGTTGTACAATAAGAAATAGTCTTTCTCAAGGAAGAATGTACCAATTTTCAGTCAACACCAAAAAGGACAATCCTAAAGACATATGAATAACACTATACTGAAAAACATACCATGCTGTCCTTGACAAAATGTACATATTTCACACTGAATTTGGAAAACAGTTTTTTCTCTTCCCCATCTTCCACAATGATCTCTGAGTCTTACTTTTCATTTTTATGTAGAGGAAAATGGAGTTTGCTTTGAGACTGTGTCTCTTAGGACTATCACAAGCTACACTCATGAAGTCTTACCAAATTGATTGCCTAAAAGTGAGCAAAAAAGCCAAAGTCAATAGATATGCTAACATGGGTGGCCCATGGAGAAATAATTTCAGGCAACTAAGATATGATTAAAATGGAAGACATAAGCTTTGTTTCCTGGGTGTAATTAGAACCTCCTGCCACTGCCATAGTTACTGCTGCTGCTGGAAATTTCATAGCCACCTTGGCTTTGTGGTTTAGCAAAGTACTGGCCTCCATAAGGACCAGAGCTCCTGCCTCCGACATTTCCTCCCTTCATTAGTCCAAAATTTGAAGACTGATTGTTGTAATTGCCAAAATCATTGTAGCTTCCACCACCTCCAAAGTTGCTTCAGTCATTGTCAAATCCATCATAGCCATCCCCACTGCCAACATATCCACCACTACCATGGCTGCCACCAAAGCCACCACGACCACTGAAGTTTCCTCCTCAACCAAAATTTCCACCAAAACAGCCTTCATGACCGCAAGCAAAGGTTTCTGAACCACTTGGACCTCTCTGGCTAGATGAAGCACTAGCCATCTCTTGCTTCGACAGAGCCTTTCTTACTTCACAGTTGTGGTCATTCACAGTATGGTATTTCTGAATAACAATATTATCCACAGAATCATGGTCATCAAAGATGACAAAAGCAAAGCCCCTCTTTTTTCCACTTTTTTCTCTGTCAGTCATAATTTCTATCACTTCAATTTTCCCATACTGCTCAAATAATCTTGTAAGTGATGTTCTTCAGTGTCTTCTATAATACCATCAACAAAGATCTTTTTCACAGTTAAGTGGGCACTTGGTCTCTGAGAGAGGAGAGCCAGAAAAGTCACAGGAAAGTTACAGGTTACAACAGGTTTCTGAACTCAGCCAAGCACAGTGTTGGCAGTGCCTAGTGCTACAAAGAAGATATTATTTAAACAATACTCGTGTGTGTGCAAAAACTCCAGGTCTGTATTTGTGACTAATTGTATAACAGGTTATTTTAGTTTCTTCTCTGTGAAAAGTGTAAAGCATTCCAACAAAAGGTTTTACTTTAGACCCTTTTCACCCATGCTGTTGATTGCTAAATGTAATAGTCTGATCATGATGCTGAATAAATGTATTTTTTTTAATGTGCTGTGTAAAGTTAGTCTACTCTTGAAGCCATCTTGGTAAACTTCCCCAACAGTGTGAAGTTAGAATTTCTTCAGGGTGATGCCAAGTTCCATTTGGAATTTATTTATGGTTGCTTGGGTGGAGAAGCCATTGTCTTCAAAAACCTTGGTGTTGTTAAACTGCCAGTTACTGATGTAACTTTTAATGAGTTTGACCATTGAAACGGTCATCCAAGCAAGGTCACAGTTTGGTTATAAAATGGTTGTTGGCACACCCTATGCAATATCAAAATTGAATAATGGTATTAGATAAAGGAACAGATGGTAATGAAGCTTGGGTATCATCCATTATCATGTATTCTAAATAAATGATTTAATTCTCTTGGAAAAAAAAGAATGGAAGACATAGCCTCTCACATGGGTAAGTACACCAATTGATTATCAAACAGCGAATGGTTCTCTCTCAAAATCTTCCATACAAGTAACATACAGGTTGTACTCACATATTTGAGAATAGGAATGCATATACATATAATGTACATAAAAATAATTAATGAGAAAAAGAGAACATGAATTTGAAAAAAAAGAGCAAGGAGAGGTATATGGGAGTGTTGGGAAGGACAACGAAGGAGAAGGGATAAATGATGTAATTATATTAATGTAAAAAATTAATGAAAATGATATATTGGAGGAAGTGATAATTGAAAACCAGCACAAATTCTTACAATATTGAACTAATATCCAATTAATTTAATATCCAATTATATGAAAATTTCAGAATTATTCCTAGTATATATCCCAAAACGTGGAAAGTCAACTAAGTTCTAATACTATATACCTATGTAAATGTAACTATTGAATTACATTTCACAGTGAAAGATTCTTTTTCCCTATCTTTGAAACACAGTATCAAATTATACATGGGGCAGAGATAATAAAACTTCTTTAGATAACTCTGGATGAACGGACTGGAAATGCTCTTGTTTCTATTAGCAGGGGCACTTCTGTTGCTGGTGGTGTCAAACCTCCTTTTATGGGAGAACGTGGCCTCTGGACCTTTGAGTAGAAATGAGGCCAATGATGATCCACTATCCATCAAGGGACTATTTCTTAATGCCACAAGACTGTCTCAGAATATTAGGGACCTCAACATGAAATTGCGCAGGACATATGTAAGTACTTCACTTAGCTCTGGTCTATTTCTTAAATCAAACTTCTGGTCAAATTGTCCTGTACTACATTTACAGTTATCATGAGCCAAATCTTCAAAGAAAATGCACAGTTCTAATAAAAAAAATTAAAGCATAAGCCATTGAAAAATGTAGTAAGGAGAAAGGGGGTAAATTTCATGAAATATCAAAGAGTTTTGAAGAAATTCATGAGCCTTGAAATTTTCTCCTAGTTATCTTTATATTTTCCTAAATTTTCATTTGTGGCATAAAAAAATCTAATAGACACAGATGAGGAGAGCTCTGATTTCTTTACATTGTTTACATCTCGGTCAACATCTTTGTTTAATGCAAAGCGACACATTCAATAGAGGAGAAACATATTGCAGTGAGTCACATGGAATGAATGAAACTAATTTAAATGGGGATATGACAAGTGAGAAAGCCACAACAAAACAAAAACCAACCAACCAACCAACCAAATTGACAAAACATGCAATAGTAACCTCTCAGAGTCATTGTTTAAATAGGTACAATGCATAAGTTTATTATATTGAAAGGCTTGTTTAGAACAGGAAGGGTTTCTCTATTTCAAAGAGCTACATGTTCTCTGTTCAGTGTCAGTACAAGTCAAGGACAAAATAATACACAAGGGTTCTGTTCAAAAATAGGCACCAAGAGACTGTGTCTCTTTTTGTAATAAATATGCATTGATGATTTAGTTCAATAGGTTTTCTGTTTTTTTCCCTCATCCTATCTCAGACAGTCAATGGAGTCTCTGAAAACTTATACCATAAATATGTAAGTACCACTCTTACTTCCATCTCCCACCCCCAAAGCCACCATGTTAATGAATTTGCTTGAATTTAGCACTGAAAACAATTAAATGCCAGTTTGAAGAGATACACCTCGACAGGTAAAGGAAAATGCCAGCTGTTAAAAGCAGAACAAGCATAGGACAGCTTCCTGAAACCACTGGTTTGCAAGAAATAGAAAAAAATCTTTATCTGTTTTTTAAAAAAATATTTATCTGTAGATCTTTATCTGTTTTCTTTTTTAAATTGTTGTTGTTTATATAAAAACAGTCTTTGCACTTGCAACATAATGTTTTAATAGCTGTGTCTTAGGAAGAATTTTGATCCCATGATTTTGCTTCTATGGAGTCAGTCTCTACTGACATCTTTACTTAGCACACTGGAGAAATCCAAAAGAGAAGTACATTTCAGTGAGTCAGAAGGAATGAGTGGACTGAATCTAAAGTGTGATAATCCGAGAGGGGAATAGGCAAATAGCACCAACAACATATTAGCTTCCCCTAGATCCCTAATGCTAGGAATCATGCTTGCATCATATTTAAATAATGTTTAATGGATTCTAGTGCAGAAGTTTATTCACAGGAAAGGCTGGATTAACAAAGAAACAGGTTCTGTGTTCCTGAGGACTGTATGTTCTCTGTTCAAGGCCAGTTAGTGTCAAGAAAGAGAAAGTAGACATGACTTCATTACTTACATGTAAACCCAGAGAATGTGTCTTTTTGCAATAAGTATGCATTCGTATGACTCTAGTCATTAATTTTTTGTCACTCCCCTCTCCTGATTCAGCTAAATTCATCATCAGAATCCTCTCACAAATTTGTAAGTATCTCATTTATTTCTATTTTCCCTTATTTCAAAAGTCTTCATGCTAATGACATCCCATAAACTTACAAGAGAAAGCATCAAAGACCAATTGTCAAGTAACATATCCACAGGTGTATTATGATAGTTCATTCAATATTATAATACAAGAAAGACTGGCAGTAAAAGTGAATGGGGAAGCTTGTAAAGAATGATTTGATCAATTTTCTATAACCTTATTTACTTTTTAATTACAAATTACAATTTTGAACTATAAGTGTAACCATTGTGACTAGGAAAGATCTCCTATATCTGAATTTTGAAGAAGACAAAAATCATTGGCATTTTCCACTTAGTTCACTGCAGATCCCCAAGAAGGCTGAACTGCATTGTAGTCAGTTGGGTGTAGGGAACAGAAGCAATCCAAATTCCAAATGGAAACCATATCAAGAGAGAAGTTAAGCACTAATTTATTTTCAGGAACCCCAATGCTTAGATTACTTTTACAGCTCCCCAGTTCATTCAGGAGGGGAATTGGTTGACAAAAAAAAAAAAAAAAATAGACACCCTCCTGATGACTGATATCTGTTCAAGGTCAGTCAACATAAAAGAGAAAAATGTAAGCCTTTAGTAGAACCGTAGGCACCAAGAGAATGTGTCTCTGTATTTGCCACAGATGTGTTATTATTGTCTTCTTTTTTTCAAATTGGTTTCTCATTCCTCATTCTCTACTGACCCTCTTTTAAATTTTTAACATTCATGGGAACCCATTCAACTTCTACACAGTAGCTGATTATCGGTTTTAAATAATAAGTTATTAATAGTATATTTAAAGTTTAATATTTATAAATATCTATTCATCAGAATGTAAATATTAATTAATATTTTGTTGCTTTTTATTTTTATTCCCAACTATTTCCTAAAAAATGTTCAATTTGCTTTATTTAATTTTGTCAAACATGGCACGTTGTCAGTCAGGATTTATGATTAACACTGGATGGTACAGATGTCTACATTCTCTTGTAACAGGAAGAAAACATAATTTTAAATGCATAGGTAAAATATATGCATCATTAGAACAAACAGGTAACAAGAAGTTAATGAATGTAGATACCATAATAATACCATAATAATGGGCTCAGATTCTAGAGAAAAATAATCTCTAAGACACTTCATATTATCTAGCTTTGATATTTCTGATTCTTCCATTAAATATTGAAAAACTTAGGGAAAACTAGAAAAAATAAGACAGTAAGTAAAACTAGGGAAAATAAAGTCCAAGATATGACAAATGAAATGAGATTTCAAACCAATTAAGAGTTATCAACATGTTTATGTTGTTAAATTTTAATCTTAGTTTTATTTTTATAAAATATGTATCTATTTAGTACATTAATATACTGGTTAGAATTTCTTTGACTTACATTGCTCGATTTCAGTGAACTGAATACTAATTTTGATATATGCAGCTGCTTGAGTTTATTGAGGATATGGAGTTTCTGGTCAAGGCGCTCACCTGCTGCCACAATTATTCCATCAAAACTCCAGAAAACCTGGATGACGCTCAAGAAATCCCTGTGAGTTTTAGCTTGAATGTTTTTGTTTTTTGTTTTTTGTTTTTTTTCTGTTTTTTTTTTTTTTGTTTTTACCTAAACAGCAGAAGCATTACTTTCTCATGCTGCAGGTTTTCGTAAGTAGTAAATAAAATGTGGAAACCATACATACAGGGAAATGGAAATGGAGTAAGAATGAACAAAGACAATTCATGTTATTGATTTCATAAACAAAGGAAATGTTGAGTAATATTATAACAGGTCCTTAAATTGTCCATTAAGAAAGTTTTAGTTTAATGATATTTCCCTACTTGCCATTACTTAATAAAGGCAAATGTCACTTACTGACCACCATGCTCAGGTTTCTTAATTTTCAAGACTCTTCTTATTCTACTTGTGCTTCTTACTTACCTATTCATGTCTGTATGACTTCTGAGCTTTCTTCTATGTCTTAATTGAAAGCACCCAAACAAAGAAGTGCTTATAAGCACTGTGAAATGCTCCTGAGTATAAGCCATGCCCTCAGTTGTAATGGGGTTTACATATCAGTGTAACTCTAATTATAACTTTTCTCATCTTTCCTTATGATTCTTTTCCAAATCTTATCACCAAATGAACTTATTTATATATCTTGTGATAATAGTAAGACAAAGTGGAGAAAGAAAATATTTCTCGATATATACTATCTAGGCACTGGACAAAGTACTGTATTGACATTGTTGTGATTACCACTCACAAAAGCTAGGTGAGGTAAGGAGACTGAGGCATTGAAAGGGTTATGGAACTTGTACCTTCTATCAGAACAGATATCTGGGCTCCATCCAACTCAAGTCCTCATTCTTATTCATATGCAACATGGTCCCAGAAGGTTATATTGCCAACACCTTTGAATTGTTCTTTCTATCATGTATTTTTCCCCCATTTCTATCACAATGTCCACCAATTTCCTCAAAACTCATTTCATTGTCTCTATGATAGCTAGAGATATCAGCACATGAAGCATTTTAAGTCAAGAATTAGTTTCATGTAAGATCATGGAACACACTGCAAAGTTAAAATTGCATTGTTATTTTTATTCATGCTGTTACTTAAGGCAATGACATTCTGTTGTTCCATTGTTCTTAATTTATATGTGCCAACAAATTTTTACTCTATTAGAGGCAAAAAGAGGGAGTGCTGTAGACTGAGGTATCCATACTTATCAATGTGAAGTTGACTTTATGCAATATTTTATTAATATTCTAAGATAACCTAAAAATAAGAGTGATTTTGAGCAATGAATTTGTGTGATGAATGTAAGTTAAATGTTTTGCCATTTATACTGTAGGCATCTATTTTTCCTGAAACAAAACATCTACTAAACCTCATTAAATTCTTGAGCTCTCCAGGATAAAACAAACAAACAAAAAAGTGTAAGAGATTACAGGAAGGTCTGATGGCAGAATTGCACATGGGAAGTAAAATCAAATAATAAAATGAAACTTGGAAATAGTATTTATCTATATAACCTGTTTTATGATGGTAAATTACATGTTTTTCATTCACTTTATTATTCCATACTTTTTTTATTCCATGAACCTTTCTGCTTTCCCATAAAAATAGCAAATGGATGCTTATTTCAATCTGTCTCATAGAAAATGTAAACTAACTAATACTTTTTTTTTATTTCACTTATCTTAATGTGATTGATAAAACATGGCTGCCTAGTTTAACGACATTCCAAAACTGATCCTCAGTAGAATGTGGGCTTGGAATGAAACTTCTAAAAATCTACTGACCATACTCAGAAGTATTCCAAGAATGCACAATGATGTCATTTCATTAGCCAAAGACATTGAAACAAAACTTGCAGAGCTTTTTGAGTACATCCAGAGTATACTCAGCTCGGTGAGTAATGTTCTTTCCTTCTACCTTTCTTAACCATGAGTGATGTGACTTCTGCAATGGAGATTAAAATTTGAAATATCTCACTCTTAGATAGATATTCTCAGATGTAAAGGATAGAGATTGAAGTATAACTTTTCATAGCAATTTGAACAGCATCTCTTTCTCTGGGCAGAGTGAAATATTCCAGACTACTTCATTAGACACTCTTATCACAATTACTCTTTGAGAATAAGCATTCCTTACCCACCATGGACAAACACAAGTCTATATTTAAGTATCAAATCATGATCTTCCATTTTCACAGTCATGGCAAGACAAATTTCATCTGAAGTCAATTAAATATAAGAAAATGTTTACAGGATTGTTGATTTTACTTGGAGGTGGCTGACAGATGGGTAATACTGCATGCAAGACATGTAAAAATATATATACCTGTGACTGAAGTTTTATATTGTTTTATTTTTCTTTATGATAATAGGTTTTCTTTTTCTTTCTTAATTTTTGTCTAAAATACATTTAATACAGTATATTTTCCTCATATCCTTTCCCTTTCCTAACTCCTCCAGATTCTTCCTACCACCTTACTTACCAAACTCTCTCCCCATCCCTTGCTCTTTCTCTCATAAAACAAAACACATAACAAAAGGGAAAAATAAAAACCAAAACAGAGAAGCAAACTAAGATAAAGATAACCAATGAGACAAAAATACCCAATGAAGACAAACAATTTACCCACACAAAACAGAAAAACCCATGGAATATGTTTTGTTTAGGCTCCTGGTTTTGAGGCCTGAGCCAGAATATGGTTGAGATACCCAATGATATGCTTTTGGAGAAAAACTAATTCTCCCACCTCTTTTCTTCTGGTATCAGTTGCAAATAACCTTTCGGTTAAAGATAGAATTTTGTGTCCACTTCTTATTCTCAGTCTTTAGACTTTGTGTAGTTTAGTAAAGGTCTGTGCAGATCTTGTGAGTTCTGTCAGTCTCTGTGAGCTTTTGCATGTATCAGTCCTGTTGCTTGCTGAAGATGTTGGTCCTGTGAACTCATCTACTACCTCTGTTTCTTACAAAAATTTTACCTTCTCTATTTTGTAGATATTGGAGCTTTGGAGGTGGTGGTATTGGGTATTAAAGACATCCTATTTAGTGCTGAGTGGTCTAGAGTCTCCTACTCTCTGGACGTTGTTCAATTGTCAGGCTCTTTGACAATTATTATGTACTGTCAGAAGAAACTCCAGGCTTAAGAGATACTCTAATCTATGGGCATCACAATGCTCCTATGCTAATTTATCAGAATAGTAATAGGTTTTACTCTAGGCCTATAACGTATGTAGTCTTGGGTTCTAGGTCTTACTAGTAGTGTCAGGTATGGTTTCCATCCTATGGGGTGATGCTAAGATCCAAGGAAAGAGGGATATTTACTCCTATAACATTTTTATCACCATCAGTATATCTTATAGCAGGTATGCTAAAACAGATACCATTCTTAAAGAAGGTTCACAGTCTTATCATTTCCATAAATGTAATTTGACATCTAATTAAAAAAAGGGAAAGCAAAAATAAGTTCTCTAAATAATAACTTACTGATTTTCATTTTTGTCATTAGATTTATGGGCCAACAGAAAATGTTGATCACACCGTCTTTTCTGGATCTGAAGACTTAAAATCATCTGATGAAGAATTTCGCCTTCTTGGTCTTTGTAAATTTTCCTATTGCTTACGTGAAGATATGCATATGGTTGAACTTTATCTTAAGCTATTTGAGTGTGTAGTATATATTAATAGTGATGATTGCTTATTCAGCAATATTAGAGATGCTTCATGATACTGAACATTTTAAATAACCTTAATTTTATAATTGTGAAGGTAAGAGTGAGTACAATGGTGTCTTTTAAAAGAAAAATAAATTATGTTAAGTTTACACAGAAAACTCGTTAGTATTTTTTTATTCATTTAGTGGTAAATGTATTAATAGCTTTAAGAGGTATGACAGGCAAATGTATAATCCACAACTTACATCATAATCACACTAAATTCATGTTAATGTTGATATAGTTATTAGTATCAAATACTAAATTCACAATTAAAAGTATTTCCATGTTATTAAGCACCAGGGACTATTGGGATACTGCACAAAAGTACTTCAGTTTGATGTATTCTATCCTATTACCCTATAATATAGCCAACCATCAGGCCTGCCAGGCAATTAACACCATGTTCCATGGTTCAATTTGTAAGACTCCCCCCTAAATATACAAGTCACATGTACTCATTACAGTCTTCAAATGTGTCCCGGAAGTACACATTCAGTGCTCCAATCTTGTCCTATGAGGCATATCCATTCCTTCCCAAGCTTCAGGTTGGGACAGGATTCACATCCTGTGTGTATGACCAGCTTCTTTGTCCATCATACCTTAGCACATCATCTCATGCAAATATATTCTTTCCATTTGCAGCCAGGCTGGCACACAATGTGCTCTTGCCAGACCTGGTGTGCCTACACTTGACACTAAGTTTTCTGTACTAGCCCAAATCCACCACTTTAATAACCCAGAATAATTCCTAACTGCATCCTAAAATATATCCATATACTCACAGGTAAATATATTTCTTACTCCTTCTCAAAGAAACTGCCCGGTGTCAAATTTCCCAGTATTCATACATTAGCTGCAGCTCACAGGCATTATTATAGAACTTCCTTGTTGCAGTGCATAGTGATAAGAACAGAAACTCTCCAATAATAAAAGGACAAAAAAACCCAAAAATTAGTGGGATGTTTACCCCTCAAAAAGATATGTATATCCTTTCAACTTTCAGAAACCACTTTGAAAAGCAGGGCAGAGAAAATGGAGAGAGAGAGAGAGAGGGAGAGAGAGAGAGAGAGAGAGAGACAGAGAGAGAGAGAGAGAGGAGAGAGAGAGAGAAACACCAGAGCAAAGCAATGACTTCTGACATGATAGGGTCCATTTACTCAAAGCACATGTGCTTGCTTGTACAAGAACTGCATGAGAGCAAGACAGTAAGCACTCAGACATGGAATGGGGACATGGCATGGGCACCAGCCTTAGCTTATGAGTTGCTAATGGTTAATGGCTTCAGGTAGGAGAGGCTATGGCCACTCTTAGGTAGCCCAATAGCCCAATCTCCAGTGGATGACAGCAAAGCTATGTCAGCACAAACTAGACTTTGTGAGTTGTTTAAGAAAAAAAATGTTGAGAAGGACTGGGAAGAAGGAACCAATGAAAGAACTGTCATATTATATAGTAGATAAATCATAAGTAAATTTGAAGTGTAAATAATATTGCAGCAAATCTATAAATTATTCACATAGAGAAGCTCAATGCCCAGATCATATTTCCTGCTAGTGTAATATATCTTTCAAAATTACAAGACACCATAAAAAATAACTTTTTTACAGATATATAAAGAAATGATTAGGATAAAAAACAAACAACCATATCATGGAAAAGAAGTAGAGAAAGGAAAGATGAAAGAAAAGAAAACCAATGTGAGATATAATAGAAAGGGTGCCATGCTGTTAGGACAATAAACTTCATAACAACCGAAAATGACCTTAACTTTTAGATTCTAATACCAAATTTATTGCCTCATCTACCTCACATCTTTTCTTTTCTTTCTTGCGGTCTTGAATGTCTAGTTGTAATTGGAAGCATCATTTTCTCCATTCACAGAATTGTTAAAACTTTATTTGTAAAACAAAACCAGACCATTTTCCATGTCAAAATTCAAGAAATATTTCTAGTACATAATACAAATTTTTGATGCTTATTGTTCGGCCAAACCAATATTTTCTCTCAAAACCAGACAGATTTATTGAAACATTCTTTTGCTCCTGACTGTGTTGGTCTCTCTTCTTGAAAACCTAACAGGAGACAGTTCTCTAAACCTATCAACTTGTCTACTAGCTCTTGAATGCATGTAAAATACTAGTAACTCTATAATATGTCACCTTATTCCTTCAAAATGCAGGAGAGTGTAGTATGACCCATATGTACCTTATTTCTATGTTAATCTTTGTCAAATTCTACTGTGCTTAATATTTACATTTTGTAAGAATATTTACAACACAGAATATGGTAACATAGCAAGAATGTTTGGAAATAAATGACAAGTTAATTTAATTAAACATACATTTTAAATGTCTGCAAGAAGAATGAATTTTAGGCTTCTGATAAATCCTGCAATTGTGGTGGTTTAAAGCCTCAGCTTAATAGTGACATATATCTGAATTAAAGTTTTCAGTGAGGATTTATTAGAGCCATAGGTGCTGTAAAGATTCTACAAAATGATGTTAGAGAAGATACTTCAGAATAAAACAACAGCTTCCTTTCTAATGATAATGAATAACTTTCTCCTAAAGATTTCAATGTAATTGAACATTTGAAGAAATATCTGTTGCTGTAATAGCAACTGTGATGCCAGAACAGAAAGAAGGCAAGGATTGAAATGAATTCATTTAATAAATTGCAAAATTATATACTATGGGCACTCTGTAGAACAAATGAGAAGTTAACACAACACTTTTTTTTTTTTTTTTTTTTTTTTTTTTAGGAATTTCAGTTTATTTCGAGAGGGATGGGTGCAAAACATACACGTTACTGTATTTATTTCGGTGTAATGGCAACTACTCAGTAAAACAATTAAGTCACAGATGGCAGACAAAATAAAAATGTAAAAAAAAATGGGAGAGTTTAAGAAAACCATGAAACAAGCTGACTTCTGAATTATTATGACAAAGCAAGAAATGTTACATAGCAAGACATAGAAGATGTGTTCACTAAAAAAATGAACATTTAACAGAACTAGAGAACAAGATAAGGTGTCCACTCAGGTACAAGAAGCCTACAGAAATTCAAACATTCAAAGCCATGAAAGAAAGTCTTCGTGATACATTGTAGTTTATCTACAATATTAACATTATACAGATATGTTTTAAATTTTATATAATAAAAAATAGTAAAAACACAATAATAAAGAGTTATTGCATGCTTCAAGAGAGATAGATCAACTGATATCTAAAGAGAGGTCAATTATAATAAAACTGGATTATTTAACAGAATTCTTTAGAGACTTCAGAGACTAGAAAGATGTAGCTCATGTCCTAAAAGATCACAATTGCCAACCCATAATATTATATTCAGCAAAACTATGTACTAAAATTGGAGAATACATAAAATATTTCTACCATAAAAACAAATTTAACAAATTTATGATTAGTAATTAAGGTCTACAAAGGATAGTAGAGGAAATTCCAAAGAGGAAGATAATACACCAAAATGAGCTTACAATGTATGCACTATACAAGAACAAGAATTTATATTTATCACTCACCAATAACCAAGCTACAAGTCAATTGTATCTACCAATAAATTTTAACAGGATTTATCTGACCCATTTAACCTTTTGTTTTTTGTTAAAAGGCTATAAATTTTTATTATTTTACAGTTTTGATCTTGGTATTCACAAAAGGTTATGTTTTAAGTGCTTGTTCTGGAGTCTAGCATTACAGTAAGTTGGTGGAAATTTGGGAGAGGAAGCCTAGTCAAAATACATGAAATCCTCTCCCTCTTTCCTCCCTCTCCCTCTCCCCCTCCCCCTCCCCCTCCCCTCCCCTCCCCCTCCCCCTCCCCCTCTTCATTTCCCTCTCCTTCCTCCTCCCTGTCCCTCCCCTCCCTCTGTCTCCTACCTCTCCTTTCTGGCTAAAACTATGTGAGTAGCCTTGTAGACCATATGTTCCTACTATGTACTGTGGAGGGACATGTCCCAGTAGAAACAGAATTTAAAAAATGAGTGGACCAAATCTTTGGGAACTATGCTCCAAAACAAAGCTTTTCTCTCTTTAAGATAATTTCCTTAAATATTATGTCAGAGCAGTTCAAAACAGCTAATTCAATGTTTTCCAAAGACACCTCTGATACTGTCAACAACTCAACAACTGCTCAAACAAGAATGAATTAATTGATTAATTTTAGGCATAAACTTTTAAGATAATATTGTACATGCCTGTCCTCTAAATACTTTCTAATCTTGGAAATAAACCTTTAGTATCAGAGTTTACTCTTTCCAGCAGCTTTCCACACTTCTCACTAGGCAGCCAGATGTAAAATGTACATTGTTATAACAATTTAGGTTCTAAAGACCAGAAAATAAAAGAAATGGTAGGTGACATGTAAAAATAATTCATACCTAAGTGGAAATGATAAATTTATTAGTACATTCTCATTATATTTAGTAATACCAGTAGGAGAGCCAAGGGGTCAGTGTGACTTTTGTATGGAGAACCATATTCTACTTAACTAGTTAAAAAGAAACTCTTGAATCTAAGACCCAGAACTATTCATTTCCCTTCATTGTATTAAGTCAAATCAAAGAACAAAAGATTCGTAGAAAATATTTTTACCATTGTTTTGTAAATGATCATGCTAATTATGTGATAGTATACAAGTTGTTGATTGAAGCTGCCTGTTCCTTTGATCACACTGCTGGAGAAATAGAGAGAGGGGGTTCCTTAGCATGCTATTTTGAAATTTAAATTTATAGTAAGAATATTTGAAAAATATTAGATATTAATTGAAAAGCTGTTTTACTTTTTCCTGAGTACTAAGGCTACTCATATGTGTGTGTGTGGGGTGGGGGGAGTCTGTCTGTTTATGTGTATATGTATGTATGTATATATGTATGTATGTATGTATGCATGCATTCATGCATATGGTTGGCTAGCAAATAAAATAATTTATTTCACATGGAATTTAAATTTATTCTCTTAAATGTTATAATATGTGTTCCCAAATTGTGTATCTTCATCAATTCCCTCTTATCAAGGCTGAGGAAGCTATGCTTAAGAGGAGGCCAAAAATTGTAAAAGACTGGAGTGATGAATCACACCTAGTAAATATTGTTTTCCAGATACAAGTTGGGAATTCGGGAGGAAGAAGAAATTCTTGGAAGAGTTGGGGGAGGATAAGCTATGATTAGAATATATGTATGGAAAAACATTTTCAATACAAAGATAGCTAAATTTAATCTTGTAAACTGTCACAAACAAAAAATTGAATGATATGTCCACATCTTACTTCATGTGCATATATGAATCTTTGAAGATCAGAGTAATCATCATTTTTCTTATCATTTTACAACAATTAATTTATTGACAATTTTCAATACAAATTTCATAACATAAATACCTGAAAGGTTAATGGTATGGGAACATGATTCCTCAAAACATTGTGAGTTTGGAAGTATTTAATTCATAGATATTATATTGGGATGATAAAAAGGGAGAATGTCCATTTAACATCTCATTTATAAAAAAATTATCAATGACTACAAACACCATAGAAACAAGAAAATGGCTGAAGTTCACTAATCCACTGGAAATGAAAAGTCAGAAGAACAAATGATCCAGAAAGAAGGCATGTAAATCTTTCACTTATTTAATATGAAATAAGTAAAAAATAAAAATGTTTGGAAAACTCAGCAATATGCAAACAAATATCACCAGCATGGAAATGGAACTTGAACAAAAAACCTGAAATTGTGTAACAATCTGTAAATCTTTTTTTCCATTCATATTTTTCTTTTTTTCTCCATTTTATTGGATATTTTCATTATTTATATTTTAAATGTTGTTCCCCTTCCTGGTTCCTGACCCAAAACCCTCATCCCTTTCCCTGTCCCCCTGCTTCTCTGAGGAAGTTTCCCCAACCACCCACCCACTCCCACCTCCCCACCATCACATTCCACTTCACTGGGGCATCGAGCCTTCATAGGACCAAGAGCCTCTTCTCAAATTGATGCCCATCAAGGCCATTCTCTGCTATATATGCAGCTGGAGCCATGCATCCCTCCATGTGTACTCCTTGGTTGGTGGTTTAGTCCCTCTGAGCTCTTAATTTATCTATTCATTTTACATTTGATTGACACTCTATCTTCTTCTTCTCCCAGTCTCACCTTTACAAATCCCCACCCTCATTACCCCCTCTAGTTCTCCTCAGAAAAGTAGATGCCCCTCTTGGGTCTCACCGAACTGTGGTATGTCTAGTCACAGTAGAACTAAGAGCCCAACAGAAATTCAAGCAGGCTGTTCAGTTAAGAGAAGAGGATTCAATTCAGGCAACAGAGTCAAAAACAGTCCCTGTTCCAATTGTTAGAGGACCCACATGAAGCCCAAGCTGCACATCTGTTACAAATGTGTTGGAAGCCTAGGACCAGCTTGTGCATCCTCTTTGATTGGTGGTTCAGTAACTGTGAGCCCACAAGGAGATCAGGTTAGATGACTCTTGGTGGCCTTGTTATCTCTGATCACTTAGTTTTATTCCCCACTCCTCCACAAGACTCCCCAAGAACTGGCTGATTTTTGACTGTAGGTCTCTGCATGTGTCTCCTCAGCTC
Organism: Arvicanthis niloticus; assembly: GCF_011762505.2. Lineage (NCBI taxonomy): Eukaryota > Metazoa > Chordata > Mammalia > Rodentia > Muridae > Arvicanthis > Arvicanthis niloticus. Next base: position 34,580,993 of record NC_047665.1, read on the forward strand.
TTCAATGCAGCCTTCCAGAAAACAGTTATACTCAGGTCCTGTCTGCTATCATAGCAGAGTATCAGTAATAGTGTCAGGTTTTGGTACTCTTACATGGGATGTGTCTCAAGTGGGGCCAGTCCCTCAATTTCTGTTCCATCTTAATCCCTGCTCATTTTGGAGCAGGACAAATTTGAGGTTGAAGGTTTTATGGGTATGTTGATGCCCCTCTCTCTCCACTAGAAGTCCCACCTGGTTACAGGAGGTAGACACTTCAGTTTCCATATTCCACAATTGTAGGAGTCTCAACAAGGCTCACCACCATAGATGCTGTGGAACTTCCTTGGTCCCAGATCTCCCGCTATTCCCAGAGAGAAAGAGGAACTCAATACATCAAAATTGAAATCACAGCAGAAGTCACAAGTAATAGACTAAATCAAAATGAAAAATGACAAACCAAGGGAATAAGTTAAAAAATATTACACTTGAATATCAATGTATAGAGAGGTAGATGACAGATAAATGATAGATGATGAAAGCGAAATAGAAGATATATAGATTAAACAAACATGATTAAGCCATGGTGTAACCAATAGAATAACCAAAGAATCCCTAAATAGGGAAATTAACTCAACGTAAATCTCTTCAGTGGTGTAGCAGAACATTGTAGCAGAAAAAAAATCTCCAAACCTAGAAAGTAAAATGAAAATTCATGCACAGGAAGCTTTTAGAAACCTAAATAATATCATAAAAGAAAACAACTTTCCATGGTCTATTGTAGTCATGTGCTTACTTTAAAAATCTTCATTATCTACCTAAACATTAATAATCTTGAGATCAATACAACACTGAACATCACATGAGAACATTACCAGAGAGGACTAAAGTCAACACAAATGTAGATGGTTTGTGTATCATAGACTATATTGCTAAACTGTGAGAAAAGTAAATCTTCTTTAAGTTGTTCTTCTCAGGAATGTAGTCATAGGCAGGAGATATAGCTGTATGGCTCTCTCTCTCTCTCTCTCTCTCTGTGTGTGTGTGTGTGTGTGTGTATGTGTGTGTGTGTGTGTGTGTGTGTGTGTGTATAAAAGAAATATCCCAGTTTCTTTACCAAGGCAAACACATTGGAAACTCAATAGAATAACTCTGATTCCTCAACAGATTTTTAAAGTCAGGAAATATTAGAATTGCACATTTGAAAACCTGAAAGCAAACTTGTACAAGCACATTGGAAAACAATCTGAAAGTTTCTCTGAAAATTGGGAATATTTGTACCCCAAGGCATTGCTATACCACTCCTGCACATATACCTAAAAGGTGCCTCACTATACCACAAAGACACTTGCTCAGTTATGTTCATAGCAGCTTTACTCATAATAGCCAAAAACTGGATAAAAACCTAGATGTACCACAACTAAAGAATGGATAATGAAAATATGGTACAACTACACAGTGGAATATGATTTAGCTATTTAAAGCAAAGGTATTCTCCAACCAATGAACATACATAGTCTGGAAGAAGGCTCCCCAGCACATATGTAACACATGTGCAGCTCAGTCTCCATGACTTTCTTGCCTGGCCTCAGTATGTGTCTAATCTGGCAGAGCCTTGATGTGCCAGGGTGTGGGGGGATAACCAGGGGAGCACCTTCTCAAAGGACAAGGGGACAGACTCTATGTGTAGGGGGGTAGTGGGAGAAGAGCAACATTTGGGATGTAAATGAATAAATAAATAAATAAATAAATAAATAAAAGCTTAACAAGTAGAAAAACAAAAAAAAGAAAAAACAAAGACACACACACAAAACAAAACATAAATGAAATTTGCAAGCAAATAGATGAAACTGGAAAATATGATCCTCATGTCACCTGTAAGTGGACATTAGCCATAAAGTATAGACAGTATAACCACACTATAGTCCACAGACCTACAGAAACTCCATAAGAAGGACCTAAGGTAGCATGTGTGAATCTCACTTGGAAGGGAAAATAAATATAACTAATGGTCACTAGAGTTGGATGGACAAAGGGACCTAGGTGAGTCATGGAGTGGGGAGGGAAACAGATTTGGGGAGTTTGGTATGGGGAGTAGAGAGCAGGAACAGGCTTAGAGTGAGAAAGGAAATCAGTGGGAGGTATCTCTAAAAGTAGGGGGAGACCTTTCATAGTGGTGGCTTCCATGAGTCTATGCAGGTAGACTTAGTTAGTTGAGACTATCAGCAGGGGATGTGGAGACTGAAGTGTCCACCTCCTGCAGACAGGCAAGGCTTCTAATGGAGGTAGGGGTACATGAGAACAACCACAGAACCTTCAACCCAAAGTTTATTCTGACTACAAGATACACAGGAATAGGATGGAACAAAGAATGAAGGAATGACCAACCAGTGACTGCCCCAACATATATGCAATGGAAAAACACATATACATAAAAGAAAACAATAATAACATAAGGTAAACAAATAAAAACTAAGAATACCTAAATGGAAATTCAGAGAGATATAGTGACCAAAATATTTTTTTGATGAAATAAAAGTACATATTTGAGAAAATATAGCTTCTTCAACAAATGTTGTAGAGGAAGATTTTAAGTATATATAGAAACAATGGATCTAGATAATGTATTTCTCAATCTCTACAAAAATTAATTTGAAAATTTAATACATTTTTTTCACAAAAATAATGGAATCAAATAACAGCAAAATTAAGAAAGTGCATATAGAATCTTAAAATTCATTCAAAAGTAACAGATTACAAATATAGAGATAGACAATTACATCACGTCCCTTCCCTAAACTGATTTGACCATTCCAATGTAAATATGCAACTCCCTTTCAAATTAATAGTCTTTTATTTTTAAATAAATCATTATACATGCACATATGTGTAATATATATGTATATATACATATATGTAGGTATATATGGCTGAAATTTGTTTTGTTAAAGTTAGAGTGTTATCATGTCTACTAAATATGTTATGCGGAGTACCTTTTGTACTGAAAGATATTAAATTTAGGGTAGCTGGACTTTATTAGAGACATAAGATATATCATCACAATTGGAAATTGGAAATTATCACACAAAAACATGAAATTAAGTTGAACGAAAGTGTTCATGGGAAATTGGAGCCTTTTATTTTTAACATTATCCATAAATCTCTAAATCTTTGAGTAGACAGATATTGGTGAAAAACAGGATGTAGCCAAAGTGCTAGCCTGGAGCCATTTGTGCTCAAGAATGAATGTTCTGCAGATAAAGATGGAATCAATCCTTTATTTACTCCTGGCAAATACAGATAATATTAACTTCCTGTACCAAGGCAGCCTTGTGAAAATGCCTGAAGACAGTGAAGACTAACTACTCCTGGTTAATGACATTTGGACAGATTTCCTTTTTCTCTACTGTGATAAAAAAAAAAAACCTGACAAGAGTAACTTTTATAAGGAAGTATCTGGTAGCTTACATTTCAAGGGAACACAATTCACTGTGTCAGGAATTGTAAGGTGGCTTGTCACATTGCTTGAACTATCAAGAAATAGAGAGATAAATGCTATTGCTTTATTTCTTCTGGTTTTTTTTTTATTAGTGTGAGTCATAGTCGATGAAGTGATTTCTCCAATATTTATGGGAGTTCTTCTCTTTAAGGTAGCCCCATAGTGAAGATAAAATATAGCATTTCTACTGTGGAAATTGATGTAGAGTTTCCTCAAAAATATTGATATTTACCTACTTTTTTGACTCAGATATGCAGCTCTTGGGTGTATACCCAAGGATCCTATATCCTACAAGGTAGATACTAATTTATCTATATTTACTGGTGCTATATTCACAATAAAGAAGGGACAGAAATAGCTTAGACTTACCAGTTGATGAATAAAGTAATATGTGTATGTGTGTGTGTGTGTATAGTGAAATGGGTGTAATTGTACATAACCATTTTTAGTTAGATAACAAAGACCCACAAAGATATGCTAAATGTTCTTTCCCATATATGGATCCTAGCTTTAAATTATACATACACACACACACACACACACACACACACACACACACACACACACACACACACACGAAAGAGAAAGTGACTATGAGGGCAGAGCATCTTGATTCCCCTAGAATTCAACTTATAGGCCCTTGTAAGCTGTCAGAAGTGGGTATTAGGAATCAAACACAGGTCATTAGGAAGAACAGAATATGGTCTTAATCTCCAAGTCAACTTTTCATCTCCCTATCTTTGAAGTTTTAGATGTGATTGTTTAAATTGAAGTCTTCTTAGAATTCATAAAATAGTAAGAGGTCAGTGAGATGAGTGACAAAATTTCAAGACTGAGAAGACAGTAAATCATGCAAGGTATTAAGTGTAACATGAGAAGACATCAGATGATATGGGAATTAGAAGGCATGGGAGAGGAATTTGAATAGTGATGGTTAAGTAAACCTAAAGAATATTCTATTATTAAACTAGAAATTCTATAAGGATACCATACAGAAAATTTTATTCAGTGCTCCATATTAACATTGTGATTTTCATTGGTCTGTTGTTCTTCACAGAAGGACCTGCTTCTACCAAGAGAGTATACATATTCCTTCCAACTCCTCCTCTGCACAATGAACTCTTGTTCTCACTGGCCAGCATAGATGATTTATGGAAAAGTAGTCATCTATGTATTATAAACCATTGACAATATGTTGAATGGAAACAATAATAAATTTAACAGACTAGGGGACAGTAATGAAGGTTCCACACTATTTACATTCTGATGACACTATGCTGGAAATGGCTGTGAAATATCATAAAGGGACATGCTTAGAATGCAACTACAAATTTTAACATCAACAATCAATCATGATACAACTGTCATAGGTACAGCTAAATACATTCTGATTAGGTTTGAGCCCAGTTCCATGCAGAACCTATATTTGTATAGGTTAGTCTTGCTGAAAATCTGTGACATAGGATATTTTAAGCTGCAACATGAAGGCCTGATGTGATCTTTGGTTAAGTGAAAGCACTTTACCTACAACCCCATGTAACCCCCCCAAAAAAAACAACAAACAACAACCACAAATCACTCAACACCCCCACTCCTCCTCTTTCTCCACACACATAGATTTACTTTATATTACTGACTTACTGTGTCTAGTAAACCCTTTACTATGTTCCTAATGCACACACACACATATACAAACATGTATATATGTTAAATTGTTATATGATTATATATATAAATATATACACACATATATAGTGTATATATATAAACACACACACACACACACACACACACACACACACACATATATATATATATATATATATATATATATATATATATATATATATATACTAAACTCAAAGTTCAGCACTGTAGTTTTTCTGAACATTGTTTTTCAATGTTCAGAAAAACTACAATATGTCACTTTAATAAATATTCAATGCCAGAAATATGTGAGCATCCCATATTTTGCAAGTATCCTATATTTTGGGGCATGGTATTCACAAAACTCTTTATGGAGAAGAGATGTACAGTGGTTTGCAACTTATCTTGGATCCTAGTTGTAGTCTAAAAATAATCTAAAAGTGCAAAAGTAACCACTTGAGTCATCATGATCTTGAAGCTGTTAGCACTGCCTGAAGTTAAAGACTCATATGTTTCTCACCTTCATTCCTGATGGTACTTCTTCTTACCTCCTAGCAGTGTTGTGGCCTTGGGGATGGTTCAATGGACTATATAGGAGGTGGAATATTTAGTTGAGTAGGGACTGCGTGAAACAGCCAAGCTGTTCCAGGACACCTCAGAGATGTCACTGTCTTTCACTCAACCATGCTCCTGTAAGTAACTCCTCATGTTCTCCTAAGTAAGCTAAGACAGCTCAGTGATGTACATTTTTCTTTAGACAATTGACATTTTTTTGTATGCTTTTGTTTTCTATGAAGTGAGCACACTGTTGTTCACTGTTGTTCACTAATCTGGACAAATAAAATCTGATTAAGATGAGAAGTACTTTCAACTCCTTGCTATTAAAAGTAAATATACCACATACTCTTCGATCAGATGTTTTTAAAAGAATTAATAATTATAGAAAACCTAAGTGTCTAGAGATATTTTGTATTTCTTAATTGGCTTTGAAAGAAAGGGAAGTTTATCACTGTCTAGGGGTAAGAGCCAGGGTTTTGCTTACACAACTAGATGATCATGGCATGAAAGGATCAATCTCAAAGAGTCAAATTGCAGAAAAGGAGACATTTGACTGACATGAGATAAGAGATTTTATGTTAAATTTGTAACAACTGTAGAAGGAATAATGAAATATGTTCTATTTTCTCAATCTCCTCTCTGATATATTTGTCTTGAAAGAGTTTAACCATAATATTTATTGGATAATTTATTTACATTTCTAGCTTCTGGCTATTATGAATAAGGCTGCTATGAACATAGTGGAGCATGTATAAATGTAAAGACACACATATACATATATATACATATATGATATATAAATATAGGTATATATGTATTTTTATACACACACATACATATAACATATTCTTTTAGCAGGGGCACTTCTGCTGCTGGTGGTGTCAAGCCTTTTTTTATGGGAAAATGTGACCTCTGTACCTTTGAGTAGCAATGAGACTGATGATGATCCATTATCCATCAAGGGACTGTTTGATCATACCATGATACTGTCTAAGAATATCAGTGACCTCAACATGGAGTTGCGCAGGATATTTGTAAGTACTTCATTTAAATATTTGCTGTTGTTATTCTTATTGTTATAAAGCACCTTTGCTGCCAAAGATTATTGTGCACCTTAGTTATAGTTATAGGAAGCCAAATTTCTAATAAAATTCCTTTACAAAAATGAATTGAAGCAGCAGTTATAGAAACATGAAGGAAAATGGGATATGCTTCATGACCTCTTACTGACTTTTGAAAAATTTAATGTGCCCTGGAGTTTTCCCCTACTTATCTTTCAATTTTTTTAAATTTCCACTTTTGGCATAAACATCTAAAAGACACAGCTGGGGAAGAGTTCTGACCTCCTTACTTAGTTTTCAGCAGAAAATCTCTTTTAGAATCTTTATTTAACACACAGTTCCACATCTAATAGAGGAGAAATGTATTACAGTGAGTCACATGGAATGAACGAAAATGATTTAAATGGTGGTGATATGACAAGAGAGAAAGTCATAAAACAAAACAAACAAAACCAAAAAGCCCTGAAACATTAGCCTCTCAAATGTTTAGAGAGCCCATTTTTAAAAATATGCAAACATTAGAAGTTTGGGTTTCAAGAAGAATGGTTCTCTTTTTCTGAGGGCTACAGGTTTTCTGTTTAAGGAGGAATGAGAATACAGGGTTTCAACACAGAAACAAACAGCCAGTGAATATATCTTTCTTCAATAAGTATTCATTTATGCCACTGCTTAACTCACCACTTTTTCTGTTCTTTTCTCTCATCCTGTCTCAGACCGTCAGTGAGATGTCTGCAAAACTTTTTGATAAATTTGTGAGTATTTATTCCATCTTCTTTCTATGCCCCCACCCCCACCTCAAAGCTTTGAGTCAATGACTTTGCTTGAACTTAGCAGGGGAAAGAATCAAATTCTACTTTCAAGTGATATACCACCACAGGGAAATGAAAATGTCAGCTACAAAAAAAAAAAAAAAAAAAAAAAAAAAGCAGAGTAAGAAAGGGACAGCTTTAGGACCTCTCTGGTTTGCAAGAAATACAATGATTTCTAAGGTCCTTGTCCATTTTTAATTGTTGTTTACTTAAAAGATGTGTGCACTTGCCACATAATATTTTAATAACTGTGTCCAGTGTAGAATTCTGATCCCGTAATTTTGCTTCTTTGGAGCTAGTCTATGTTAACATATTTATTTAGCACATTGGAGATATCCAATAGAGAAGACGGGCATTGCAGTGAGTCAGAAGGAATGCATGGGATGAGTCTAAAGTGTGATAATTTAAGACAGAGGGAAAGCAAACAGCAACAACATATTAGCTTCTCATAGACCCTAAATGCTAGGAATCATACATACTTTTTATTTAGATCATATGTAAGGGTTTCTGGTGCAGAAGTTTATTCACTGGAATGGCTGGTTTAGAAAAGAAACAGGTTCTGTGTTCCTGAGGACTGTATGTTCTCTGTTAAAGGCCAGTTAATGTCAAGAAGGAGATATTAGACATGGTTTTAGTACTGAAGTGGAATGTCTGCATAGAATGTCTCTTTTTTGAAACAAATATGCACTCATGTTGTCTGTTTGCACATGTTTTATTTAAACTATTTTTCCCCTTTCTGATTCAGCTAAGTTCATCATCATCAGACTCCCATGACCAATTTGTAAGTACCACACTTATTTCCATTTTCCCCCAACAGCTTTCATGCTAAGGACATTACTTGAACTTAGAAGAGAAATCAGCAAAGACCAATTGTCAAGTAACATATCCAGAGGTGTATTGTGATATTTCTCTCTGGTATTATCATACATGAAACCTTCTGGCAGTAAAAAAGGAAAGTAAGAATGGAAAAACTTGCAAAAATTATTTGCTCAATTTCTTATAAATTTATTAACATTTAATTAAAATTATAATTTTAAACTAAAAGTATACCTGTTTTTTTTTTTTTTTTTTTTTTTTTTGCGACTAGGGAAGATCTTCTGTATCTGAATGTAGCTTTGAAGGAGACAGAACACATTGTCATTTTTTACTTAGTCCAGATTCCCAAGAAGCTGAATTGTATTGTAGTCAGTGAGGTGTAGGAAACAAAAGCAATCCAAATCAAAACCATATCAAGAGGTTAGAAAAGCACTAATTTATTTTGAGGAAACCCAAAGCTTAGATTTCTTTTACAGTTCTCCAGTGCTGGAGTTTATTCAGGAAGGGGATTGGTTGACAAGCAAAAATAGACACCCTTCTCTTAGTGAAGGTCAGTCAACATAAAGGAGAAAAAAATGTAAGGCTTCAGTAAAACCATGGGCATCAAGAGAATGTGTCTCTGCATTTGCCACAGATATGTTATTATTGTCTATTTTCAAATTAGTTTCTCATTCCTCATTCTCTACTGACCCTCTTTTAAATTCTTAAGGTTCCTGGGAACCCATTCAGCTTCTACACAGTAGCTGAGTATCAGTTTTAAATAATAAGTTATTAATAGTATATTTATACTATAATATTTATAAACAATCTATTGACCAAAATATAAACATTATTTACTATTTTGTTGCTTTTAAATTTCATTGCTTACCAAAATGATCAGTTTGGTTTATCTAATTTTGTCAAACCTAACACAATTTTAGTCAGCATTTATGATTAATCCTGGATGCTGCAGATATTTATATTCACTTGTAATAGGAAGAAAACATACTATTTTGAAAACATGTAAATGACCCTCATCAATTTGGACCTACAGAAACAAGTTATTAATGACTATAGATGCAATATACCATGACACTGGGTCCAGATTCTAAAGAAAGATGATATTAAAGGCATTATTTATTATGTATTTTGTTGTTTTAAGGCTTCCCTTTAATATAGAAAGATTTAGTGAATAGAAAAATTAATAGAAGATTTAATGGTTCAATGGGCTGAGGTTTGACATTCATATGAAAAAGAAAATAAAGTTATATATCAAATTAAGAAAAAAGTATCAAGCTATTCATATCATTATATTCTTTATTCTAGATGTTATGTATATTTCAACGGTAAAAAGCACATGCCCACTGAATCCATTAATATTCTAGTTGTGGATTCATTGACTTATTTTCCAGATTTTAATTAACTGAAATTAATTTTGACATATGCAGATGCTTGAATTTCTTGGGCATCAGGAGTTACTGGATAAGAATCTTACGTACTGCCACAAATATTCCATCAAGACTCCAGAAGACATAGAAGAAGCACAAAAGGTCATCTCTGTGAGTCTTTAGCTTGATTTTTCACTTAAGCATCTGAGGCAGTGGATTAACTTTGCTTTATTATACTGCAGGTTTTTGTAAGTACTGTAATAGATGTGGAAATCAGAGCTACATGGAAATAGGCTAAGAATGAACAAAGAGAAGTGATTTTAGATACATGATAAATAATAAGCAAATGCTAACTAATATTGTCATGAGTCCAGAAATTGTCCATTAAGATTTTTTTAAATTTAGTAATATATCTCACCACTAAATTTTATTTAATAAACATAAACACAATTTTGTTCTTTGTATATGACAGTGAATCTGACTCACTGGTAAATCTTACATTACTGATTACCATGATCAGTATTCTTGATTCTTCTGTTTCTACTATGCTCTTACTTGCCTATTCATGTCTACATGAATTCTTAACTTCCACCTATGTCTTAACTGAAAGCACTTGAACAAGCGAGTGATTATAAGCACTATGCAATGCTCCTGAGAATAAGCCATACCCTCAGTTTTAATGAAAAGGTCTACATATTAGTACAGTTCTAATATAACTGTTGTGATCTTTCTCTATGATTCTTTTTCAAAACGTATCACCAAATGAACTGATTTAAATGTCTTGTGACAGTAATTAGGCAAAATGGAGAAAGAAAATATTTTTAGATATATACTCTGTGGTTAGGCACTATACAAAGTGCTATATTGACATTGCTGTGATTACCACTAACAAAAGATAGCTGAGATAAGGAGACTGAGGCATTGAAAGGTTTTATGGAACTTGTACTTTCCATCAGAACAGGTAACTGGGCTCCATCTAATTCAAGTCCTCAGTATTGTTTATATGCAATGATGGTCCTAGGAGACTATATTGCCAATACCTTTTTATCTGATTCTTTACATCATGTATTTTTTTCCCATTTCTATCAAAATATCCACTGGTTTCCTCAGAACTCATTTTACTGTCTCTATGATAGCTAGCAATTTCAGAGTGTGAAGCAGTTTAGGTCAGGAATTAATTTTGTGTTAATATCCTGGAATGCACTGGAAAGTCAAAATTCCATTCTTATTTGTATTCATGCTGTTATTAAAGACAATGGTATTTCATTGTTCTATTGTTCTTAATGTAAATGGTCCTACAAATGTTTTGCTTTATGAGAGGCAAGTACAGGGAGTGCTCCAGGCTGAGGAAGCCATATTTAATAATTCCAGATTGTATTCATGGAACATTTTTATTAATTATTTAAAATAATACAGAACAGGTATGATTTTGAATAATCTACTTTATTAGTTTGATGACTGTAAGTTCAATAAATGTCTTACTACTTGCACTGGGGACATCTATTTACCCTGAATCAGTACACCTACTAAGCCCCAGAAAATTCTTGGATTCTCATGGGCAACTAAAATAATGAAGTATGAAAGAGCTTAAAGGGGAGTCTGATGGTAAAATTTCTTATGGAAAACAAGACATGATCAATTAAATAAAATGGGTAATTTAAATAGTTATCTATATAAGTTATTTCATTATGTTACAATACTAATTATTTATGCTTTATTATTCTACATTACTTTAATTTTCCCAAGGTATTTTGCCTTACCACAAAAGCAGTAGATGGATATTTTGTTAAGTCTGTCTTACAGAATACCAAAACAAACTAATCCTTCTTTATTTTATTTCACTTATTAATGCAATTGCTGACATGTTGCTGCTTAGCTCGAAGCCTTTCCAAACCTCATACTCAGTAGAATTCAGGCTTGGAATGAAACTCTTAAAAATGTAATAAACCTACTTGAAAGTACACCAGGAATGGACGATGATATCCTCCCAATATACAAAAATATTGAAACAAATACTGCAGAACTTCTTGAGGACACCAAGAGTATACTCAGCCAGGTTAGTAGTGTTTTTACTTTCCACTTTCCTCACTCATGAATGCTATGACTTCTGTAATGGGTATTAAATTTGAAACAGTACTTTTGTAAGAACAATATTTGTTACCCAATACAGTAGAAATTCCCAGAATTAATGTATAACATTAAGGTACATCTTTCTCACAGTACTTTGAATAGTACCTGTTGCTCTGAGTAGAGTGAAAGATTCCAGACGGTTTCACTAAACACTCATAACAATTACCCCTCGCCAGTCACCATCCATTATTAAGGTCAAACACAAGTTTATTGTCAAGTATCAAATCCTGGTCCTCCATCTTCAGATGCATAAAAAGAAAAAATTTATCTGAAGTCAGTTAAATATGAGAAAATATGTACAAGAGTCTTGATTTTACTTGGAGATAGCTGAGAGATTTACAGTACTATGTGCTAAACATGGGAAAATCCATGCCTATGATTGAAGTTTTATATTACTTTATGTGTCATTGTGATGACAAGTTTTCTTTTCTTAATTTTTTGTAGAATATATTTTTCATACATTATGTTTTGATAATATGCTTTTTCTTCCCTAACTCCTCCAGATTCTCCCTAACACCTTATATAACCAAATCTGGCTCTCCCTCTCCTTTTTTTCTTCCTCATAAAAGAAAAAAGAGTACAAAAATAAAAATCAAAACAGCCAAAAAATTAAGAAAAAGAGAACAAGTAAGACAAAGATATTCAAAGAAATAAAAAATCCACCTCAATAAGAAAAGAAAAACCTGTGCAATATGTTTTGTGTTGGCCCATTTCTCCTGGTCTTGCAGTCTGACCTGGATTGCAGTTGATATAACAAATGATACTATCTTGGAGAAAACTGACATTTCCCCCTTTCATCTGGTATTATTTGCAAATAACTTTTTGGCTAGGGATAGGATTTTGTGTCTATCTCCAGTTCTCAGTGTTGGGATTTTGTCTGGTTTGAACTTGTGCAGATCTTGTGCATTCTGTCAAAGTCTCTGAGTTTATGCATGTATCAGACCTGTAGTATCAGTGAAGATGCTGGTTCCTTGGACTCACCTACCACTTATGCCTTTTACATTTTTTAACATCCTTTTTTATGCAGATACTGGACCCTTGGTGTGTATGTGTATGGGGGGGTGGCTAATGAAGAGATCCTATTAATATCTGAGTGTTCCAAAGTATGACTGTCTGCACATTGTTCAGTCTTTGATCTCCTTGTTAACTACTCTCTACTGTCAGAAGAAGCTTGTTTGATGAGGCTTGAGAGATACTCTTAGCTATGGTCATCATAATATTTTATTGCTGTGTTCATTAAGCCAAATAATAGTCGGTTTTCCCCTAGGCTAGTGACTTATCTAGTCTTACGTTATAGGCCTCATTAACAGTGTCCAGTAAGGTGGTTCTTAGATGCAATCAAGAGTGGAGGATTACTCCCCTAAAATATTTGGAACTATTGGACCAATATATCTTGCAGGCAGGTATTTGAAGACAGATACCTGTCTGAAAGAAGTGTCATAGTCTTATTATTTCTCTAAATGTAATGTAGTATCTAGAATTGAAAGGAAAAGAAAATACAAGCTGTAAAGAATAACTGATTTTCATTTTGGTCATTAGATTTATGGAACAAAAAATGTGGATGATTACAACCTCTGGTCTGGTCTTGAAGAATTTCAATCGTCTGATGAAGAATCTCGATTTTTGGCTCTTTGTAAATTATCCTATTGCTTGCATGTTGATATCCACACAGCTAACTTTTATCTCCAGTTCTTGAGGTGTGTGGTGCTTGTTAATAGTGACAGTTGCTTATCCCCCAAAACTGGAAATGATTCGTGATGCTGTATCATTTTAAAATAGTCTTATGTTATACATTATAAAGATGTATACAAGTAAACTTGTTGTCTTTTAAAAGAAAAATAAACATTGTATGTGTAACAAAGTTTTAAAAAATTGCAAATAACTTTCATTTATTTAGTATTCAATATATTAACACCTATAAAAGGCTTGAATGACAAATGGAATAATCCTCAACTTACTTTAGAATCATAGTAAAGTAATATATTGTTGATATAGTTACTAGAATCAGAGAATAACTAAACATATTTCCATATTATTAAGTAAATGAATCTATTGGGATACCTAAAGAAAATACTTGAATTTGATAAAACCTCTCCTGTTACCTTGTGTCATAGACACCCCTCAGGGCCTACCAGATCAGCACATGGTAAGCTCTGACTTACCATTTCATCTGTTCTCTTTTATCCCTAAGTTGTCTGCACTCACCAAAATTCTCAAAGAGAACCCCATGGTATCAGACTCAGTGGTCCACTCTAGTCTTATGAGCCCTTCCCATGCCTTCCAAATCTTTAGGTTTGGGGCAGGATTCAGATGTTGTGTGAATAATCAGGTCCTTCTGTCTATCAGACTTTACCCTGTCATTCCATATCATTATATTCTGTCCGGGTACAGCTAGGAGAACCTTGTGTTCTGTCCTAGCCTAGTGAATACCTACTCTTGTCCCTAACCTTCCTGCACTAACCCAAATACACCATTTTAACAGCCCAGAGAAATTCCTAACTGTATTTTAAAATGTATCCACATACTAAGGTAAAATATAGCTCTTACCCCATCTCAAAGATACTGCCCAATCTCAAGTTTCCCAGTATTCATATATTAGCTGCAGCTCTCAGGCATTATCAGAGGACTTTCTTTGTGAAGTGCACAGTGATAAGCACAGAAACTCTCAAATAATAAAAGGACAGAGAACAAGATTTAGTGAGATGCTTACCCAGCAGAAGGATATGTATATCACATCAAACCCAGCTTTCAGGAACTACCTTGAAAAGCAGGGCATAGAAAATGGAGAGAGCGAGAGCGAGAGAGCGAGAGAGCGAGAGAGCGAGAGAGCGAGAGAGCGAGAGAGCGAGAGAGCGAGAGAGCGAGAGAGAGAGAGAGAGAGAGAAAGAGAGAAAGAAGGAGGAGGAGGAGGAAGAGGAGGAGGAGGAAGAGGAGGAGGAAGAGGAGGAGGAAGAGGAGGAGGATCAGAGCAAAGTAAGTGACTTTTTGACATGATAGGGCCCATTAACTGAAAGCATATGTGCTTGGTTGTACACAAATTGCATGAGAACAAGACAGTAAGCACTCAAACATGGAATGGGGAAGTGGCATGGGCACCATCCTTAGCTTAGAAGTTACTGATGGTTAATAGTTTCAGGGAGGAAAGGCTATGGCTACTCTTAGGCAACTCACAGTTGAATGGATGACACCATAACTATGTTGCCACAAATTGGACTTGGTGAGTTGCTTAGAGACAAAGAAGGCAAAACATTGAAAACACTGAGAAGGATTGTATAGAATGTAACAATTAAAGAACAATCACATTATATAGTAGATAAATTATAAGTAAATAGGAAGGTTGAGAAACATTGTAGTATGTCCATTAACTCTCCATGCAGAGAACCTGTTTTCCCAAAGTCTACACCTGGAGATATACTACTTATTACATAGGAACTTTGAACTGAATTACATACATATGGTGAAATATATTCCCATGTGTATAGGAAATGTAAGCACAATTTTATTCATTAAATATTACCAAAGTCTTCTGTGCTTACAGTTTTGTAAATCACCGATCGCCATGTCATCTCATTTTGACTTTCAAGACCCTATAGGTTCTACTTTGGTTTCCAATCTGCATGTTCATTCTTCAATGAATTCTGATAGTGAAAACACAGTAAAGTTGAACACTCTCCAGTAGAAGGTAGCACAAAAATATTTGGACAGCTCAAATTAGTCTTAATGGGTTTAACAACAAAAACAACAACAACAGCAGCAGCAACAGCAACAGCAACAACAATAAATAAGACAAATTCATATGTGTAAGTGTGGGGCTTAAAAAGAAAATGACCCCATAGGGTAACACTGTTAGAAGGCCTTCTTGGAGTATGTGCGTTGTTGTTAGGGGAAGTGTGTCCTTTGGCATGGGCTTTGAGGTATCATCTGCTCAAGTCAGTCACAATGTGGCACTCTCTTTCTGCTGTCTGAGGATCCAGGTGTGGAATTCTCAGCTACTTCTCCAGGCCATTGTTGGGTTAAGGGAGTTCCCACATCTGCTTTGCCAAAGGGCTCAGGCTGCTCAGGGAGGGGCCGGCCACAGGAAGTTTGACTGTGTGTTGGGCTATGTGAAGTCATGGAAACCACTCCGGGGATGGTGATACACAGTCTGTGACCCTGGTTGGCTCGGGAGGGGGTGCGGGGGGGGGGGGTCCTTGGGCCTTCTGGTTCTCAGGCTTGTAGGCATCCAGGTGCTGCTAGGAGCCATAGAAGAGCTGAGAACAGAGTGAGGGCCTGTGGATCAGGTCTACAGCTGAAGGAGAGACAGGGAGAGCACTCCAGCTGGGTCCCGTGGGGGAGAGTCCTTGTCTTGGTCGGCTTGTCTTGGCTTGGTGGTCATGCCTTGGAGCACAGAGAGGTCTAGTACAAAAGACTAGAGGGCGGCTATATAGGCAAAGTCCTTCTCTATAGCTCCCCATGGTGGATCCCGATGAGAAGAGGCAGTCCATGGTTTTAAGGCTTTTTTTTTTTTTTTTTTTTTTTTTTTTTAATCATGGTGGAGGGACAGTGAATGAGTAAAAACTGTACCTTATTTTCTCAGGATGGGCCTGAAGTTGAATACATTTTTCAGGGAGGAGTGTCTGTGAAGGAAAGCTTAATTGTTTAAGCCCTTCAGGCCTTTAGGTACCTCATTAAAATGGTGATCTGTCTTGATCCTGACCACAGGTCATGCCATCTACCTGTGGAGGGGCTTAGGGCATTGCCCTTATGTGAGTGATGACCACAAATCTATGGAGGGCTGCACCTCCTGTCAGAAGCCTAGTGTCCAGAAACCAGTCAAAACACTTACTATCCCTCAGGGTCACCTGGGTTTCCAACCTTAGCTCAACCAGGTAGGTACCAGGCTGTCTTTCACGGTCCTACACATCATGCCTGCCTATGTGCTATTATGTATCCTGGCAGAATGATAATGACCTAAATCTCTGAAACTGTAAGCCAGGCTCAGTTAAATATTTTGTTGTTGTTGTCGTCTAATTAAGAGTTGCTTTGCTCATGACCTCCCTTCTCAGCAATAGAAAATGTAAGTAATACAAGAGTGAAGAAGGTGAATCTGGGAAGTGTTGTGGAGATTAATGGTTATAATTAAAAACATGTTATACAAAATTCACAAAGAATATGATATTTTGGAAAGGAAGAGATGAAAGTGATATAATTATATTTCAGCTAGATATATTAAAATAAGGTAAAAAAGTACATAGTTGTAACTAGTCTAAGTATATACTAAATCAAAGCTATATTCTAAAAGCAAAGTCTCTAGAACTACAGACAGAGGCCAGAAGTACATAACAAGGTAAAACTTACCCTGATTGTGAACTACGATTCGTTCTTAAGACAATACACTGCATATAAACCTGGCCTGAATATAAGAATGCTACAGGAGGATATGAAGCAAGGTATTTGCTAAAACCAATATTTTAAGAGTTTTTTTTCTTTTCTTTTTTGAACATGACAGCAGTTAGGTAATCTTTTGTTACCATAGAAATTAGTTTGTAGGTAGAAAATGACATCCCTATCCCCAGGCCTGATCAGAAAACACCCCTTGCAGAGAAATAACTCCTGAGTATAGGCTAAACCAAGAGCCAGTTGTAGAAATTTATTTGCATTGTGTGTTAATGTGTCAGCTGCTTCTTAGTTTTGGTTAGACCCTGTAATCACATAATTCCACCAAGCAGAGTTGGTGAAACTATGGCTGAGCCTAGGTAACAGCAAATTCAATAGCTCATGACGAATTATTGTGAGTTATAAACAAATAAAACAAGTAAGGCCTGATAACCATCCTTCAGTACCCAACTGTGATCGCTAAAAAAAAAACCAACTGATGCAAAAATAAGACATGTTCATGTGGAACTCAAACCTCATAAAATTTTTGTTTACTGTCAATGCAAAAATTCAGAAGCCATTTTAACATTTTATAAAATGGAAGATATTAGGCTTCAGGGAGTCTGTAGACCCTCTCCAGAGTTCTCATTTAAAATAAAAATCTACATTTGGTCTTCTTTAATAAAGCATCAGGAGAAAACTGAACTGATGGATTAATAGCTGGAGGTAGTAGAAAAGAATTATTTCTGAAATGCTACATAAATGCATGATAAAAAAAATCACTCCTGGCAGCCATAATGTTATGGAATGACATGGTACTGTTTGGACTATGTTACTTCACTATTACTTAGTGGATAGCAATAATCTTTAAAATAGTATTTAAGAACTTTCATAGAATTTGAACTTTTGAGGCTATTCTTTTATACATGACAACAAACTGACTGGATTTAGTTGCTGAAAATACTTCATTATGTTTTTTCATAAAATGTAAAAAAACTTGTTATAGAACTAGAAATTGAATTGGAATTTTTATGCATGCTGATTGGCTTCTGGAGTTCTAAAAATGATAAGGAATCTGCTTGAGAAAAGCTGACATCAATGGGAGTACTTGATATCTGGGGCCACTTCTCCCTTGAGGAAACCAGGCCTCTTGTGTTCAGGGCTGGACCAGAGGAAGGGAAAAGTAACTAGGTGTGAGTGGGTGCAGGCAGGATCTTGGTCAGTAGTG
This sequence comes from Arvicanthis niloticus, assembly GCF_011762505.2. Classification (NCBI taxonomy): domain Eukaryota; kingdom Metazoa; phylum Chordata; class Mammalia; order Rodentia; family Muridae; genus Arvicanthis; species Arvicanthis niloticus. The sequence continues at coordinate 34,599,439 of NC_047665.1, forward strand.
AGTTTGTGGGGAACGAACACACATCCAAGAACAGCTTCAGAGAATTGGTTAAGTTTATTTGGGTTAAAAAAAGCTATTTAAACATTTTGGGCTTGAGTAGGGGCTATCAGAGTAAGTGTACATTATTGGAAGGGGCCAGTGTGCTGGGGATGCTGTATTTGCATGATGAGTGTAACATGGCTGTTAGCTAATCGACCTCCTCTGGTGAGACAAAGATGGGGAACAGGAACCCAGGGCTATAAGCACTAGGGCATGCAAATTCAGTGCAGTTGGGGGAATGATCCTACTTCTGGAGATCTCAGTATGATATCTCTGGGGTTTGGACACTTTTAACTCCATTGTTGCTCTAGGCCTGCTTCTACAAGTTCCACAGCTCCCTGGGCCCACAACTGCTTTGTTATATATTAATGCCAAGAGAGAGTACAGCAAGAAATCTCTACCAATGTAATTCGGGGACAATAGTTCTTGAAGCCAACAATATTCTGTTCCATTTAAGGCCAACTCTACAGGAGAAAAATATAAGTATGTGAGATGATAAGCCAAGCAAAACATATATCTTATGATTCCAGAAAAATGCAAATATATTATTGTTCACTTTTTACTTTTTGAATGGGTGAGATGTATTTGTCAAGCTGCCTTACAGAGTTTTGTTTATGTCTAGTTTGTGGATAAACTCACTTTACAGTAGATATAGGTAGGCTACAGACAAAGGAATGGTCAGCTAAACTTCTGAGAAGAATTCACTAAAGCTATGACATGGTGGGTCAATGTTCAGAAAAAAGTCACATACAGATCTTAACCCCTCCAAGAGACAGGAAACATATAAGAGGTTACAGAAAAAAATCCAAGAGTCAGAGGAAGCAGTGATGTGATAAAGAACAGTAATTTATATACAATCTGACATATCAATCAGGGGTCATGGAGTCAACTGGCTTCATAAGCAGCAGAAACATGCAGATACACAAGTCTATTATAATAGTGATGATGCTGTTAACATTACCTGAAGCATTAAAGTCACTGGGAAAATACCTAGGGTTTTATAACGTATTTCCTTCCTGTTACAGCAATGAATGGCCTTACTCAATCTGCTAGACCATACAGGAGGTTAAAAGTCAGGACTCCAGGTCATCAGCATTGTCCAGTAGCCCATGTAGTGTGGTAGAACTTCTCCGAGATTCAGTTGTCATTGGGTCAACCACAATTTTTGCAAGCTCTGACATGTTCTTCTGAGTAAATTTGAAACACCAATTAGTTTATTTGATCTCACTGATAGAATGTTTTCATTCTAGTTGTATCTTGTATATCTGGTATTAACAGATATTTTTACTTCTTCAAGTAACCCAACACTGGACTTGGGAAAAAAATTTGCATCTAAAACAGATCTGTACAAACACAACACACATCAAGTTTTTTAAAACTGCAGGTATCAACCATTGGAACCCCCGCCCCTTTTTTTTGAGACTACTTACAAGAACTAATAGTGTAAAGTATCTTTTTAAATTCTTCTCTTCTAAATTATTTTCCTCAACTCCTCCCCTCCCAGTCGCTTCCCCCTATTTCCTTCATCTCTATATTCATTTCTTCTTTGTTTTCCTCCAGAAAAAGTCAGACTTCTCAGGTATAGCAAACAAACATGACATTTCATGTTGCAGTAAGACTAGGCACCTCCCCTCGTATTAAGACTGAATGAAGCAACCCAGTAGGAGGAAAAGGTAACCAAAAGCTGCTAAAAGAGTTAGAAACAGCCCCTGTTCCCACTGTGTTGCTATCTTATTTAATCAAGGAAATAAACAGAGCAATGAAAGTCAAAACGCTGGGTTATGTTTGTAATCCACTTGCTGGGAAGAAAGGCCCTTACAGGAACTTGGCTGAACATCCAGAGTACTTTATTTTAGCAAGTTTCAGGGCAGGGAGAGATCCATATTTTTTTAATTAAATAAATATATAGTATCTCACTAGTAACCCTTGAGGTTGTTACCTGTCTTCTATCTATACTTACATATTAAATAAATATGTGTCAACACATGGACATGATAAAGAGGACAATAATAGTGGTATATAATCCTAAAATCTCTGCATTGAAAATGCATGGTATTTAAAAATATATAAATGCCTCAGTCAGCTGCTTGTTGGGCTTCTCAGAGGACAGCAATGCTAGGCTCCTATCTGTAAGCTCACCATAGTGTCAGGTCTTGTAGCCTCCCCTTGAGATGGACCAAAAATTGGGCCAGTCAATGGACTGCCTTTTCCTCAATCCCTTCTCCATTTTTGTCCCTGCAGAGCTTTGAGACATAAACAATTCTGTGTCAGAGTTTCTGACTAGCTAACTGAGACAGGTACAGATACTTATATGGAACCAATGGACTGATGTTGGCCACCCTGTGGTTGAATTAGGAAAAGTCTGGAAGAGGCCAAAGAGGAGGGTGACTCCATAAGAAGACCAGCAGTCTCAACTAACCTGAACCCCTGAGATCTGTCAGACACTGAGCCACCAAGCAGGCAACATACATGAGCAGGTCTGAGGCTTCTGACACATACAGCATACGAATGCTTGTTCTGGACTCAGTGAGAGAAGATGCACCTAATCCTCCAAAGACTTGAGGCCCTATGAGTAGGGAGGCTTGTCAGGGGTGGGGAGATCCTTTTGGAAACAGCAGGAGGAGAAATGAGATAAGAAATTGTGGAATGTTAGATTGGGAGTGGCATATATATGTCATGGATGCTTCCAGAAGGAAAATATATCCCATCCTCGCTCCCCCTACTTCCATGAGGGTGCTCACCAATCTGTCCATCCACTCCTGCCTCCCTGCTATGGCATTCTCCTACACTGGAGCATAGAGCCCTTCCAGGACCAAGAGCCTCTCTTCCCATTGATGTCCTACAAGGCCATGCTCTGCTACATTTGTGGCTGGAGCCATGGGACCCTCCTTGTGTACTCTTTGGTTGGTGGTTTAGTTCCTGGGAGCTCTGGGGGTCTGGTTGGTTGATATTGCTGTAAGCCCCTTCAACTCCTTCAGTCCTTTCCCTAACTCCTCCATTGGAGACCCCGTGCTCAGTCCAATGGTTGACTGTAAGCATCCATCTCTATATTTGCCAGGCTCTGAAAGAGCCTCTGAGGAGACAGCTATATCAGGCTGCACTATATCAGCAAGCACTTCTTGGCATCTGCAATAGTGTCTAGGTTTGGTGTCTGTATATGGGATGGAGTCCCAGGCAGGGCAGTCTTTAGATGGTTTATCCTTCAGTCTCTGCCCCACACTGTCTCTGTAGTTCCTCCTGTGAATATTTTGTTTTCCTTTCTTAGAAGGACTGAAGCATCCACACTTTGGTCTTCCTTCTTCTTGAGCTTCACGTAGTCTATATCTTGGGTATTCTGCGATTTTAGACAATATCCACTTACCGACGACTGCTCTTTTGTGACTGAGTTACCTCACTCAGGATATTTTCTAGTTCCATCCGTTTGCCTAAGAGTTTCATGACTTTATTGTGTTTAATAGCTGAATAGTACTCCATTGTGTAAATGTACCATATTTTCTGTATCCATTCTTCCACTGAGGAACATTGTTTTTTTTTTCCAGCATCTAGCTATTATAAATAAGGCTGCTATGAACCTAGTGAAACATGTGTCCTTGTTACATGTTGGAACATCATTTGGGTATATGCCCAGGAGTGGTACAGCTATGACTTTAGGTAGAATATCCAATTTTCTGAGAAACCGCTGGATTGATTTCCAAAGTGGTTGCACCTTCTTGCAATCTCACCAGCAATGGAGGAGTGTTTTTCATTCTCTACATCCTTTCCAACATTTGCTGTCACCCGAGTTTTTGAGCTTAGACATTCTGATTGGTAGAAAGTGGACTCTCAGGATCATTTTGATTTACATTTCGCTGATGACTAAAGGATGTTGGACATTTCTTTAGGTGCTTCTTGGCCATTCATGATTCCTCAGTGGAAAAATCTTTGTTTAGCTCTGTACCCTATTTTTATTGGGTTATTTGGTTTTCTGGAGTCAAACTTCTTAAATTTTATGTATATTTTGGATTGTAGCCGTCTACCAGATATTGGTTGATAAAGATCTTTTCCTGATCTGTAGGTTGCCGTTTTGTTCTATTGTCAGTGTCCTTTGCCTTATAGAAGCTTTTTAGTTTCATGAAGTCCTGTTGGTCAATTGTTGATATTGAGACTTCTACAAGATTTCTCAAAATTTCTTCTACTGAAAATGTATCTACAAATATATGCATACTGTGACATAAAACTCCAGAAGTTATTGTAAGGAAAAAAGTCTTCTGTCCATATCATATTTGCGGGGAACCAGTCACTATGCATTCTTCATTGAGCACACTGGATATAGCCAATAGACAAGCAATCAGTTGTATCGAAGTCCAGACATGGAACAGAGCTAACCTAAACTGAAACTTGGTCAGGTATTGGGGACATGAAATACACACATACATACACACACACACACACACATACACACACACACACACACACACACACACAATATGAACTCTGTAGGTTATAGTCTAATGTTTATATGTTATACATATATATTACATATGTATATTATGATATATGAACTTATTAATATACATGAAACATAAAAAAGAAAAAGAAAGAATGAATGAAAAATGATACACTGGATGCATAAAAAATGGACTAAGAGTTTGACATGATCTTCAGGGAATAAACATGATCAAAGAATAGTATGTACATGCATGAAATGTCATAATAAATTGCATTATAATATACAATTAAGTTTTATTAAATAACTCAAAAGAAAATACATCTGCACAGAGAACTGTATTTCTTATCAAATTTTATTAACCACTGTGTTACTTCTAAACAATTTATGTAATATGATCCTATGATTTAAAATAACTCTACAGAATGAAGAAAATCAGCTCATCATATTTTAAAGGCATTGCACAGATTGTCACACTGGGAAGAGATTGAAGTGTCACTTCCAAACATAGTAATGTCAGCTATTTTGTATTTTTTGTGTTATTGATTGCACAATAGTAAGAGATTATCTGATACCAAATATTTTCAGAGAAGCAAGTATATCTACCACATAGTAGCTGGGGTTCCTTTATGCTCATGATATTCTTTTTTAAAAATTTTAATGTTTGTTCTGATTAAAATGTTAGATATATAGTCTTTTGCAGGCAAGACAGCATTGCAGATCAAAGGGTTATTGCCTAAATTGGTGTTTATGTTTCTTTTTTGGCAGCCTGCAGAGTGCCTTCCTTTACTAAAGACAGTAGAACATACAGGTGGAGGTTATTTGTATGCATCAGGTTAACTGCTACATGTTTAATGAGTTATGTGTGGCTGTCTTCACCAATAGGACCTGGCTGTCAGTTTTTTGGAAAGTAACCTATTATCTTGGGAACAGCTTCCATTGTTTAGAGATTTCCATGAGATCCCTTTGGACAACAACATAATATGATGTAACCAAGTGTTGGTACTGGAACTTTTGTTTGACCCAAAAGATGGGTAGTTGGGACTCTGCCCTCTCCCCCAATTATTTGAAGACTTTATTAGGATCACCTCTATATATTTTGGAGGTTTCCACTAAACTAGATTTCCACAAACCCTCATATTTCCCTCAGTTTTTGCTGTATCTCCCCACGTTCCCTTTGTCAATCCAATTTATCTTTCTACCTCCCATTCTACCCACAAAATCTCTTATATTTCCTTTTCCAGGGAGATTCATGTGCCCATTTTTTTTTTTGTGCTTCCTCTACACATAACTTCTCTATGTGTACAAATTGTAGGTTGGCAATAATTTATTTAATACCTGATATCCACACATAAGTTAATATATAACATATTTAGCTCTCTGGTCTGGGGTACCTCACTCCAGTTTTTCCAGTTTCATCCAATTAACTGGACATTCAACGATGACCATGCTAATTAATTAATTAGTTAATTAATTTTACAGCAGAATAATATTCTGTTTTTAAAAATGTACTAATTTTTTTATCCCTTTATAGGGACACCTCTGCTGTTTCCAGTTTCTGGTTTCTATAAATAGAGCATCAGTGAGTGTGACTGAGCAAGTGTCCTTGTAGTAAGATGAAGAGTATATAACTAAAAATGGTATAACTTGATCTTATGGTAGATTGATATCTTAGTGAGGGTTTTATTGCTAAGAAGAGACACTATGACCAAGGAAACTCTTATGAAAGACAACATTTAATTTGTGGCTTACAGAGAGGCTCAGTCTATTGTCATCATGACACGAATCATGGCAGCATGCAGGCAGACACGGTTATAGAGGAGTCGAGAGTTCTATATTCTGATCCAATTGCAAAAAGGAAAAGGCTCTTCTAGGCACCAAGGAGAGGTGGTCACAACACATACTCATACAATAACCAACAAGACCACACATCCTTATAGTGCCACTCCCCAAAACAAGAATACTCAAACACATTCTATTCCCTGACCCCTTTAGGCTTGCTCAAACATATGTATCTATGGGGCCATAGCATAATGCAAATGCATTTAGTCCAACTAAGTCCTAATAGTCTGTAACAGTATCAAAAATGTTAAAAGTCTAAAATTCAAAGTCTCCTCTGAGAATCATGCAATCTCTTAACTGTAGTCTCCTATAAAATCAGAGTCAAAAAGCAGATTGCATACTTCCAACATCACAGAATATACATTAACATTCCAAAATGAGGAAAAACTGTACAAAAGCAAGACAAAAAATCAGTTGGACAAATTTAAATTATACATCTCCATGTCTGATGTCAAGCATTCTTTCAATCTACAACTGTCATCATTTTTGTTGACTGTAACAATTTCCTTCTCTTGGGCTGTTTTTTCCTTGTGGCTAACAGCTTTCCTCAGCAGGTATCCTGTGGTCCTACCCAAGGAAACTTCAAGTTTACAACTTCTTTTTCCAGTGATCTTTTGTGTTACCCCAAAAGCTTCATTTCTCCAGCTCTGCCCTCTGTAGTACTCTAGGCTCTGGGTGACTCTGCTCCACTGCTGCTGCTGCTGTTCCTGGTGGCCATCCCACGGTACTAGCAACTTCCACTGCAATTAGGCTTCACCAATACCTCTTATAAGCTCTCTTCATGGTGACAAGCCTCAACTTTTTTGCATGACCCCTTCAGTGCTGGACCATCAATTTCAACTGGGGTTGAACCTTCACCAATGGCCTTCCCTGACCTCTCATAGTGCCAAGCCTCAGCTACTCTCCATGACCCCTTCATACCTTCAAAACCAATCACCACCTGGTGACTCATATTACCTACATCTGGCTTCTATTTCTGGAACACAGCCTCTCTGTACTCTCAGAAAATATTGTCCATAAGATTTCACCTTAGTGATGCTAGTCTCTTCTTAATCACTGTCAATCTCTTAGCTCCAGCTAACCAGCATCAATTATCCCAATAACCCTTCTTTCTATTCTTGACTCTGAAGATAGTGCCACATGGCTGAAGTCCAAGTTCTGCTGTTTGTTTTCTTGAGCTGAAATATTGCCCCCTTTTCTTTCTTTCTTTCTTTCTTTCTTTTTTTTTGATTTTATACTTAAACCAATTTTATTTTTTTATTTTTTCTATATTTTCTATTTTTAATGGATATTTTATTTACACATCAGATGCCATCCCCTTTCCCCATTCCCCCCCTTAGAAAACCCCTATCCCATGCCCCTTTTTCCTTTTTGCACTTATACATTTTTTAAAAAAAAATGTTAATCAAAGGCTTTATAAGTTTGGTATTGCTCAATCAGAGGTGTAAACCACTACCCAACCTAGATATATCAACTGTCTTTGACTGGTGGAGATACATGAATATCTACCTCCATATCTCCCCACTCTTTCTCTCTCTGTCTCTCTCTCATCACCTAACTTCTCCCCTCCTTCTTCTCCTCCTCTCCTTACTCCTTCTCTTCCTCTCAGTACTCCTCCAACCTTAGCTCCTCCTACATATCACCCTTCCTGTTAAAATAAAACTTTTCTCTCAAAATACAATTAGAGCATAATTTAGCATAATGCCAATTTGTACCAGTGAGGTACAAGATAGTCCTAATACCCAGTCCATTATTTTGTTGACTAACCAGAACCTCTGTCATCTATCCTAACTAAAACACTTAGTTCTGAACCTGGCTTTTTCCATGGCTTTAGAATGAATGTCAGCTGAAGACCATCCACTCAAATCTTTTCTCTCAAGGTAAATAGTCAGGATTGGCTATGAGACTATAATTTTCAACCCTGTCAGAAATCCAGAATGACTGAGTTAACTAAAATTGTGGGAAGCACAAAACATAGCTTCTAAAATTTAGCCAATTTATAGAGACCTCTGAACACCTGGACACTCCCTCTACTACAAAACGTTGGAGCATCTGTTCTTCCACATTCTGGCCCAGGATCATCTGAGTGTTGATATAGGCAGATATAATCAGTCAACTATTCTGCACGTGTGTCCATTTCTGGACAGTAATTTGTCTGTAGATGGGAAGAGGCAATTATTGTCTAGTGGCTGTCTCACCACAACTGGAGCAACTCCAAAGATGCTTAATTTCTTCTTAGAATTCAATACAGAAAGCTGTCAGGAGCAAACAGGTCTCTAATCAAAATGAACATTAATACAGAAATGTTTGTCACGTCAATTCTGTGGACTTCTGACGTTTTGAAAACCAACTATCCATGTAAGGTAATCTGGACTGTTGTCTGTTAACTCCACTCAGCTATTTCTAAATAAAACATAGAAAACACCCTAACAATAAACTCCAAGCCATGAATTTGCTATAGTCCCTTAACTCACAGGCTGATCATCTCAAATCAGTTAAAAAAGTTAAAGAAGGACTGGGTCTAAGCCTTGTATTCCTAAATGTGTTATACTGGTACAATGCCTATGAGCGTAACAATATTCATCGCTCTTTTATATCAATAAGAAGCTCGTACCAATGAAAACCTTAAAATTTGTAATCAAAGTAAATTGGTGCCATTTAAGAATTTATATCTTCATCTTGATAATAATTATACAGATTTCTACAAATAGGTTATGGCTATGCAATAAATCCTAGCTAATCCTCTCTATTCCCACAAAACCACTACTTTTTCCTAGAAAGACAGTCCAACATTTACCACCTTAGTCCGCAAGCCCAGGGAATAGGGGCGCTGACTCTTCATTAGCTTCTTCAAGGTGATTATGGGCATTGAGATATTAGAAGAGGAGTGGGGGGGAAGAGCAAATTGATAAGCCTCTGATGCTGTGTCTTCGTTGCATCCAGATGGAATTCCTGAACTTCAGAGGTTTGAGCAGGTCTGCCCAGCTTGCTTGTTGAGTAGATACACCAAGGCTGATCATTCTGCAATATACAATTCTGAAAACAAATTTTAGTATCAAGATAGTTTCTTTTTTTTAAGAGGGCTGACATTTTATTAAGGATGTTGGTTCTAACCGCTTTTCTTTTTTTCCCCCTCTTTTATTGGATATAATATTTACATTTCAAATTTTATCCCCTTACCTCATTTCCCCCACCACCCAGGAACCCCTTATCTCATTCCTCCCTCCTCCTGCTTCTATGAGGGTGTTCATATACCTACCCCCCCAATCCCTCTCCCCAACCTCAGATCCCCCCCACCCACTCAGTGCTCAGCCTTCAAGGTACCAAAGACCTCTTCTTCCACCTATGCCCAAGAAGGCCATCCTCCCCTACATATACAGCTGGAGTCATGTATCTCTCCATATGTGCTCCTAAGCTGGTGGTTTAGACCCTGGGGAACTCTGGCTGGTTGGTATTGTTGCTCTCCTCATGGGGTCACCAACTCTTTTGGCTCCTTCAGTTTACTCTCTAACTTCTCCATTGGGAACCTTTGATCAGATTAATGGTTAGCTAAGAGTATCTGCCTCTGGGTATGTCAGACTCTGGGGGACCTCTAAGGAGGCAGCTTATTAGGCTCCTGTCAGCTTTCCCTTCCTGACATCCATATCAGCGTCTATTTTTGGTGACTGCACATGGAATGAATACCCAGGTGGAATGGTCTCCGTACAACCTCTCCTTCAGATTCTGTCCCACACTTTGTCTCCATATTTGTTCCCTTGGGTATTTAGTTACACCTTCTAAGAAAGACCTAGTCATCCTTACTTGTTCTTTCTTCTTCATAAGCTTCATGTCTTCTGGTAGTTGAATCTTTGTTGTTTCAAACTTTTGGGCTAATCTCTGCTTATCAGTGAGTAAATACCATGTGTGTTCTTTTGTGATTGGGTTACCTCACTCAGGATGATATTTTCTAGTTCCATCCATTTGCCTAAGAATTTCTCGAATTCATTATTTTTAATAGCTGAGTAATATTCCATTGTGTAAAAGTACCACATTTTTTGTATCCATTCCTCTGTTGAAGAGCATCTGGGTTCTTTCTAGCTTCTGGCTATTATAAATAAGGCTGCTATGAACATAGTGGAGCATATGTTATTGTTATATGTTGGGACATTTTCTGGGTATATGCCCAGGAGTGGTATAGCTGGGTCCTCAGGTAGTGCTATGTCCAATTTTCTGAGGAACCGCCAAACTGACTTCCAGAGTGGTTGTACCAGCTTGCAACCCCACCAACAATGAAAGAGTGTTCCTCTTTCCTCACATCCTCACCAGCATCTACAATCACCTGAATTTTTGATCTTAGCCATTCTGACAGGTGTCAGGTGGTATCTCAGTGTTGTTTTGATTTGCATTTCCCTGATGACTAAGGATGTTGAGCATTTCTTAAGGTGCTTCTTGGCCATTCGTGTTTCCTCAGCTGAGAATTCTTTGTTTAGCTCTGTACCCCATTTTTAATGGGGTTATTTTGTTGTTTGGCATCTAATTTCTTGAGTTCTTTGTATATATTTGATATTAGCCCTCTATGGGATGTAGGATTGGTAATGATCTTTTCCCAATCTGTTGGTTGCCGTTTTGTCTTGTTGACAGTGTCCTTTGCCTTACAGAAGCTTTGCAATTTGATGAGGTCCCATTTGTCGATTCTTGATCTTAGAGCATAAGCCATTGGTGTTCTGATCAGGAACTTTTCCCCTGTGCCTAGGTATTCGAGGGTGTATCTGGCTTTATGTGAAAGTCCTTTATCCACTTGGAGTTGAGTTTTGTACAAGGGGATAAGAATGGATTAATTTGCATTCTTCTACATGTTGACCTCCAGTTGAGCCAGCACCACTTGTTGAAAATGTTGACCTTTTCCCACTGGATGGTTTTAGCTCCCTTGTCAAAGATCAAGTGACCATAGGTGTGCTGGTTCATTTCTGGGTCTTCAATTCTATTCCATTGATCTTCCTGTCTGTCTCTGTACCAATACCATGCAGTTTTTATCACTACTGGTCTGTAGTACAGTTTTAGGTCAGGGATGGTGATTCCCTCAGAAGTTCTTTTATTGTTGAGAATAGTTCTCGCTATCATAGGTTTTTTTTTTTTTTTATTCCAAATGAATTTGTAAATTGCTCTTTTTATCTTTATGAAGAATTGATTTGGAATTTTGATGGGGATTGCATTGAATCTGTAGATTGCTTTTGGCAGGATGGCCATTTTTACTAAGTTAATCCTGCCAATCCAGGAGCATGGGAGATCTTTCCATCTTTTGAGATCTTCTTCGATTTCTTTCTTCAGAGACTTGAAATTCTTGTCATACAGATCTTTCACTTGCTTGGGTAGATTCACTCCAAGATATTTTATTTTATTTGTGGCTATCGTGAAGGGTGTCGTTTCCCTAATTTCTTTCTCAGCCTGTTTATCTTTTGAATAGAGGAAGGCTACTGATTTGTTTGAGTTGATTTTATATCCAGCCACATTGCTAAAGTTGTTTATTAGGTTTAGGAGTTCTCTGGTGGAAGTTTTAGGGTCACTTAAGTATACTATCATATCATCTGCAAATAGTGAAATTTTGACTTCTTCCTTTCCTATCTGTATCCCTTTGACTTCCTTTTGTTGTCTAATTGCTCTAGCTAGGACTTACAGTACTATTTTTAATAGGTAAGGTGAGAGTGTTGCCCCCTATTTCTATTATATTATTGCCAGTGTTCTGTTTTCCAACTCCTTCACTGCCCAAGCTTTGCTGTCCTGGAACTTGCTTTGTAGGCCCACCTTGAACTCACCTTGGCTCTGTGTCTTGAATGCTGAGATTGAAGGTGTGTACTACCATGCCTGACTTAAGCTTTTTGTTACCTAGATATTGTTCTCTATGAGGCTGGTCTTGAACTCAGAGATATGATTGCCTCTGTCTCCTGGGAATAAAGGCCTATACCCCATGTCTGGACCTAAGATCTTCATGGTGACTATACCTCAAGATCCAGACCAAATACTTGTGCATCTCATATTAATTCAACACACAATATTTCCTTATATCTAAATGAAAGGAATAACCAGGACATAATATTAAAACTATCCATTATTCAACTGCAAATACAAAAACACTAAGCTTAGTTGTGTGGGATCTCGACATGAAATCATATTATGTTAATCTGTTATATTCTTGAACACAGAATTTAGCTTTATTGCACTTTCTGGTGTCCCTTTAATACTTGAACCATATATTTTATATTTTTCCTTCCAAGCTTGTTATTCTTTATTAAAATGCTCTTCATGAAAATTAAGTATAGGATAAGTCTTTGCTGGACTTTTCAAACTTCCTTTGTCAATTTTCTCACTAATGTGAGTCTCTTCACCTTAGCCTTAGGCAGATTCATTAGACAAGGGCAAAATCAGCCACATTCATCACCATAATATCTTGAGAATGATCATCAGGAAACATATTAAAATTCCTGTCCTCTGACACTTGTAGAGCAAGGGCTGTACAGTTTAAATCACATAAACACCAATGATTTTCATATTCCTAGTAGGATGGTTCATTAAGCTCTATGTTCAGCATTCCACTGGTTCCTAGATCCAATGTCCCAAATCCACATTCCTACAAACAAACAAACAAACAAACAAACAAACAAACATGATCAGGTCTATCATAGCAATATCCCAGCCACTTGTACCACCTTCTGTCATAGGTAGGGTTTTATTGCTCTGAGGAGACTCCATGCATGACAAAGCCAACTTTTATAAAGAACAACATTCAATTTGGGATTGGTGACAGTTTCAGAGGTTTAGTCCATTCTCATCATGAGTCAAAATTTCTACATCCTGATTCAAAGGCTGCCAGGAAGAGAATTTTAAGCAGCTAGAAGGAGGGTCATAAAGCTCACCCTCACAGTGACATACTTCCTCCAACAAGACTATACCTATTCCAACAAGGCCAAACTTTCTAATAGTGCCATTCCCCGGGGCAAGTATATTCAAACCACCACAACTGATTCCCATCATTCTGAAAAAAAAAAATGCCAAGCTGATTTCCATAATGGCTATAAAAATTTTACTCTCATAGCAATGGATGGGTGCTCCCCTTAGTCTGTATTCTAACTATCACACGCTATCACTTGTGTTATTAAATTTAGTCATTCTAACAGGTTAAACTGGAATCTCAAAATGATTTTATTTGCATTTCCCCAGTGGCTAAAGATACTGAATATATTTCTTTACTTTTCTTAGCCATTTAAGTTTCTTCTATTGGGAATTATCTATTTGGGACTATATCCTGTTTTATAAATTGCATTATTTGATTTTTATGTCTAATTTCTTGAGTTTTTAATATATTTATATTTACCAACTATTGGATATGGAATTGGTAATTTTTTTCTATTGTGAATGCTGCCACTTTGAACAAAGGTAGCACAAAATTGTAGGAGCAACCAACATTAATTCTATTTGAATTAAGGCCCACTATATGAGATGTAACCCATACTTAGCACTGCTTGTGTAGAACAAGAACTAGACTATTTGGCCAGAGACCTAAGGTAAAAAAAATACTACTTGTTATAAAAGAAAAAGGTAAAAGTAAAATGACTCCATGCTATTTTGCCATATTCATAGATCAGTGACTTATTCAGCTATTACCAGAGAAATATCTTCCTTCAGACCACGAGAACAAATAAGAGACCAACAGTCAACTATGTTTTACACACACACACACACACACACACACACACACACACACACACACGGGGAGAGAGAGAGAGAGAGAGAGAGAGACAGAGACAGAGACAGAGAGACAGAGAGAGACCTTAGAACACATAGCTCTAAATGGGATGTTTCCATCTAATCCCTTCCCTCAGAACAGGGTACCCTGTGGAAGAGGAGACTGTAATATCCAGAATGGATGAAGAACATCAGAAGAGCATGACCTTCTAAGTCAACTGAATAAGTCTCACATGAACTCATAGACTGAACATGAGGCCAACACAAGTGTTCACCAGGTCCTCTCCATATATATTAGAGCTTACAGTTAGCATTTTATGGGAATCCCAAGTGTGTAATGAGTAGGTTTCTGATCCTTGTGCCTTCCTTTGTTCTTTCTATTGATTTCCCTTGTCCAACTTAGATCTAACGGTTTCTATTTTGTCTTATCCTATTTTACTTTGTTAAGCACCTTTGATGTTCTTTCTTAGAAGCCTATTTTTATCTAATGAGAGACAGAAAAGGAATAGATGTGAGAATAGGTGGAGAAGAACTTGGAGGGGTAAAGGAAGGTGAAACTAATCAGGATATATTTTATGAAAAAAGATTCTATTTTCAATAAAAGAGGAAATTTTCAGATACCTTTTTATAAGCACGTAAAAGATCCTCCCCTCAAAAGAATGAATAAATGATGAACTTTGCTGCCTTTGGTATAATAAATGTGTATCCAAAGTCATGAGGTTGATATCTGTTTCTAGGTGTTAGTAGTTTGTGGAGGTGCTAGGAGTGGGGATTAATAGGAGTCTATGACCCTGGGTTTGGGGTCATGGGAAAGTAAATTGCCATTTATCCAGCTTTGTGTGACCAATCTCTTGTTGCTCAATTCCATATCTTGCCCATATCATAAAAGGCATTGGGTATCTTCCAAAGACATTACTTCCAAAACTGTAAACCAAAGCAACACTCCCTTCATAAGTAGTTTTCAATTATGTACTTTTCCAGTAATGAGTACATTAATTAAATATATGCATTTAAGAGGTTCTGCTTGAATAGGTTCCAGTATAGGCACTACTTCTATAGAAAAAAAAAACAGTTTAGGCTGTGATAACATAAGGCAAATTTCCATATTGAAAAGTAGGGTTGCTAATTCTCATGGATAACTGGAGTAGATTTAGAATCACTAATGAGATACACTTGGTGAATGTCTAGGGAGATATTTCCAATGAGGTTTAATTGAGGAGGGAAGAGAAACTCAAAATATGGTAACATCTCAGGATTTGGGGTTCTAAGCTTAAGAAATGAAAGTCACATTCTTGAGCCATACAAGCATCCAAAGGAAGTCCAATTAATAACAGTCTTATCCCAGCTGTGATACATATGAAGGAGAAAAAAAAACATCATGAAATGATAACTCTAAGGTTGTAGTATTGGCACTAATACCTTTGTGTTTGCCAACTATGGGATTCTGAGAATAAGAGATATGGACTTCTGCAAAGGAAAAGCACATCAATTGTTATCCGGTACCAAATGGTCAGCCCTGAAAACCTACATACAAGTAACAATATACAGACTAATATGTTAATATTAACCAAAAAATTACAGAATACCCAATATACAGTCCACAGAACTCAAAAAAGGTCAACAAGGTGAAGGGTCTAAGTGAGGACACCTCAGTCCCACCTGGGAGGGAGAAGAAAGCAATCACAAATGAGGAGGGAGGAACAGAACTGGGAGGGAAGAGGAGAAGGATCTGATATTGGGTGGAGAAAAAGGACTGAAACCCTAAGGGCCAGCAGAAAGAGCGGAAACAGGCAGCCTCAGAAGTTAGGAGGTTGGGGGGACCCTCCAGAATGTACCAGAGACCTGGGAAGTGACAGATTCTCAGTACTCAAAGGAAGGGACCTTAGATGAAATGCTCTATATTGCAGAGAAGGTACTTGTAGATCCCATCTCCAGTAGAAAAAGACAGGACATCAGGAGAGGGATTGGGGTGTCATCCAACAGTAAAAATTTTGATTCAAAATTGTTCCTGTCTGAAAGAATTGCAGGGATGGAAATGGAGAGGAGCCTGAGGAAAAGAAGGTCTAGCAACAGGCCCAAAGTGGAATCCAGCTCAAGTGGAGGTCCCAAGGCCTGACAGTATTACTGAGGCTATGGAGCACTAACAAAAGGGACCTATCATGACTGCCCTCAGCAAGACTCAACAAGCAACTGAAAGAGTTAGATGAAGACATTTGCACCCAACCAATGGACAGAAGCTGCTGATCCCTGTGGTTGAATTAGGGAAAAGCTTGCAGAAGCTGAGGAGGAGGGCAACCCTGTAGGAGGACCAGCACTCTCAATTAACTTGAACCCCCGAGTTCTGTCAAACACTGGACCACCAACCAAACAGCATATGCCAGTTAATATGAGGCCCCCAACACACATACAGCAGAGGACTGCCAGGTCTGGGTTCAGTCAGAGAAGATGCACTAACCCACAAGAGACTGGAGGTCCCATGGAGTTTAGAGGTATGGTGGGGTGGGGGTGGGGACATCCTCATTGAGACAGCGGAGTGAAGAGGGAGTATGGGATGTAGAACAGTTGGAGGGTTGACTGGGAGGGGAATAAAATCTGGAGTGTAAATAGATAAATAAAAGATTAAATTAAACATAAATAAGGCTGCTATGAACACTATGGAACACATGTCCTTGTGATAAGGTAGGACATTTTGGCGGTATATGCCCAGTAGTAGTAGTATAGCAGGGTCTTCAGGTAGAACTATTTCCAATATTCTGAAGAACGGCTGGATTGATTTCCAAAGTAATTGTACCAGATACTCACAGCCAACCATTGGACTGGGCCCAGAGACCCCAGTGGAAGACTCAAGGGAATGACTGAAGGAGCAGGAGGGATTGCCAACCATAAGAAAAGTATCAACTAACTGGGCCCTTCAAAGATCCTAGGGACTAAACCACCAACTAAAGAGCTACATGAGCCAGTTCCTGGCTCCTACTACATATGTAGCAGAGGGCTCCCTTATCTGGCATCTGTGGGAGAGAATGTGACTGGTCTTGTGAAAGTTTGTTGCCCCAGAGAACGATGATGTTAAAGGGGTGAAGTGGGAGTGGGCAGGTGATTGGGGTAGCATCCTCTCAGAAACAAAATGGAGGGCAGATGGAGTAGGAGGTTAGTGGAGGGGTGACCAAGAAGGGGGAAAACATTTAAAATGTAAATAAATAACATAATCAATAAAAAATCTTCAAATGCTAGGGAAACTCTGAAGAAAAAATACAGTTCAAAGATTGATGTTGCTGAAATTAAATAGTAGTGATTTATTGGGAACATGAAAGTCAATTTCTTTGAACTATGACTATAAAAAGAAGGGGGAAATAAGTACTATTTTTTGTTACCTTGGCCTTGTGAGTTTGCCTACTAGAATTTCAAACCATCCAGCTCTGTAGCCTAAAGTCGACAATGTGTATATTGCAGTTTTTCTCAGTCTTGGGTAAACTGAATGACATTACAATATTAAGGGTGTGCTGGGTCCAGTGTTCTATAAGTCACACTTACAAAGAAATAAAACTAATGACAGCCATGGATTTATAAGATAGACAGCAAATTTATTTGCCTATTTTATTTAATTTTTAAATGTGAAAATTCCTTAAATAAAAATAGATAACCACACATGTACATACATACATACATATGTACATACATACATTAAAACATGTGTATCTATATATACATACAGATATAAATTTTTATATTGTGTAAAATGAAGACTAAAAAAATCTCATTTATGGGAAATGAAAGTCTACAATTAGAGTTATATAAAACTGTGTTAATATACAGCATACATGCTAATAATATCATTAAGAAGAAAGGTATAAGAAATGCCTAAAGCTGTCTTAAGTATAATCTAACAAGAGGTACACTGTCAAATCAAAATCCTCTGGATTCCAGGCAATCGTGAAAGGATAAGCACATAGAACTGAAGATGCACAAAGCTGAGCTTGTCTGAGCTTGTCCTAAATGTGGACAGTGATCCTGTCTTCAGGGAGTGCACCATGTGCAATTCTATCCTGAACATAGAAATATTGTACAAGGGTGTTCATGTGGACATCTGCTACACATCCTACTGGAGATGTTGCCTGAGGATAAGAACTGTTAGACAAGCTTTGGTGTCCCAGAATTTTGTCAGTGGAGAAGAGGTTACTCACCCAGTACCAGACCCTACCAGAAGATTCATCAGATAAACAGCTCCTGTACAGAGGGAACCCAAAGAGTCAGGAGTAGAGAACTGTCTGTGGCATATGTGAACTACCCCAGAAAGGTTGCTGAGACTATGGCAAAGCATGAGCTAAATCATACACAGCAGCTATGAAGAATAATTCTTAACTATAAATAGATTATGATAGATAGATGATAGGTAGATAATAGATAGATGATAGATAGATAGATAGATAAATAGATAGATAGATAGATAGATAGACAGACAGACTGATAGATAGATACCAACCCACAGTTTCTTTTTGTAGGAGTAAAAAGACATGAGGGTGGGACCAACTCATAGTCTATTAAACACTTGAAAAGATTTTATTTACTACACACAGAGATCTAAAATCCAGGTGCCATTTTAGACTTTTCTGAAGTAGGAAGCACTGGTCCTTCAGGCACTGAGCTGATGCTCTCCAAATCTACTTGTTAATGTGACCTTGAAATGTCTTACTCATTTGGTAGTGAATAACATAAAAAGTGATAAGTTAACAGAAAAGGATAGCAGTTAAATAACTGATAATACATTACACAATTTTATGGGGAAAGACATTTCCAACTGGTATTAGGTTATTTAACACAACGTTAGTGCCTAGAGTAAATAGAAGGTAAGGTCTCTAAGGCTCCCAACACCATTCAGGCTCCTGAGGATACTGTTAGATACGCGCCAGTAGTAAACTGAATGGACTCAAATGTTGAAACCATTTCAATCTCTGGTTCCACTATATGGATAAATCAAAGTGGTATTGAACTGGAACTTTGACTGTGCTGCCTAGTTTCATGGCTCCAAAGAAACTAGGGAATCTTCTTGTGGACAACTCTCAGCATTGGGAAGACAAACTACATGCTAATTCTAGGGGCAAGCATGGCAACACATGCCCACTAACATAATAGTCATACAGTAGTTCTGACAGAAAGTATCAACTTTGTGATTTGATTAACAGCCCACATAAAGGAGAGAAGCAATGCTTTGTGTTCTAAGATGAGCAAAACTTGTACTTTATAAGGGTTCAGACTATAATAACTGATTATTTGTCTTTCCTTGTGTGATTAACTGAATCACCTGAACATGGTGGTCCTAAGCTCAGGAAAAATCTTATCATTATATACATCTTAACTGCCTCAGAAGGCAGGGAATGTACCAAAGGTTAGAGAACAAATGTGAGAATTAGGTGAAGCAGTGATGTGATAAAGAACAGCAATTTGCGTCTGCTCTGACATGCTCATCATGCATAGACCATGAAGTCAACTTGGCTTTGCAGGTATTAATGTGATAATTCTGATGATGATGTTGACATTATCTGATGCAGGAGTGTCATTGAGAAAATACCTAATGGTTTATAACTTATTTCCTTCCTGTTACAGCAGTAAGTGGCCTTGGGGCAAACTGCTAGTGTATATAGGATGTACAAAGTAAGTAAACACCAGGACCACAGTTCAGCAACCTTCGCCAGGGCCCCACATCCTGTGGTGGAACTACTCTGCAATGTGTCCCTCACTGACTCAACCATGCTTCTGTAAGTTACCTCTTAGTAATGCTTTTCTGGGTGTACCTGAATAACCTATTATTTCTCCAAGGCTATAGGATGGACAAGGAAATGGGTTGCTTGGCAGAAATATGATATTAGCCAAGGACAAGGAAGTGGACTTCAGGCAGGAATCTGACAATAGGCTAGAACAAAGAAATAATTTCAGGTAGGAATCTAAATCTTAGGCTCGAACAAAAAAGTAATCTCAGATAAGAAACTAAATTTTAGTCTAAAACAAGGAAATAGGCTTCAGACATGAAAATGACCTTGGGCTAGGACAGGGAAGTAGGCTCAGATACTTTAGTCATCCTGATAAGCCCTTAGAAACAGTGATAATGGGAGTGTTCACATAATTGGGTTTAATGCCTTGCTTTTTCTTTGTCTATTTGTGTTTATTGTCTTGCTTGTTCCTTGACTATTTGCATCTATTGTATTCCTAGACCCTCAACCTAGAACTGACCTTAATACATGCATGTAATTATGGTATAAAAGCAAAAAGGAGGAGGGGGAATTGGATAGGGAGTTCTAGGGAGGAGAAATGGGATGACATCTGTATTGTAAATAAACAAAATATCCAATAAAAAAAGGAAGGAAGCTGGAGACCATGAAGAAAGACAGATGGGTCGTGAGAAGTCCTGGGTAGCAACTTATATCTAAATTTAGACAATTGGATATTGGGTAGCTATTCTAATTATGTGGGCATCTTGTTAATTGAGCATTTTTAAATATATAAATCCATTTGATAATCAAAAAAATAAAATAAAGATGGAACCCTTTTGCCAGAAACCTGTCTCATGTGTTAACAGACATTTTTATTTGTTCAAATAGCATATCAGCATGCTAAGAAAAAAACTGAAAACAAGGAAGAATATTTACAAGTTTATTGTAGACAGTTTATACCGGTTTGCAAAAATAGGAACCCTTTTGATTATGCTAAGTGACAGTAACTAATTAGTATTCTTTATCTTACTTGAAGGAAAGGAAGAAATGGGCAATATGAGCCAGACTTAGTGGTTTAGGATCATAATCTCCATTCTGGGACAGTAGATGCAGATGGGACCTTGAGCCTGACTGGCCAGCCAGTCTAATTTATTTATCAAGTTTCAGGGCAGTGAGAGTTTTCATCCCTAAAATATTAAACACAGTTGTGGTTGGTATTTAGTAACACTTGAAGTTGTTCTTTGCCTTATATACACACCTGAACATATATGAAAACACATATAAACACATATACTCTCACACTCAAGAGAAAGGTGATAGAATAATATTATTTAATTGTTAGAAACAATGTATGTTTAAAAATACTCAGATGTCATGGCAGGTTTAGATTAAAAAAAATAAAGCTCAGAGATTGATGTTGAAGAAATTAAGAAATGGTAATTTTCTGGGAACCCAAATATCAATAATTTCAAATTGTCACAAATTTAGAAAGAAGAAATTATTATTTTATTGTTTTTATTGTTCCCTTAGGATTGAACATGAGTTATCCTACTTGATTATTTGACTTCAAAACATTATTCTCATTTTGGAAGATTCTTTTGACCAATAGTTTTTAAATGGGGGAAGCTATGTCTCACTTCAGGATATTACAGTTTGGGTTTTCACTGTATTAGCACTGCTTCTCAACTGTCCCCCACTGATATATTTATTAATGTAAAACTGTAAGAAATTGCTTTGCCTAAGTATCTTCGTTATCTTTCTGGGCTATCTGTGCTATTTGATGACACAGCTTTCATTAAGTGGCCACAAAAATTTACTGTTTTGTAAAAATCCCTATCTTGGCTCTCTTTTCTCTCAACACCTTTAAGCCACCCTTTATTCCCAAAAGGTCCAGTGTTTATAGATAAGTCTTTACACTAAAATCAGGGACTAGTCAAGGCTGCCCACTCTCACCCTACCTATTCAATCTAGTACTGGATGTCTTAGCCAGAGCAATTAGACAATAAAAAAGAAGTCCAAGGGATACAAAAAGATAGATAAGTCTTTAAATCTGAATAGAAATCTTTAATCTAATCTTTTTGGATATATCTTGTATAACTGTTTCAGAACCAGCATTTTAGCAGATATGGAGTGAATAGCTGAGAAATTTAACTTATATATTCAGTGCAAGTTTTTTGTATATCATTTCTGACCATAGCTATTTTGAATCAATTATTTCATGTTTATTGAAACCAGACATGGTTGAAAATATAAGTAATGTTAGCAAGCCATAAATTGTCCTACTATACTTTCTACTGCACAGTTTTATAGTTACTATCAATTTCATGCATTTATTTATAAATAATAAAAATGGTTATTTAAAAATATTAGTGTTAAAACTTAAGGTAGGCAATGATAGTACATATGTGTCTTTGACCCTTGGATAATCTTGAGTAAACTGAATGACATTTCAATAAAGGTGTGATTTAGTATAGTTGCTTGTGCTAGATTTCTGAAGGTAACACTAGTAAGAAAAAAATCATTAACGATAACTATAGATATTATGAAATGAAGAACAAAGATATTTGTCCATTTTACCCCCTCTTAGATTATGAAATGTTTTAAGATGAAAATCAACAAACATATACATTTACAAACATGTATACGTGTGCACACATATATACATATAAAACTTTATAGCACGTAAAATAAAGTCAAGAACCATCATATTTGTTAAAAAATAAGCTTTACACAAGGAATTGTGTAATGATTATGTAGTCAAATGTACTTAGTTCCATTTTATGCTATACAATTTCATATGTTTAATTTTTCTTATGCTAATTTTATTTTTCTCTTGTGAACTAAAATATTTCTATACAATTTGTTTTGTCTCGTTACCTGACTCCTACTAGATACCTCTAAACTCCCTAGCCAACCAACTTCAGATTGTCTCTCTCCTAAAAATAAATTATAAACAAACAAATAAGAGCCAATAATATAGTAAATGCCCAAACAAAATAGAAAAGGCCACAAATACAAAACAAAACAAACAAACAAACAAACAAGCAAACCAGAACCGCACATGGCATTTGTTCAGTTTCTTCAGGTATAGGTTGCCAGGCTTTGCCTTGCCTGTTAGGCTGGACACGTTTGGTGTCATGAAAGTGTGCAGGTGATTTATATTTTTGAATATATATATATTTTTAATTTTAGAAGTTCCTTTAGAGACAGAGTCAAGAGATTAAACATGCTTTTAACATTTTTCTGCAAATTGTTTCATTTTTTTGAGAGTCTAACTGTCAATAACTTACAAGTTTAGTTTCTGTCTTTCTGTTGAATTAGCAAATTTATGAAAAATCCAGCAGTAATCATGCTTAAAAACTTAAAGGTGGTTGTTGAACAGAGCAAGAAATGTAGTTAAAATGGTTACTAGGCAGGGCTATTGCGCTCATGTGATCTAAGGTAAAGTTTGTGCTTTTTACAAGAAACACATGGATGTGGTTTCTGACATCCATAGGCTCAAGATGCCACACAGATGTGTAGGACATGCAAATATGGCATGAAATGTTTACAGTGATTGCATCTAGAGAATCTATCTCACCAACTGTGAACCAGGCTCAGGGAAATTTATTTAACCATAGGGTTGTTCTCTTTTACCAGTTTAGTTTGAGAATGTTACAGTCTACTCACAATGTCATTATAAAACAAAAATTTATAGAAAAATCAATTGGGAGCTTTTGCATAAAACAGCTATGCATGGCTTTATTGTTGTGAGCTATCAAGGCCAATGTAGACTATCTTTCTCATAACATTATTCTTATTTTCACTATTAGATGCCAAATAATCATAAGTTTAATCCTATGAGGCACGAATATGCAAGTAACAGATAAAATGTGCTGTCCTTGTCAAAATGTAAATATTGCACATTCACTTAGAATTAGTTTCTTAGAGAATTTGACACAAAAACACAAAAACAAAAAACAAAACAAAACAAACAAAGAGGATAAATTCCAAAACCCTTAAACTTTCTATACTCAGTGACTTAAAAACAACAACAACAACAACAACAACAACAACAACAACAACAACACTCAAAGTTAGTTTAAAGAGAAACTGTTGAAAACTTTCAAGTCTTTTCTGGTATCAGTCTAAAATGTAAAAAATTACCAAGCTGTAAAACTACATTTGTGCAACAATGTATATATAATGACTTTATTACTGTAAAATATAGTTATGTACTATCACAGAATCATGGAGCATGCAAACAATACAGTGGAACATACTAGGCAGAAATAGTGTTGATAACTTTAGATGAATGGATCTCAGCATAGCTTTTTCTCTGTATCAGGGACACTGCAGATACTCTTGGTGTCAAATCTTCTTCTGTGCGAGAATGTGGCCTCTGTACCCACAATGGGCAGTGGATCAGGCATTAGTGAAATGCTTACCGAAGACCTTTTTGATGATGCCATCATACTGTCCCAGCACATCAATGGCCTAGCTATAGAAACACGCAGGATATTTGTAAGTACCTCAGTGACTTCAGGCATTGTTCAATAGTGAGAGTCTATGTGAGTACTGGAAGGGTGTTATAATTTAATAGCAGTCACCATAAATCAAATTTCAGGTAATTCACCTTTGCATATCAAATAAAGCATCGACCTCTATAAAGCAGCACAAGGAGGATGGGGCATTCAGGATTTCTTTCAGATTCACAACAAATGACTTTATTGAAAATAAAACTCTTTTCTCAAAAGTTGTTTCAGAGAATTCAGAAAGGCATAGCCACATTAGAAGTCCTATTGCCTGATCTTGGTTGCAGGATGGATTGTCAACTAGCATCTTCATTACGGTACTGCAGTTGTTTAATAAAGAAGTGAATGGAATAGACCTAATTTAAACTGCAGTAGATTCCAAATAAGGACAAAGTTATAGATATTCAGAAACCCTTAAGTGTTTGATCATTCCTACTATATACCTATAGATAATGCTTAAATAATAGGAGGTCTGCATAAACAAGTTCTCTCTCCCTGATAATCATGTTATGTTATCAAGATCAATCAAAATCAAGGATGGTAAAGAGATTGGGTTGGACTGTCACAATGGGAATCCCATAAAATATATATCTCTACATTTGCATTAAGTGTATATTCATGTTGACTTTCACTCATGACTTTTCTTCCCTTTGTCTTACTCTAGATATCCAGTAATTTCTCATCAGACATGTTCATTACATTTGTAAGTACTTCATTTACTTCCAGGTTTTTTTTTTTCCAAAAAAACAGTTGTATTACACTGTAAGTTAGATAAGAGAGCACCATGAACCTAATTTTCCATAGGATACCCCCATAAGTAAAGAAAACATCAGGCCTAAATCATGCAATAGAGTTAGTTAGTCAGTTCAGATAATCTCAGATTTATGATGAATACAGAGACATCTCTAAATTTCTTCTACTATAAATATATCTACAAATATAAATATACTGTGACATAATGTTCTAAAAGTTGTCATAGGAAAAAATCCTGTTGTCCTAACCATGCTGGTAGGGAACCCGTTCCTAAGGGACTCTTCATTGAGCTCACTGTATATATCCAACAGTAAGTATTTTATTGTAATGAAGTCCACAGACTGAATAGAAATAATCTAAACTGAGTCTGTGTCAGGTACTGGTAAAAACTAAAGCTTTCAACAGCCCACAAATGCTAGGAATTCTTATGCAAATTTTCTTTTTACTTAATTGTACTCAATAAAGGGACACACTTAGAAATGAGGGTAAGCTGGGCAGTGGTGGTGCATGCCTTTAATCCCAGCACTTTGGAGGCAGAGACAGGTGGATTTCTGAGTTTTAGGCTAGCCTGATCTACAGAGTGAGTTCCAGGACAGCCAGTGCTATACAGAGAAACTTTGTCTTGGGAAAAAAAAAAAAAAGAAGTGAGGGTAAGTTTTCTTTACTTGATGACTGAATGTTACTAATTCTAAGTGAGCCAGTGTCAAACAGGAGAAGGTAAATAAAGCCTCAACCTAATGAAGTACAGCTGTAGAATGTGTCCCTAAATTTTACACAAAATTTTCCTCATACTATCTTTTTAACTCATTTTTTAAAATTTTCTATTTTAAATTGATAGTCTTTTAAATTTGAAATCTTCTTAATGATTGATTAGTTTCACAAAATATCTGTTAATTTGAAATAACAGATATTTACATAATATAATTACACAAATACTACATTTAAAAAATTATCTACTTGTGAATTAATACTTTGTATTTTAATATTTCTTCATTGTTTTTATATTTTTAAGGTGCCTATATTTGATAACTAATTTTGTTGAGGGTAATTCAATTTTAATGAGGATCTGTGATTAACTTTGAGAGTTACTACAAAGAAGAGTCTACATGTACAATGCCTTTTAAATAGAAACACACCACTTATGAGCCAGAACAAACAAGAGAACTGAAGGATAGATGGATATATACTATGATGTTGGCTAAAATCTAAGGCAAAGATAATTTTTTAAAAAAATTTGCTGCTTTTTATATTTTATTTTTAAAATTTCACATCAAAACAGTGAATTTTGGATAAAAAGGCATTATAGCACATAGTAAGAGACAAAATTGTCCACAAATAAAAATTTAGATAAAAACAAAATGAAATTATAGATTTAATGGGACAAAGAGAATCTTTCAATTATGTTTCTTCTTAATTTTGAAGTCCTACAAAAGTCATTTTAAAAATTACACATCTACTGAATGAGTTCATAGTCTGGTCATGGGATGTTTTTGCAACATTATTAATTACAACTAACTTGATTTCTACTTTTGACCTCTACAGACATTACAATTTAACAGACATGATGAATTTGTTGTCAATGGTCTCAACAGCTGTCACACTTTGTCACTCAAAACACCAAAAACAGAAAAGGAAGCCAAAAGGATCTCAGTGAGTCTCCCACCTATGGTTTGATCCTAAACATCTAAAGATGGACACTGGTTTGATCATAAACATCTAAAGTGGTACACTGGCTTTGCTGTTCTGTAGATTATTATAAACACTGCAATAAATGTGGTATACATTTCTTCTGGAAAATCTATGAAGATTGAGTAATAAAAAACCATATTGTACAGTTTATGAATAATAAAATAATTATATTTTTGTATAATTGTAAAGCATAGCTATAAATTATCTATTTAGATGACAACATAGTAGCAATCATACTCTCCCTAGCTCACTTATCATTCTGTTGAAAGCGTTGACCTGAATTGGACATCTATGTTTAAAGATACATTTGTGTGTATGTATAAAAGATAATAATATGGTTAAATTTATTATATATTACAAATTGACTCAGAAAACACCATATAATGTTTTTTAGGATGAAACCATGCCCTTAAATATGAAGGGAAGTTTAAATTATAATGGCAGCCATGATTTGTAATTGTTATGATATCTCTTTTCTGATTCTCTGCCATAAGTAATTTTGACACAATTTTATTTGAGGATCATATTAAAGTGAAAGAATTGAAGTCAGGGAGAAGTGAAGAAGAATGAGTGATGAAACCTGTGAAAATAATTTCCATCAGTAGAAACTTCACCAACTACTGTATCCACTTCACTCCAGTGTCCTCACTGAATGTAATATTATTAAACTAGCTAAGAAAAGCAAATTGAAGATTTGTTAAGTTAATACAGAACTTTTACCAAAAGCATGCACAGTAAGAATTGGAATCTGCTCTTGTTGCAACTCAACCACTCACTATGCCTCATGCTCTCAGAATCTGTTACCATTTCTTGTGTATTTTCCTATCATTTCTTTATGCAATTTTCTTTGCAAAGTCCATTGGATTTCTTCTCTACTCTTTATTTTCATTGTCATTAGAGTAGCTAACAGATATCTAACACAGCAAGTATTTTAAATGTGAACCTTTTTATGATCCTGGTATTGAACACATATAGGAAGGCCATACTACAATGAGATTCCCACTGATGCTGGTAATGAAAGCAACACTGTGCCTTCTTCATCTACTCATGCAGAAAGATCACTGTTGTGCTGGAGGCAAAGGCATGAAGGGAAGTAGACTAAGGAAAGCCCATTAATAAATGCCATATTTTCTTTATTAAATCTTTGTTCTTGTACTCCAAAATAACCTAAGAACTTTAAATGAGTAAGACTGTCAAAAATTTAATCGGAGTGATGACTCTAGGCTAAAATGATTACACCATTTGGCATTGACATTGGTGATAACTGTCTTTTTGTATCTGGTACTGTTGGCATCTACTGAAAACTAACAAAATTTTTAATTTTCATGAACAAGTGACACAGTAATATTGACAAGACCTTACAGGAAAATTGAATGGTACAATTTCTGAATGAAAACATAGTAAAAGCAACATGGTGGTTCATTGGAACACTATTATATAATAATATATAATATATACACTATATATAGAAAACTATTATTATAATTTTATTCATTATAATTATATAATATTATATATATATTTATTTATTCATTATGATTATATAATATTATATAATATATATTAATATATATTAATATATATTATATAATATAAACACTATAATATACTATTAGAACATAGTATATTATTTAATAAAATACAAGAGAATGGTTGAAATTCTATAACTTTCGATAGTTTCATCTTCAGAAATATTATATATTCCATAAAAATAACAAATGAATATTTTAATTGTACTTCACTGATTAAAACAAAATATAGTTCATGCTGATCTTACTTTAACATAATTTCTTACTATTGTGTAGCTGTCAGACTTTCTGAAAATGATACGAAGTATACTGCGTGCCTGGGACAACCCTCTGTATCACATGGAGACAGAACTAAAGAATATGCCAGGAGCCCCTTTTGCGATTCTTGCAAGAGTCAAAGATATTGAGGTAAAAAATAAAATCCTTCTGGATCGCATCATGAAGATTGCTAAGAAGGTGAGACATATTCTTACTTTTCATATTTTTTTTTGTAAATGATGTGGTTTATGTGATGAATCTTAAATTTGGAAACAACTTACTACACAAGAGCAAATTACAAGCATTCAGTGTTGTGTAAAGTCTGACCACTAAGGGATCAAGCTGTTCCTCACAATCACTGGGTCATTACCTTTCCTGAAGAAGTGAACTACCTCTAAATATGTTATTACTACCATTCCTGACTTCTGTGTATCCTATGTGAGAAAACTGTTAACAACTAATACATCCTGCCTTTTCCCAACATAAGTCTGTGATCTTCTACATGACTTGTCCCAAAATAATATACTTCATCCTGATTAAACTTCGTGTTAGTAAATGTCTACTTGCAACTTGCATAGAGTTTTTAGGTGATTAAGGGATATATTACCCGAGTTTAGGCATATAAAATCTATTGACTCTGGCTACAGTTTACATTGCTGATATTATAATAATATAAATCAACACTAACAAGTAAAGGAACAGTGAAATATAAACAGTAATCATATAACTATCATTTGTTTTTAGGTTAAACATGAAATTGAAGAAAATGAAGAGTACCCTGTTTGGTCAGAGCTTGCATCCTTACAGTCAACCAATGAAGAATCAAGATTTTTTGCTCTTTATAAATTGTCCTATTGCCTATTTGTTGACACAGATAAGGTTGAACATTATCTTAAACACTTGAAGTGTCGGTATTTTGATGGTTACATGTGTCAAGATCCAGAAAACCAAATTAATCTTCAGTAATTTATTTCTCCCACGTTTCTTTTAATTTTCTCCTTTTTGAAACTATCCTGTTATGTAACACAACCCTTCATTAAAAAAAATAAATGATTTAGATATATCCAAATATAACAATGCAGCTGTCAGTATGTTGGTTCATTTGTTATTAATTACATTAATAGCATGGACAATTTTCTAACACAAAGAAGAGGTGATATATTGGCGAGAGAGGCATTTGATATAAGACCATAGTAAGTTAATGTCATTTATCATTCATTGGCTTTTTCCAGGCAGCTGCTGGAAACTTTTATCTTGCCTGTCCTGGGAATTTTATTTCAAACAATAGTAGTATTTATTCTTCAACTAGAGAGAGAGAGAGAGAGAGAGAGAGAGAGAGAGAGAGAGAGAGAGAGAGAGAGAGAGAGAGAGAGAGAGAGAGAGAGACTTCACATTGAGTCCAGAGTGGCTGAATTTGTTTTCCATTTCGGTAACAGTATGATGAGTCCATTTTCTTGCCAGTGTTTATTGTCATTTGTTTCCTTGATTACACCAATTTCGAAAGCAGTAAGATAAACTATCAAATATTTTTCTTTAAATGATTCTGATTGATAAAGATGTTAAACACTTTTTGAGACATTTCTTACATTTTTATATTTCTTCTTTTGGGAATTCTTTGTTTAGAGGCCTATAATCTGTTTTTTGGGTTGTTTGTTTTTCAAAACATTTCTTTGTATATACTTGGCTTTCCTGAAACTCACTCTGTAGACCAGGGTGGCCTTGATCTCACAGAGATTCTCCCCTGTGCTTATCTCATGCATGCTTGGGATTAAAAGAGTGCTTTACTGCTACTAGGCTCTTTCTTTATTTATTGTTTTTTTATTTTTATTTTTTTAGCTTTGAACTTCTTTTTTTTTTGAATAGTGATCCTCTGTCATGTGTATGTCTGGCATAGATTCTCACCCACTTGGTGCTTCCTCTACTAGAATGTTACTTCTGTATTAGAAAAGCATTTTAGTTTTATGAGATCCCTCCGGCCAATTGTTGGCTTTAATTCCTGGGTAAATGGAGTCCCATTCAGAAATTCCTTTCCTTTACCTTTATCTTGAAAAGTACTGCTTATATTCTGTTTTAGCAGTTTTATCATTCCAGCTCAGCCATTGTGGCCTTTAATCTTGCTCAAATTTATTTT
The DNA here is from genome assembly GCF_011762505.2 of Arvicanthis niloticus. Classification (NCBI taxonomy): domain Eukaryota; kingdom Metazoa; phylum Chordata; class Mammalia; order Rodentia; family Muridae; genus Arvicanthis; species Arvicanthis niloticus. Next base: position 34,630,044 of record NC_047665.1, read on the forward strand.
ATATATAGTGATAGAAAAGTGTCTAATTACATTGGACTATGGTGGATGTTTATATATCCCAGCACTGTTGGTGAAGATGCTGTTTAGTTCAATGTGTTTTTTTATCAATGTTGTTTATTGTCATGTATCAGATGTTTGTAGTCATAGTGTTCATATATAGGGCTTTTCTATTCTTACTCATCTGTCTTGTTCCAGTTTCTTTGTGTTTTATAATTATGACTCTATAATATATCTTGAGTTCTGTCATGCTAATCCCTTTAGCATTGTGTTTTTGGTCAGTGTTATTTTGGCTGTCTGAAGATTTTTGTGGATCTTTATGAATTTTCTATTACTGTCTTCATCCTTTGAAGACTCTTATGGATTTTGATTGTGATTGCATTGTGTTTTTCAATTCCTTTTAGTTGAATCATCATGTTTTTAACATTGATATTACTGATGAATGAGCATGGGATCATGTGACAGGAATGAACACAGTACACAGTTAACACTGTCTCATCCCTGATTTTAATGAGATTGATTTGGGGTTTTGTTTTTCCATTTAGAATGATGGTGGTGGTTGATTTCTCAAATATAGCATTTATTTTGTTGATGTAGGTTGGTTCAGTCTCACGTGCTTTATGGCTGTTACTGTTAATATATAGGATCACCAGTGAGTCTTTACTGGGGTCTCTATGCATTTCATTTCTTCCTGTTCCTGTGGCTATAGACTAGCTCAGCAATCTGAATTCATTAGCACTCATCACCTGAGGAATACATTGGCATTATTTCTTTCTTTTGAATGCTGTGTGTGCTTTGTTCAGGAACAATTGCCTTAGAGTCTTTCACTTAGCCATTCCTGAGTAGGACTCTAATTCTAACTAGTACAGTTAGATAAAAAAATTGATATCTGACTTTTTTCAGTCTTCATAGTTATGAATAGTTGATGGCTAACTTGCCAAGTGTGTCTAAGAAACCTATGATATAGGTTCATCCAACTGTCAGATCTTTGTAAAGAAAGATGACTTCCAGGCTCTATATCCAGCCAGTATCAGAGACTTACAGTGATTTCCAGACACTGAGAGATCATCCACACAGAATAATGATCGACAGGAAATAAAAAGACTGAGTGAAATGAAGAAATTAAATGATGGGGGAAGGAACAAAAAACAACTTAATAAAATAATAAAACAGTTTAAAATGATATCAATGATACTACATTGTTAGTATATTAGACTATATAATCATCTAAAACCACCTTAAATTTTATATTCTCATATAAAATGTTTATTACAAATTTTCTATCCCTGTGCCTTTTCTATTCTCATTTGCTTTTGTGAAAATTTCATAGCATCAAAAATACCCCTTGCTTGATCCATTGAATTGTTTGAGATCTAGAGAAAATCAAACCTAGACCGGTCTTCATGTCAGAATTTAAGAAAAAATATTTCTACATAATAAAACATTCTGATGCTTTTAAGATGACCGTTCAGGGAAAATTATTGGTTTCTTCATGTCCAGTCTCACTTGCACCTTATTCTGCCAGTGATGATTTTTACTATTTAGAACACAACTGAATATTATGTTTCTATTATTTTCTCTATTTCCCTTTGAATGCATCCAAAATAACAATTGCTCTGACATATTTCAAACTTTCCCCTTCAGTAAGTGGGTGGACTGTATGATGAGATACAGGGATACTTTATATTTAACTTAATTTTGGCTGTTCATCAATTGATTTATGCATATCCCTAAACAAAACATGATAAATAATGAGGAAGCAAATATGGCAATAACTGTCAACTTTAAGGAGTAAACATTTCACAGTGTCATATAAACCATGAACTTTAGACTTCCAGTTAGTCAGTCTTATGGAACTGAGAAAAATATATGTTCAAAAATGGCACATAATTCAAACTTTTCACAGAAGAGTTATTACACCCATAACTGTAAAACAAAATCAGCAAAGAAGGTTGAAAGAGGATATTTCCCAAGAACATGGCAAAAAATCCTCTCTAATGAATGTGCTTACTTTTATAGGTTGCAATAGAAAATAACATTAATGGAAATGGCCTTCTTATTGTAGAAACATTAGCCATGATATCTCAACAGAAAGAAACAAATGCCAGAAATTGATTAGTTTGATATTTCAAATATATCAACCACATATCATGGGCATCACACATACCAAAGAGATACTAAAAAAAAAAAATCTGGTTGCCACAAGTTTTAGCTAAACTAAAAGGAGTGTGTTAGACAAATGTACAAATTACTGTACTAATATCAGAATAATGGATATCACTAAAAGAAAAAATGATAAAAAAACAGCAAAGAAATAACTGCTGAATTAAAGCTTTTCTTTCAAAGTTAAGTTTTGATAGTTTGATAGAATACTGGTTGATCAAAGTAAGAAGAAAATATTCTCCAATTTCTCCAATTTATCTCTAATTTTCCTATGACATAGGCATATACTTACTTTCAGTAAAAGAACTTGAGTCTTATTATATGCCATTAGTAAGCAATCAATGTTTACTTTTAAGCATTGTTTTCCCCTACAGTTATTTCCACAGAGTAAGAAATAGAAACCACTGATTCGAGAATCTTTTTATTACTGATAGTGTTTTCTATCACTTTTTACTCTGCAATCATTGTATGACTAATGGGGCAGAAACAGAAACACAATTTACAAGAACAGGGCATAGCTAGAATTTGAGGATATATCCAGACAGTACTATGAGAACACAGAACTGATAGAAAAAAAAGAGGGACATTAAATTTCTATTCAATGTAGACACTCTAAAAGAAGCTCATCACACTTTTCAATTAGGAAGAAATCAAAGCAGCCATCACCAGCCTATGCCTCAAAAGAAGAAAGTAGCATATAGAAATGACTAGAAATCTCGAGTTAATGAGAATAGAAGGAAAAATTAATAAGCAGGAAATCCAGAGATGAGATTAGGCTAGTTAGCTTTATGACCAATTGCTCATGAACTTTATTTTTCTGCATATCACTGACTGGACCAAAATTACCAAAAATATTACAACGTAAAATATCACTAAGCAGATATGAACTAAATGGTTCTGTGTAGTATGTACTGAGCTGGAGGAGAAAAGGTACCAGTACTAAGCAATGAAAAGGCAGAAGTCTCTATCTTCCCCATTTCTCATTGGTTTTTCATAACACACAAGGTGTCTCTTTTTTTGGACTTGTGTCAATATTTCTAAAAGTTTATAATTCATTCTGTATCACTTTGTATCTAGCTCTTGTTCTGAAAGTGTAGTTTTCAACTTGTCGCACTGCAGTGAAGTGGTGTAAATATTTAGGAAATTAAATCTGGTAGAATGGTTGTCTTACTGAATGTATACCTTGTAAAAGACATTCTCTTCCCCACCCTCCTCACTCTTTTTCTGGACTGATCGTGGCTACATGAATATATTATATCTAATCCATGATCCTTTGATTTCACCATAATATACTGAGTTGCCACTGGACTAAGTAACAGTTGAACAAACCCTTGAAAATTAGGAGCCAAAATAAACCTTTTCTCTACTTGAGATGTATTTTCTCAGCAACAGAAACATAACAACCCAGTATTTTTAGATGTCACCACTGATTGCAGTTCCTTTATGCATTATTATCAAATGATAAATAACCATCAGCTAATGTTATATATCTATAACTGAAATGATATTTATATTTGATGATTTTGACTGCATACACTCACATTCTTGTCAAGGACCATCCTAGATGCAGAGAGAAGTTCTGAGGAAGGGTTTTTTTGTTTTTTTTTTTTTTGTTGTTTTTTTTTGTCAGCTCTGAAAGTATGACTTGAAGTCAATTGTGGGGTCCATGCTTACAGCATTGTGTTCTGCTCAAGACAGCTTATCTAAACAGTTTAGTTCATGCAAACCAAAGCCTACCCAGGCTTTTATTTACATATAAATTCAATTGTCTACACAAGTTCCTTTTTGATTATGCCACAAATCAGCATTTTATGACCTTATCCACTTGATTCTTAGAAAGACAGCAAGTATATCTTTTTTTCTTTAGCATAGTAATTAATTCAGAGATTTGCCTACCTTTGTAAGCCAAGACAATAAACTAGCTGGATGAGATCCAGCTCTGAGATCCCCATTCCCACCTCACCTAGGAATAAACTAGCTCTCTCCCAGGCTGATCTTGAACTCAGGAATCTGCCTAGTTTGTAAGCACAAACAATGTTGCCTTGAGATCATCACTCCATAAAACTCATTATCTTTTTCCATAATATCTTTCTGAAAAGCTGACTCATAGTGCAGCTGCCCCTGTTCTGTTAAGTCTGTGAAGTCCCTCATAGAATTCATATTGCATCCCTATAGTTTACATAGTTGAGAAATTTTACATTCTTTAAGTCATGTCTTCAGAGTTCTTTCCTACAGCCTTAAGGTCTTTCCTACAGGTCACATTGTGCACCAATTTTACTAAGGAGATTAGACACATTCTCGCCTCCTAGACTCATAATACTTTTAATTATCCTGGAGTCATTAACCTTGGCAGGGAGAACATCTCCCCAAGAAGGAAAGTAAGTCATGTTCATTATTATACAAACAACTTTACTCCTAACAACTGGCAATACACATGGAGGCCAAAGGTCTGCTGTCTGTGCTCCAGGGTCTGGAAGAGTATCATGCTGCCCCATCCAGAGCAGACATGCAGGACTCAGCACATTCTAATCTCCTGAAAATGAGAGTTCAGTAGCAGAATTTTTCTCCCTAGCAATTTTAAAAAATGCCTGGTAAGCCACATGATAGCCACTTCTGTATAATAATTTCTTGTTACAATCAGAATTCATTTGTATAGTAAAGACTGAAAGATCAAAGGAAAGATTGGAAAGCATTATTAAGACTCCATATTTCTACTGTTGGTGTTCCAAAGCTTCAGGATATCCTAAACTTAAAATGAACCTTTTGAAAACAACAAAACTTTTAAAAACAATTTTTAAAATTATTTTTATCTTTTTAATTCTTTGAGATTATATTAGGATTACATAATTTAATAATCCCTTTCCTTCCTTTATAATCTGTTACATATCCCTTCTTATTCTATTTCAAATCAATACCTCTTTTTTCATAATAGTCATATATATATATATATATACACACACAAACAAATATATATAATATATATATATATACATAAACACACACACACATGAATCATGTATATACATATTCTGAAGTAAAAAATACAACCTATCCAGTCTTCATATTGTCACTGATATGTATGTTTCACTTGGTGTTGGATCACCAATTTATGTGATCTTTATAGAGAATGTTATTTCTCCTCTCTCAACATTCCTTAAAGCCTATAAATCCTTGTGTAAAACTGAGCCATCTTGGGCTTTCTTATTCTCCATATTAATGTCACATTTCACAATCAACCAATTTATATTTTAAGGTAACATATAAATTTACTTTATCTAACCTATTTGCAAGATATAAAATATCTCAATGTATTTCTTACAATGTTCACACATTTTAAAAACCTCTATTTCTTCACCACATTTTATTTTTTCAACTTTATAAGTAATTAATCAGTAAAAATGGATATTTAATAAGTAATAAGATAGATAACAAGTAAGAAGATAATAGTAGATATTTTACAAGGATGTTTCCAGTAGAGTTCACATCACCACTCAGGGACTCACAGGATCATAATTTGAGTGACTTCCAAGGAAGATTGTGGGTGAATTATTTTGACAAGCTTATTCAACTTAATTTACTGAAAAATAGTTTTATAGTCTAAGAATAAGAACTATTCATTTCTGTCAATTTTACTGTGGCAAATAGAATTTAAAGTTTAAATTAAAACATACAAATCTTCCAAAACTGTTATGGTTTTGGTTTATTTTATCTACCACAATATTTTTTTTAAATCTTAAGTCCAGTTATCAGAAGATTGTCATTTGAAAAGATGGTATACATGCTTTAGGCCTGAACCCAATTATACAGAATACATATGAAATAGTAAAATGAAGCTGCTTATGACTGCAACCATGTTCTTGGAAAATCAGAATAACAGGGTTCCTGGGGCTTGAAGTGAACCCATCTGTTTAATCAATGTGCTCTATGTTCAGTGATATTGTGACTCTAGTGCGTCTTAGCTTACCAGAGACCAGTGATGGAAAAAGCAAGAGGAATTTTATTGATCCAATGCATTGGGGTCATCCTGCACCTGAAAGAGAGGTGGTGATCCCAGATAGCCCATTTGGTCAGTTTTTATACAGATTAAGGGGGTAGACTAGAGAAACAGTGACTAGGCACAATATGATTGGCAGAACAGTCTGACTTTTAAACTGATTGGTCTTTGGGAATGAGGTGTCAAAGACCTTTCTTGTCTGTAGGTAGCAAGGGTTGGTCAGTCCTGTGGATTGTGTCTACCTGCTCTGGGCCTTCCCCACCTGCAGATGGGCTCCCTTTCCTGTCTGAGGAATGTTAATCAGCCTCTCCTCAGACTGGGGAATGTTAATCCAGCAAGTGTCCACTGACTGAGCAATATTAATTAGCCACTCCCATGGGGTGGGAGAAGTGTTCCAAATTTCCTCTTAATTTCCCCCTTTTTTTTGTGCATGCTTCAATCTTGAAGCTATTGGATAGTTATGCAGCATATATCTCTGATGCTCCTTACCTAGCTCTTGATATCTTTGTCTTAGGACCATCAACTGTACTGCACCTATGTATGCGATCTTTGATAAAAGCAACTAAGCAGATTTAGAATGCAAAGGCTAAAAGTCAGAGGCAGGAACAAAATTATCAGTGGTTCTAGCAATGTAGAAATCAAGGTAGTAAACCAAGACTCCAACCATCTTTGGGCTTGCTCCCTCTGTCTTGGCTAGTTCCTCTGGTATCTTTGCCATTGAATCCTTCACTGTCTTACTCCCACATCCTGAATGATCTCCAGTATGTACTTCTCAATTTTCTACACACTTAGGGAGCACAGAAAAAGTGACTGTCCCCCCAACATATACACTGATGGGCCTGCTGCGGGCTTCTCTCATCACGGGTGCACACATGTATGGGGTTTCTCTCAGGACACTTCTCAACTTTGGGTGCATGCACCCTAAGCCCCATCCTCTAAGGCTGCTTCTGGGACACAGTTTAGATTCAAAAGTACCTTGTGCCTGACATTTGGGTAATATCTGCCCATGTCTCTCTGGTGGGGATATTTCAGTAGTTAAGGCCTGCAGCTAACTTACAGAGATCAAGACAAGATCTGACCACCAGGCACAAAGCCGGCCAAAGTGAGAATGAAGATATATCATAGCCATCTAATGGGGTCAAAGGAGTGGGGTTCTCACACAGGAGGGGTGTTCTGGGGGGCTCAGACAGGGCCATGACAAGGGACACTGCCCAGCTAGTGTCAGTTTCCAAGGGCAATTTAGTTAAGGTCTCTTGTTGGGATTCTGTTCATTTTCTCTACCTGCCCTGAGCTCTGGGGACAGTACAAGCAATGAAGTTTCCAATTAGTCCCCAATATCTCAGCCAATCCCTAACTTACTGTAGAAAACAAAAGCAAGACAGTCGTCTCATCCAGTTACCTCAGAAACTTGAAACCTTGGGAATATTTCCTCTAATAGCTTCTTGGCTACCACAGTAGCTGTTTTCTGCTTGGTGGAGAAAGCTCCAAACTATCTAGAGATTGTATCTACAAATACTAGAGGTCATCCATATTTTCCTGGCTTAACTTTGGCAAAATTAGCCTCCCAATACACTCTAGGTTGTTTTCTTCTAGGTATTTTGCCCTGTTTACTCTTGGCCACGTAAGCGTTTAGTTGCTGGCATACCTTACAGTGTTCTACTATCTCTCTGGCCCAAAACCTGATGTTCATTATGTATATCTTAAATACCTTGACTGCTTGGATGAGCAGTGTGTGCATTTGGCTTAATAAATCTTTTGCGTGATTTCCAGGGAGCATAGTTCTACCTTCCCATGTGCACCATTGTCCTTTCTTCTCTAGGTAATAGTTGGTAGGGTAGCTAGCAATGAGTCATTTCTTCTTCCATGTGTTTTAAGTGAGGCCATCTTTTAATCTAGTCCCATTCCCCAGCAGGTGTCTCTTGAGGGCCTATAACTGGGATAGGCTCCAGCACACACACACACACACACACACACACACACACACACTCACACTCACACACTCAGAGAGAGAGAGAGAGAGAGAGAGAGAGAGAGAGAGAGAGAGAGAGAGAGAGAGAAAGAGAGAGAGACAATATCTTTCAGTGTTAAAAATTCTATAACCAAAGCTGCTTAAGGGAGAAAGAGATTTATTATTATTATTATTATTATTATTATTATTATTATTATTATTATTATTATAGCTCAACTCTTTGAACAACTCAGGCTTAGAAGTACTTGTGTTTCTGAATGAATTCCAAGTCATGACTTATGAACAATGCTTTTTATCACTTGTTACCCTCAAAGTTTTTCTGCTGCTCTGCTATTTATTTTTTAAAGACCACAAATAGCCTGTGTGCATGCCTCAGAGTACTCTTTAAGTTCCTGCATTTGTTATATTTTCTATCTTAAAAAAGCATTTAAGGTCCTTGAAAATGTGTCTTCAACTTCTTTGTTTATTAATGTGTATCTAACAAATGCAAAACTGCTCACGTGTAGAGACGAGAAAATTCACATTATTAGAGTGGCATTAATAACATCAAGTGCTGACCTGTAAATGGGGGAATATGGGAGGTATTTCTGATTGTAAAGTTTTCTTCTTTAAATTTTAACTTTGAAAAATTGCCTGTTGTCAGTGTGAACATGGGCTACAAAGATAACTTATTATTCTTTCTGTGTGTATATGTTTGTTTATATGTATAGATGTGTGTATACATGTATGTGTATGTATGTCTGTATACCTGTGTGTTTGAGAGAAACAGAGACAGAATACATATATAGGTGTTTATGATAGTTACATTGTAATCCTTACAAAACCTAGAATAGAAATACATAGCAGAAAAGCAAGTTTCAAAGCTAAGGAAAGAAATAAGAATCTAAACACCCAAGAGAATTATAGAAGACAAAATAGAGAAGAAGTGAGTTCAGTTTTCCTTTGAGCATTATAGTCATGAAACTGTGATAAAAAAGAATCTTCATTTCGATTAAATTAATAATCAAGTAGAAGATACCTCTTTAGGCACATCAAGACTAAGCCCTTTGACTTTTATCTGCTAGTTTTATATCTCAACATTCCCAAGAAACACAATTTGTGAGAAGACATGACAGTCTGGTCTCCAAAACAGTGACTTTAGGAATTTTTTCTTTTTTTTTAATTTTTATTTTCATTTTTATTTGTTATTTTATTTATTGACATTTAAAATGTTATTGCTCTTTCCAATTTCCCCTCCACAAACCCTCTATGCCCTCCCTCTGCCTCTATGAGAAAGCTCCCCCACCTGCCCACTCATTTCTGCCTCATTGCCCTAGTATTCCCCTACCCTGGGTCATCAAGCTTCCACAGGACCAAGTGGCTCCTGTCCCAATGATGCCCAATAAGGCAGTCCTCTGCTACATATCCAGCTGGAGCCATGGTTCCCCCCTCCCCCCGTGTACTCTTTGGTTCTTGGTTTAGTCCCAGGTAACTTTGGTGGGTCTTGTTGGTTGATATTGTTGTTCTTCCTATGGGGTTATAAATCACATTCAGCTCCTTCAGGTCTTGCCCTAACTTCTCCATTGGGGTTCCAGTGCTCAGTTCTATGTTTGGCTCTGTACATCCATATCTGTATTAGTCAGGCTCTGGCAGAGCCTCTCAGGGGGCAGCTATACCAGGCTCCTGTCAGCAAATGCTTCTTGGTGTCAGTAATAGTGTCTGGGTTTGGTGTCTGCAGATGGGATAGATCCTTAGGTAGGATAGACTCTGGATGGCCTTTCCTCCAACCACTGGAATGGGGGCCATGCCTATCCAGTGGATATGGTTTCTACAAGTTCTATCTCCCTTTTGTTAGGTATTTTGGCTAATGTCCTCCCCATTGGGTCCTGGGAAACTCTTGGGTCTCTGACATCTGAGACTTTCTAGTGGCTATTCCCAGTTACCCCTTCCCCACTTCTAGTCTTCTCCTTTCAAATTTCTAACCTTCTCCATTTCTCCCCATTTCATGTATCTGAACCAGCCTGTATTTCTTCTCCCCCTCTTCTTTCCCTTCCAGATCACTCCCTCAATCTACTTCCCATAATTGTTTTCCTTCTGCCTCTGAGTAAGACTGTAGCATCTATTTTTTGCTGTTGCCTTCTTTCTTTCTGGAATTTTTATATTATCTCCTCTCTCGATATCATTCAGCATAAAATTAGGCTTGCAGTAAAGGGGCTCTATAATATAGAACTGACTGGAATATGTCTTACGTATAATTTATAAAGTGCTAAATGCAACGAAGATAAGGAAAGAATATATATGAGAACAGGACTCATGAGAATTCAGATGATACAACTTGCAAGATCTACACTGTGACCAATCTAGGTTTTCCACCAGAAATGTTCACCACCTCAAAAGTGTGAAAAGCTATGAGCAGCAGAAAGGCTGGAAACTAAACAACTGGAAACTGTCCTCCATGGGTAGAAGATGAGACAGGGCTTTCTACTGAACTCCATGCTGCGGGTAAAAAGGTGTCTTAAAAAGACAATGCATCATGTAAAATCAGTAGGTTGACAAGTATTATCTTTCTGCATGTATGTTACAGAAGACCTGAGAACGTCTTAAAGGAATGTGAAAGAAATGATCCTCTTCAAATTGGAAAGTAGAGTAGAATTCATTGCTATCCAAAATCACTGGGGAAAAATCCAACAGTGGATGAATGAGGGAATAAATAGAGCAGGGAACTTAAAAATGATACAACTTGCAGTAGGGGGTAGACACTTAGTTCTTTCTTAGAAAATACTTTGTGTACAATTCTCTTATGGAGATAGGAATGCTGACAGTGAATGGGCAGAAGGGACACAGGCTGTTCATCAAGTGTGTAGTGTTGTGCTTGAAATTACAAAATTTATGTTGGTCTTAGGTGGTTGCAAATAGGAGAGTATATGGGAGGAAGATTACTCATGCAGGTCAGAGTCCTTTCCTATCTGTCAAACACTATTGACAGAAGATCAATTCCAGAAACAGGACCAAGCAAGAGTGTTGAAAGGTAGAAGACATCTGGAGGAGCAATATGTTTGGCAGATCTGAATAGGCCCTTCTTTTGACCCCTAGCCAGATGCCAGCTCTTCCTAATCATATGTCAGAGTTTCAGGTGAAGCTACTTAAAAAGTTCAGAGAGCTGCCTTTAGATTATAGGCTTGGAAAGGAAGTAATGATCCCATCCGTGCTACTCTACACACACTGTGCTTTGGGAGAAACAACACATATACCTCTAAGGCATGTTCAGGCTGTTTAACGTCATTGCTAAGCTGTGACTAATGTCCATGTAGATGCACAGTCATTAACTGAATCCATGGTTTCTTGAAGGAAGGAAGAGTACCTCTATGAAAGTGCTGAACCTCTGTAAGATTTTCATTATATAAATCCAGCTTTTACACACTTCATCATTTGGTGAAGAATCAGAAAAGATACTAAACAGCTCATCATGAACCTGTGAGCAGGTAAATGCATTATGGAAAAGGAATCCTGAGAAATATATGTTTATTGAAATAAATAGATCAGGGTAACCTGAGATCAGAGTTACGTTTCCAATATATGTGGTACAGTTAGGCTTCTGAAGAACCTCAAACCACTCTTGCAGCTATATCTGAGTTTGGATGAACATCAGAACAAAGTGGTTTGCCTAAAATTTTTAGTCAGAAAGTACTCTCATTCGACAATATGAATAAGTTTTACTGACACTGAGGTGAAAGTTCTTTCAATGTTGACTAGCTGCCAAAATCTAATATTTTGGTGTATCTCTAAGCAAGCAAGTAAAAGAACATATGACAAGACCATTAAGTCACTGGAGAAAGAAATCGAAGAACACCTCAAAAGATGGAAAAATCTCCCATGCTCATGGATTAGCAGGATTAACATTAAAAATGACCATCTTATCAAAAGCAATCTATAGATTCAATGCAATCCAAATCAAAATTCTGCCTTATTTCTTCACAGAGATAGAAAGAGCAATTTTCAAGTTCATTTGGAATGATGAAAAAAACCCAGTATAGTGAAAACTATTCTCAACTATAAGAGGACTTCTAAGAGAATTACCATCCCTGACTTCAAGCACTACTACAGAGCAATAGTGATAACAACTTCCTGGAATTGGTACAGAGACAGAAAAGTAGATCAATGGAATACAATAGAAGACCTAGAATTAAATCCACACACTTATGGTCACCTGATATTTGACAAAGAAACCAAAACCATCCAGTGGACAAAAGGCAGCATCTTCAACAAATGATGCTGGCTTAAGTGGCAGTAGGCTTGCAGAAGAATGCAAATTGATCTATTCTTATCTTCTTGTTCAAAGCGCAAGTCCAAGTGGATCAATGACCTCCAGATAAAGCCAAATACACCAAATCTAATAGAAGAGCAAGTGGGGGAGAGCCTCGAACACATCCGCACAGGGGAAAATTTTCTGAGCACAACACCAATAGCTCATGCTCTAAGATCAACTACTGAAAATTTGGATCTCAAAAAGTAGAAAAGCCTCTGTAAGGCAAAGCACACTGTCAATAGGACAAAACAGCAGACTACAAATTGGGAAAAGAGCTTTATCAACCCTACATCTGAAAGAGTGCTAGTATCTAATATACACAAAGAACTCAAGAACTTAGACTCCAGAGAGCCAAATAACTCCATTAAAAATGGGGTACAAAGCTAAACAAAGAATTTGTAATTGAAGAATCTTGAATGTCAGAGAAGCACCTAAAGAAATGTTCAACATCCTTAGTCATCAGGGATATGCAAATTGATATGACCCTGAGATTCTATCTCACACCAATTAGAATGGCTAAGATCAAAAACTCAGGTGACAGATGCTGGCAATGATTTGGAGAAAGAGGAACACTCCTCCATTGCTGGTGGCATTGTAAACTGGTCCAAACCCTCTGGAAATCAGTCTGGTAGTTCCACAGAAAATTGGACATAGTACTACCTGATCATAAAACCATATGACTCCTGGCCATAGACCCAAAATTGTTCCAACATATAACAAGATCACATGTTCTACTATGTTCATAGCAACCTTATTTATAATAGTCAGAAGCTAAAAAGAACCCAGATGTCCTTCAACAGAGGAATGGATACAGAAAAGGTGGTACATTTACACAATGGAATGCTACTTAGCTATTAAAAACAATGAATTCACAAAATTCACAGGCAAATGGATAGAGCTAGAAAACATCATTCTGACTGAGGTAACTCAGTCACAAAGAGCACAAGTGGTATATACTCACTGATAGTGGATTTTAGCTTGAAATACCTACAGTAAAACTTTCAGATCATATGAATCTCATCAAGAAGGAAGACCAAAGTGTGGATGCTTTAGTCCTACATAGAAAGGGGAAAAAATTCTTATGAGAAGTAGAGGGAGAAAGTAATCTGGAAGGGTGAGAGGAGCAGGGGGATAAAAGGGAGGCAAGATCACCAGTCTGAGCAGATTGGGGAGTTCAGAGGACCAAGAAATTGAAAGGACATATATAGAAGTAGGGGAAGGGGAACTGGGGTAGTCATTAGAAAGTCACAAATGTCAGGGAAGCAAGAAGTTCCCAGGACCCAACAGGGATGACATTAACCAAAATACCGAACAATGGGGAGAGATAAGCTATAAGGGAAGGGGGGCAACATTTGAAATGTAAACAAATAAAATAATCTTATAAGAAAGATAAACAAAAAGAAAAAAAAACAAAAAAGCAAACTCTAGAAGAGTTCGCTTTTGGAGAATTTTCAACAGTGGTATTATGGCCCAATTGCTACTATCAGCTGTTAAATGTATAAAACTACACTCACTAGTGCAATAGTGGCACAATTTGTTTTGGTGCACTTAACAAACCTGATATGATTAAAACCAATAACAAGGAATTTATCAAAGCTTATTATATTAATTGAAATTTAATCATTTTTGAGAGGTTTTAGTTTCTAAAGAAGTTTCTCTGTTAAATATATATGTTATGGTTCAAAATGTCTTCTACATATCCAAATTAAGCATGAAGATTATTGTAACTGTAAGCTTAGTTCATAAATAAACAATCTTTACAGTCTCAGTGATTACTACCATATATCTACAACACTATGGAAAATTTACTAATTCTATGGCATGGTGTTTAAGTATTCAAAAAAGAACCCCTCTCTGTTCATAAACATGAGACAGATGATAGAAAAAATCCAGAATATATAAAAGTGAAGCAATTATGAAAAACCATTTCCTTCTGGTCTGATATGACATTCTGTCATTAGGCAGCTAAGATGGCTTCAGAGATTTTAAAGATAATTTTGACAAGAATCAATTTGTAGAAAGAAGCAAAAAGAAATGATCCAGACACATATAAGTATCTTGTAATAAAACGGTTAAAATTCCCTGAAGGTAGAAAGACATGGTTCACGAATGAGGGATTCTGTACGTGACTTCTTGCTGTTGCATGGCTGTGCATGCCCTTGGGCTTATCTACTAGAATATATAGGAGCAGAAAACTAGCTGAATGTAGGGTGCCAGTGAAGCAGATCTCCAGAGTCAGAACTCATCCTGCTTAGGAAGTCCTCAAAGATGAAACTGCCACTGAGTCAACCTCACTTCTGTAAGTAAATTACCCCAACTTTCTCTCTAATGTAAAGTATCCAGTTCAGTGGTTCTTTGAGTTTATTTTAATGCAAGTCTTTCTTTGGAATCTTTGATGTTCTATCTGGTGTGAAAAGATATTTTTTCATAGATTACTAGGAGAAGAACTCAGCATAGACTTTCTAATACTTTTAAAATTACTTTTCATGAAAGAAACTGCACAAAGGCACAAGAGACAATTGGATTAGTAGTTCTTATCATCCTGTAACTTGAGACATGTTGCAATGTACAAAGAGAGTCTGTGTTGTCTTTTCTATTAAAATGAGAGGCAGAGAAAAGCTTTACTGTTGTCCAATGAGTAGAATTGATGGGAATCATTAGGCAGCTTCCAATGTGTAGGGCACCATCCAGAACATATGATACAGCTCAAAAGGACAGTGTTTTGGATGTTGGAACAATTGAGGATGGAAAGTCAGTGGGTCCAAATTATGTCATCTCAAGGCAGAAGAAACAGAATTGTAATTGTGAATATTGTTTTTTTTATTGGATTTTTAATTTACATTTCAGATGTTATCCCCTACCCCATATTTCCACCCCGCCCAGGAACCCCCTATACCATCCCTCCTCCTACTGCTTCTATAAGGATGTGCCCCCACCCCACCCTCACTCCCACCTCCCCACCCTTGAATTCATCCACACTTGGCATCCAGCCTTCATGGGACCAAGGATTTCCTGTCTCACCTATGCCCAACAAGGCCATCCTCTTCTACATATACAGATGGAGCCATGGGTCCCTCTCAATGTACTCCCAGACAGGTGGTTTAGACCCTGGGAACTCTGGTTGGTTGGTCTTGTTGCTCTCCTCATGGGGATGCAAACCCTTTCCGCTCCTTTAGCTCCTTTTCTCTAACTCCTCCATTGGGAATCCCTTGATCAGTTCAATGGTTAGCTTTGAGCATCCACCTCTGAATATGTCAGAGTGTGGCAGACCTCTATAGAGCTGTATCAGTCTTCTGTCAACATGCACTTCCTGACATCCACATCAGCTTCTACCTTTGGGGACTGTACATGGGATGGATACCCAGGTGGAATGGTCTCCAGACTGCCCGTCCTTCAGTTTGTTTCCCATACTTTGTCTCCATATTTGCTCCTGTGAGTATTTTGTTACTCCTAAGAAGGACCTAAGCACCCACACTTGGTCTTCTCTCTTCATGAGCTTCATGTGGTCTGTGAGTTGAATCTTGGGTATTGCGAGCTTCTGGGCTAATATCCAATATCAGTGAGTGAATACTATGTGTGTTCTTTTACGATTGGGTTACCTCATTCAGAATGATATTTCCCGGTTCCATCCATTTACCTAAGAATATCTTGAATTCATTGTTTTTAATAGCTGAGTAATACTCCATTGTGTAAATGTACTACATATTTTGTATCCATAACTCTGTTTAAGGACATCTGGGTTCTTTCCAGCTTTTGGCTATTATAAATAAGGCTGCTATGAACATAGGGGAGCATATGTTAATTTTACATGTGGCTGGAGAGAGATGGCTTAGTAGTTATGAGCATCTACTGCTCCTCCAGAGGCCCTGAGTTCAATTCCCAGCAACCACATGGTGGCTCACAGGCATCTGTAATGGGATTCGGTTGCCTCTTCTGGCCTGCAGGTGTACAATCTGCTTGTGAATATTGTACATGAGTTTTCCCACTGGAATAAATCTGAAAAATTTTTATGTTCTGAAGCCTGAAGTAGGCAAAGATGTTAGCCTCTGTCTTATAGTTTTTTCTACTTTAGCACAATTCAAATGATATCACAAAAAGGAAGAAAACTGTGGTGCAGTGAAAGTGCCATATTTTGTTGGTGATATTTATTATTTGAAAGGATATGATACCAAAATATTTTAAATGAAATAGGAAGCCATTTTTATGTTTCTAACTTTTTGAGGCATAAATACTTTGTTATATCATTTTTTCCAATTCATAACAAACCCATTCCCCCGGTTCATTTTAAACTCAGGGATTTAAAAAAAAATCAATACAGTTACAATTATAGACAAACACAAACAACCTGCTTACTCCATTTAATGTTGCTTATATCACTGTGATTTTAGTGCTGACCACTTGGTTTTGAAAAATCACATAAAGTCCAGTTTCTTGCAGCAAACATTCTTGACTTCTACCTCTTATATTCGTTCTTCCACTTAGTCGACAATCTTTTCTCTGCCTTAAGTTTAAGGCTCCTGTTGCCATGCCTAATGCGCAGCTATTTGGAGGTTGAGGCTAATCTTGATCATTGTTACAAGTTTTAAAAGTGAGTATTTTAGAGAGAAAACAGTAGATGAAGTCAGTCTACTAAGGCTTCTGCTATGATGTCATAATGACAAAATTTATGCATTAGCAATAATGACCATGACCTTTGATGGAAGAGAGTCTTATACTTGTGGCTGTGTTTTCTGTCAGAAACATGTGGAGTCTTCTCTCTATGTCAATGTGAACGACAAAGTGCATGTGTTGCTGTTTTAACTTCTACATCGAACAATAAAAGCCATTAAAACTTTTTTCACCATGGAAGACTTTTCCTTCATGAATGTATTCAGATTAAAATTATGTGAACATAATTTCCCCACAGAATTATTATTCAGATCAACTTTAAAGAAAATGATCAGAAGTTTTTGATAAAATGGACTCTGGTTGCAGTTTAATATAAGCTTGCAATTATAAAGTGCATCATTTTTAGTAGAACATTCTCATCATCTTCTGTATTAGTGATCATAATCTGTTTATTCATTGAAAACCATGTAGAAGAGTAAACTGGTAAACTGTATTATCCTTGACACATCAGTATCAAATCCATTAACATCAGATATGTGGTTTAAAAATGACAAATTTTTCATAAACTTGGTAACTTTAAATGAGCTCAAATGCCAAAAAGTAAGCCACCTAAAAGTGATTTAAAATACTACTTCAGAATTAATTTCAGTTCCTGATGTTTGCACTATTCAGAACCACTTCTGAAACATCACACACACACACAAAAGGGTAAATCACCTACTTCCTTAACTGTTTTTTAAAAAACCACAATTGCTTGCCTAGGTCATCACAGTGATCTCATCTGCCATTCCATATATCCAATACCAAGTCATTCAGAAAAAGAAAGAATGAAAGAAAAGAAAGAAAGAAAAAGAAAGAAATGGCCAGATAAAACTGTTCTGAATCTGTTGGGTCTTGGAAAACTCAGATTAATGCATGGTCCCCAAGTGACTCTTGTTTCTATGTTGCAGGTTCATTCCTACTGCTGGTGGTTTCAAACTTTCTCCTTTGGGAGAAAGCTGCATCAGTTCCCGCATGTCTCAAAGATCCACACTGCATGGAACCCCTTGTAGCAACATTTAACAATGCCCTTGAGCGAGTTGTAACCATTATTAATCTTACTGAGCAAATGCATCAAGAGTTTGTAAGTATTTCAATCTCCATTATAATTCTTGAACTTCACTAGAACCTGAGACACTAAACATCATGACACAGATATCAGAAAAGATAGCTTCAAAGGTAAAAGATGCCCCAACTACCAAAACAGAGACAGGGTCAATTAGACAGTGTCATGAATTTTATGGAACCTAATGATATTTCTAAATTTTCTGTATTATAGTTAAAACAAACAAACAAACAAAAAACAAAACATGACATAAGCCTTTAAAATGTGCCTGGGTAAAGAACTCTCATTTCCTGTTTTGGCATTCAGGATCATAAATTTCCATTGGCCATGTTCATTTAGCACACTGCAGGTACACTCTGGAGAAGATGTGCATTACAGTGGACTGCATAGGTGTACCAGAGATAAACTGAAACATGTGATAATCCAAGAAAGAGAAAGGAATAAAGAAAGAAAAAAAAGGAGTGGGAGAGCAAGGCAGAAAGAAGAAGAAAAGAAGGAAGGAAGAGTGAGATGAGAGAAGATAGGAGCTAAACTAAGAAATCCTTAAATACCAGGAATTGTGGTTTAACGATTTCACTGTGTGTTTGTCCAATATCAATGCAGGATTAGAAGTGTATCTAATCCGTTCTTGTAGATTGATGGATATTATTTCTCAAAATCAGAAATTACAAAAGAAGCTGTAGAAATAAACAAACCTTCAATAAGACAGACATCAAGAGAATGTGTCTCTGCAATAAATACGTCTTTATGTTGGTTTCTTCTTGACTAGATGTTATTTTTCTTCCCTTAACATGACTTAGTTCCGCAGTGAATTCTCTTCTGGACGTTTTGTAGCCTTTGTAAGTACCTTCCTTTCTTCCAGCTGCTTTTTAAAAGGAGTCTTATGTCAATGATTTCAATTTAGATAAGAAAGCATTATACAGTATTTATATTTGCTGTTCTTAACTGACCGTTTTTCAACTTTGTAACCTTCACAATAATCCATTATCTTTCAAGAATTAGCTGGTTATTTGAAATAAATAAGGTATTCTAAAGAATATATTTTAGTAAATTTAATATTTTATTAAACAAGCAACGACTAATACATGTCATTATGTAATATGTTTTATTTTGTTGATCAGACTTTACATAGAGATTATTGTAAAATAGTCTATGTTGCAAGTTATTTTATCACTATGTACACAATTTATTTGTAAAAATATTATAAACTTGCATAGATATATGTATTTAGTTTTACAATTATTAAATTCATAATTCTGTTGTCTGGGTAAATAAGTAAGATTATTAGTTGACAAAAAATAGGAAGATTAATACATGAGTGTTGTGGCCTTGTGGTGGTATACTAGAGAAAGATGATAATTGAAACAATTATTTCTTAATAAACTCACTCCTTTCAGTGTCTGCCTTACATAGAGTAACAGTAAGTAATTGAAAAGATGAGATGACAGGAGTGTACGAGAGGAAGAAGCTGAACATTCAAAACCAAATTAAGTAGCAGACATAATAAATAAACAGTGAATTAGGTGACGGTCACTTTTCTAATTCCTCAGTATCTGTTTTGTTTGCAGTACTTATTTTGAAAATTTACAAAACCATCAAAATGCATTAATATTGTTGTCATGATGTAATTTATCCACTTTCTGATCTCAAACTGAATTTTTGTTTTTATTTGCAGAGTTCACAACTGATTAGGCAGGATCACCTTGGTCCCCAAGCCAGGACTTATTGCCACTCTACTGTCACAAACCCCCCAAATATTGGCCCTCAACACGCACATATCCCAGTGAGTGTCTTCCATGGGTTTTTCATAAAACACCAGAAGTAATCTACTGTGTTGGCAGTACTGTCAGGGTAGGCATTATGATAGATCCAATAACCATGCATGCAGACAAAAAATGAAGTTAAGTATAAAAAATGACCAAATTATATTGTTGATAAGTATAACAAAATACCCAGTAACTGTAGCAGATATTTAGATATACCATTTAGAAACTGGTGTATATGGAATTACTTGCCATAAAAACTTTAGTTACTATTTTTTTAAAATGCTTTGAACTGAAGTGGCTATCTATTGTTATATTCTCACTTCTACATAAGCGATGACAAGGTTGCTATATGTTGCTAATGGGTTTTGTATGGCTGCATTCTATGCTATTAAACACTACCCCCCATTTTTGATTTTCAAACATATTCTGGTTCTATTTTATTTCCCCTTTTCTTCATGTCTTTATGATTCTCTATTCCTGAACTAAGAGCCAGATGAGCAGAATATTTCTATGAAATACAAGCTTATGTTCCTTAGGATGTATCAATGCTCCAATTCATGATGTGGTCTCAACATCATAGGAGATCTATGTTATGATGTAATACAGTTCTTCACACATACATGGCAACAAATATTCTACTCTGTCAGAGACAAAAAGAAAGCATATTAATTATCATTCTGTTTTCAGTGTATCTTTGTTCTAAATTCTTAAATTCACCTAGAAATCATAAATCTGTATTTTAATGAACAACATAATTTTTGGTTTTTATGAATCCCTGAGTGAAAATGATTTGAGCCAATTTCTCCTAGCTGGTGGTATCTATCTTTCCTGAGTTGAATATTATTGGCCCCCATTAAGTCCCAGCAAGACCTGTTTTTCCAATTGATAAAAATAACCAAATAATAAAGACCTCACTGAGAAAGAAGTTGTTAGAAATGCTGAGAACAATACCTGATGACTTTACCTCGCGGGGGAGGGGGGTTAATAATTTATAAGCAAGATAAATTGTTCTATTTTGTAGAGAATAAACTAATTTTTAAAAGTTTACATTTCCATACTATGCAATATCTATATAACATGTGCTATATATACATAGTAAAAAAAATGTTTCAGTTAATTTTTTTTCATATGAACATTACATGCAACAAACGTCCGGTACTGAAATAATTTTATTTCAATGGTTCTATTGTGTTTAATAGAACAAATCATATTTAAAAATGTTGATCAATTTTGTGGGTGCCTGGATCAGCCCTCTAAACCATCTAGTGCTTGAACTGAGAGCCATGCAAAATGTCCCTGAAACTATCATCTCAAAAGCCTATGATATTGAAAAGAAAAACAGACTACTCCTGGATGACCTTAAATGGATATTTACTAAGGTGAGAAATATCTTGGTAGTTATTTAAATTTATAAAAGAGATGGGTTGTATAAATTTAATCAAAAGAACATTTCAAAATACATCATCTTTCTATAGTGAAATATAGAAATGTGGTTATGTGGACAATTGTCTTCAGATTGTGTTTCTCAACCAGTGGGTCATGAATCCTTTGGGTGTCAAATGGCTTTTTCACAGGGGTCACATATCAGATACCCTACATATCTGTTTAACATTACTATTAATTCAGTATCGAAATTACAGTTATGATGTAGCAACAAATATAACTTTGTTGTTGGGGTTCACCACAGCATTAGAAACCAAATTAATGGATCAGAGAACTAGAATGCTTGAGAACCACTGTTCTAAGATGTTGCTAGCAGCTCCAACTTTTTCAGAAATGCTTCTCATTTCTTCCCACTCTGGGAATCAGAATGAAGCACAACTGTTCCTCATGGACATTTAGAGGACACCTTTCTTCGGTGGAGTGAAAATGTTCAGGTCATTGACTGCAGCAATCCCTTGGCTCTGCATATTAAGTCACCTTCTGATCATTATGGCATGTCATGTAAAATTTTTATACATAGACTGATTGGAGAATATATTTAGTTGAAGTGTATAAAAAGAATAGTGGTGCACACTAGCTTCTATGAAATACATATGTAAGGATATGTAAGAGCTTACTTGAGTGATAAAATGACATGTGTTCCTCCATTGTCCCAGAGTCAAATAGAAATTTCCTACATTTCTTCTGCTTCTGAAAAAGCATAGTTCTGTGTGATTAATTACATTAGAAGGAATGCACATGAGCCTTCTTGATCATAGATGCTACAAGTCTAACTACTGGAGAGTCTCTTCGATTAGATAAATGAAAACCCATTACTTTAATGGAAGCAGCATATTTCTGAATGTATTTCTTTGACTGAACACATAAAAAAACAAGTAGAAAGGAACATTAACAATATAATCAACAAATAACTGACTATCACTTTGATTTTTAGGTCTACCCTAATGAAAAGTTGGAAGAAATGTTTCCCAGATGGCAATATATTTTTTCCATAGAATCAAACGACAAAGAATATCAATTGTTGGCAATATATAACCTTTCCCACTGCTTAAGCATGGATATATTCTACACTGAATTTCATCTCAAAACATTGAGGTGTCGCATAACTAAGGAAGGTTGTTGCTAATTGCACATCTATCCTATCTGCTCTGGAGATGGTCCGTGGCATTGCTTAGAAGTATAGTATAATCATGTACCTTTTGAAAGAATGTATCTGTATAATAGATCCCTTTTGTTTTTTCAAAAATAAAAGCATTCTCTTTACAAATGTTTAAATCTAAAAAGCCTATTTAATTTTTCTGTTCCTTGAATAGACTATCAATAAAATTTGGTTCTGCAATCAGGATTTATATAAAATTCATTTAATGACAATTAAGATACCTCTTTTTATATCTACTTGTCTGTCATCTATCTATCTGTATATATGTCTATCCATCATCTGTCTGCATATCTATCTATTGTCTGTCTGTCTGTCTGTCTATCATCTGTAATCGACCTCTGACAACTATCTCTACCTATTAACTATCTAAAATGTAGCTATTACCATCAGCATCTATGTAGTATCTCTCTCTGTTGATAGGCACATGCAAGGTGCTTATGATCATTAGAGTTAATTTTTAAACACACAAATCTAGAGAAGGAAAATGTAGCACAAAATATCCCAAAGCTAGAGAGCAAATAAGAGTCTAAATACCCAAGCTGTTTTAAGAAAAAATATGTAAAAAATGAAAAAATGCCCATAGTGAATCATAGTCATATGAATTTGACAGAAAAGATTTATTTTCTACCTGAATAGATAGACTCTAGGAGATACATGTTTCATCATGACATGAATAAAGCCCTTTACTTTTATAGTTTAGAATTAGCTCTAAATTCTTGCATTCATAAATATCACATTAAAATTGTGAGAAGAGATGAGAGTCTCATTGGCAAAGTTTATGGCCAATATTTTACCTACATTCTCCAGCTATGGTTAAGCATAAAATAATGTTTAAAATAGAAAAAAACTCTTTAGGATCTGAGTGAGTGACATGTGATTTTAAATATGGTTTGCAAAGTGCTAATGCAGTCAAGACAAGAAAATGTTAAGCACAGGGGTCATTACAAAACTAACATGGTAAGAGATATGCATGGTCAAGAAATACTTTTCAATGAGAATGCTGACAATATGGCAGGTGTGGTGGTACGAACCTCTGAAAGGATATAAAAAATTGCTAATGATCCTCTACTAGGTAGAAGATGAGCTAGTGGTTTCTATTGCCCTCCCTACAAAGTGAAAAATATCTCTTAGAGGGGAATACACCTCTAGAAACAACAAGTTTATTGATGTTGCCTTCCTCAATGATAAAAATAAATGCTATAAAGAAATAATCTTAAGAACTAGATTTGCTGGTTCCTTATCTACTTTTTGTGGAGTTGACTAGAATTAATCACTATACCTAAATCCTTGGGAACCTAAGCTAACAGTGGAAGAATGATATGGTGGAGTATAAAAAGGTTATACCTTGCCTTGGTGATAGGCATTGATTTCTACCTCAAAAAGTCCTCCATGTATAATTTACTCATGTAGATAGAAATGTTCAAAGTAGGTGTGTATCCCGGATGCTTGATGCACATCACATTTCAAATGTCTGGCTCCAGGAGGTAAAGTGTATGCTGATCTTGTATGGTTGACAAAAGGGGAGTCTATGCAGAAGTAATTATGCAACCATAGCAGGGCACTTTCCTAAAACTTTGCTGACAAATAGACAGCTCTAGGCCATAAGACTGTGCAATTACTGAAAAAAAGTGGAAAACTACTGGAGAAGCAATAGGTTTGAAAAATCTGAATGGGCCCTGCTCTTTCTTGCCACTTATTTACATGCCAACTCTTGCTAATTACATACTGGAGTCTCAAGTGAAGAAACCAAAGCATTTCATAGTTTCCTGTAGACTATAGGCCTGGGAAAGAAGTAAGGATACCATCCATGCTACTCGATATAGTGTCTGCTTTGGAAGAAACCACTGATACATGTGTGAGGCTTGTCCATGGTATGTAACTCCCATGGTAAGATGTAAATGATGTCCCTGTAGATGCAGAATCAAGAAGTTCGTGTGAGAGCTATCTGTTTCTTCAATAAATTCCCAGGTTTCAGAGTAAGTTACATCCCTAGGACTTAATGAAAAGTGGGATCCTAAGGCCACTCACACTATTAATGTTGCTGCATCTTCTGTTGGACGTAAGCCTGAACTGATAGGACTCAGTGCTAAAGACAGTCTTGAAAATTAGGCTAGAATTGAGGTGGGAACATATTCTTTGTTGATTGAGTTTTAGAGTCTGGAAGAACATTGAAGTTGGTCTGTCAAAAAATTTCAATAATGATACTATAGTCCAGGTATTAATTCTAGCAGTAAGCATAACAAGTTATAGTCAGACAAGGTACAGTGGGACAATTGTTTGTGGTGCCATGAATAAACTACTGATATGACTTAAGTCCAAATCTAAGGAAAATATGAGTAATAGTAATTTTGAACCAATATACAATTATATATCTATATCTATATATCTATGTGTGTGTATGTGTGTATAATATACATATATATACATATATATGTTTATATATGCACACATGTATGCATACAACTACTTTCAGAAAGACAACAGTGCTGTGATTCAAAACTATTCATTATTGAAAATATAAGCATTAAAATATTGAGGCTAGAGAGATGCCTCAGCAGTTAAGAGCATTGGCTTTTCTTTGAGAAGACCCAGGTTCAATTCATACCATCCACACGGCATTTCAGAATGTCTATAACTTTAGTTTCAGAGGATATGAACACCCCATACAGGGATATATACATGCAAATCACTAATTAATATTTATTTTTACAAATAATTAAAAATAAATTAAGAAATCATATTTGGACATGTACTGACAGAAATTGTTGACTTTTATTTTCTGGAATCTATATATTATTTTTTCTTTGGAAAAGACCTGAGAATTCTTTATGTTCTGAAGTCTAAGTATACAATGAGAGCATATTTTTGCCATATGTTTTGTGAGTATAGTGTGCACCAAAATATTGCATACAGCAAGGCAGTTTTCTGAAGACCATCCTTTGTAGATAATATTGGAAAAGAAAACCCATAACTGATTAAACTAATTTAATAAAGAAGAATATGAAGAAATTTTTACTTTATTTTATCTTAGAATGTAAAATGCTATAGATAGTGAAGAAGGCAATTTATCCATATAAATATACATTTATGTAATCAGTTTTAAAGCATAAAATTTAGCTTAACTAGAACAATTAATATAGCCAAGAAAACATTGCTGCCCACTGCCACTGAGATGATGAGTTTTGGAATCTCAGATAAATGAATCATCCCTTCTTAGTTGTTCCTGTTTCTATCCAATAAGGGCACTTGCTGCTCCTTGTGTCAAACATAATGCTGTGGGCCTTGTGGCCTCTGTTCTGAGTGTTACACTTAAGATGACTGCTCAGAGGTTTTGTTCCATGAACTATTTAACCACAGTGTCATCTTGTCTGAATACATCCAGAAACTTGCTTCAAAAATGTATAGCAATTTGTAGATTCCTTACCTACACTGACTTTCTCAAAAGAGAAATGAATGAATTACATTAGATATAGTTTATTCAATTAAAGGTCTGGTTTAGGTAGAAACAGGTACTGTCCTCTTGATGGGCATATATGTTATCTGGTCAAGGTCTAACAAAATCAAGAAGAGCAAAAAGAGTTGAGTCTTTAGTATAATGGAGGCATTTAAGAACATGTCTCTTTTTGCAATAAGTATGTGTGCATTTTACTCATCAATTTTCTTATTCACTCCATTTGTCTTGTCTCAGTTTATCACTGACTTCTCTTAAAAATTGCCATACAAATTTGTCATTCTACATTATTTAAAAAGGAGACTTTATGTCAATCACAGTACAGCATTTCAATATAGTTCAGAAAACACCATAGTATAGACTATACACACTGTTTTTCCATTCATTTCCCAGTCTTCCTTAACAGTCTTTCAAGTTTCTAACTGTTCTGTTACATTAAACTTTCAAAAAACTTGTTGATCGCTATAATTTTTTCTTTATTCATTTTGTTTCCTAGTTGTCAAAATAATGGATATCTAAAATTGTATAAGTATATATAATCTTGAAATAATTATATGTTGATTAATATGAAAGCATTAATACTTTCTTTTTGATTTTAATTGCAAAATAATTCCTTAAAATGGCGAATTCTTACATTGTATAGCAAATTCTTACATTGTTTTATTGAGTTATATTGTCAGTTATATCTATTAAAAATATATTAACATTTTTCATAAAATAACCTATCAAAATTTGTTATATGTGATCCAACATAAGATTAAAGATCCTCAGTGATACATCTTGAAACATAATCATAGGAAACTTGGTGGGATCACAGCTGCTGCTCACCATCAATTCTTAAACTGCATTCTACACTTTCTACTGCAGATTGCTGTCCACAAAAATACACTTCAATTCCTAATATTTCACCTCTAATAGAAGCTCATACTAGAGCCACAGGTTGAGGCATTATACATATTTCTGCTCATCTCTCATACCACTGAACAGCCCAGGAATATTTTTTGCTCATAGTTAGAATTTTTAAAATTACTTCTCATGAAGCACAGTTGTATTACTACCATTTAATATTTTATAACACATACCTGATAAACACTTAGCAAGATTTACCTATGTCAGACTATTTGTTCGGTTTTTAAAAATTCTTTAAAAGCAGAACATACTATAAATGCATTATATTATTTTCTTTCAAACTATATGTTATCAATTATTTTATTAGTTTTGAGAATTTGATACATGAATTTTGATATTCACCTACTCCTTACTCCTCCTAGATCAATCTCATTTTCACCCTCCCAGCTTTGTGTTTTCTTATTTTTATCATATATCAAGTCCAATTTGTGCAACTCATACATCCTTTGAAGTGTCGTCATCCTCTGGATTGTTTGACTTACCACAGAAAGCACCACTTACAAAAGGATAGAAAAAAGAGTCTCCATTTCCCCACAAAAATAAGGTACCTATAGCTCCTTAGGTATGATTGATACTTATTTTCCAACTCTCCCTTTCATATTGCAATTTGGTCTGCTGAGTACTTGCAAAAGGCTTCCATATTTTATCACATTCACTATAAACTCATATTTGCAGTTGTCACGCTGTATCCAAAAGACAACTTTGTTTAACTTCATACACAAACTCTGGATCTCACAGTCATTTGGCTCCCACTTTTGCAATGATCATCATGCCTTAAAAAAAGAAATGTGATTTAGATGTTTCATTCAGTACTGAGAATTCTGCAAATTTTTTTTTTTATTTTTTCTACTTTGGTCAGATGTGGATCTATATGTTAATCCCCATATCTTACAAATAGAAGTATTTTTGATGGGAGTTGACAAATGCTGTTATTTTGGAATACAAAGATAGGTCAGTGAGATTTAGTTTTAAATTATGGCCATTTAGCAGAATAATACTAGTTTGGTAATGCTCAATCAGAGGTGTAAGACAATACCCAACCTAGATATATCAACTATCTTTGACTGGTGGAGACACAGGTGACCATCTGCATCCCTTTTTACCCTGTCTTTCTCTCATCACCTACCTTCTCCTCTCCTTCTTCTCCTCTTCTCCTTACTCCTTCTCTTCCTCTCAGTACCCCTCCCACCTTAGCTCCTCCTACATATCACCCTTCCTGTTAAAATAAAACTTTTCTCTCAAAATACAATTAGAGCATAATTATACCAATTTGTACCAGTGAGTTACAAGATAGTCCTAATACCCAGTCCATCATTTTGTTGACTAACCAGAACCTCTGTCATCTATCCTAACTAAAACACTTAGTTCTGAACCTGGCTTTTTCCTTGGCTTTAGAATGAATGTCAGCTGAAGACCATCCACTCAAATCTTTTCTCTCAAGGTAAATAGCTATAAGTTTTCAACCCCGTCAGAAATCCAGAATGACTGAGTTAACTATAATTGTGGGAAGCACAAAGCATAGCTTCTAAAACTTAGCCTTAACTTAACTTAACTTAACCTGGACACTCCCTCTACTTCAAAACGTTGGAGCATCTGTTCTTCCACCTTCTGGCCCAAGATCATCTGACAGACCTTAGTGCTGCAGAATTATTAAGGGCTGATTACTCTGTCTAGGCAGATATAATCAGTCGACTATTCTGCAAGTGTGTCCTTTTCTGGACAGTAATTTGTCTGTAGATGGGGAGAGGAACTTCTTGTCTAGTGGCTATCTCACCACAACTGGAGTAACTCCAAAGATGCTTAATTTCTTCTTAAAATTCAATACAGAAAGCTGTCAGGAGCAAACAGGTCTCTAATCAAAATGAACATTAATACAGAAATGTTTGTCACATTTATTCTGTGGACTTTTGACATTTTGAAAAATCAACTATCCATGTACGGTAATCTGGACTGTTGTCTGTTAACTCCATTCAGCTCTTTCTAAATAAAACATAGAAAACACCCTAACAATAAACTTCAAGCCAAGAATTTGCTATAGTTCCTTAACTCACAGGCTAACCATCTCAAATCTGTTAAAAAAGTTAAAGAAGGACTGGGTCTAAGCCTTGTATTCCTAAATGTGTTATACTGGTACAATGCCTATGAGAGTAACAATATTCATCTCACTTTTATATCAATGAGAAGCTCATACCAATGAAAACCTTAAAATTTGTAATCAAAGTAAATTGGTGCCATTTAAGAAATTAAATCTTCATCTTGATAATAATTGTTCAGATTTCTACCAATAGGTTATGGCTATGCAATAAATCCTAGCTAATCCTCTCTATTCCCACAAACCCACTACTTTTTCCTAGAAAGACAGCCCAACATTTACCACCTTAGTCCCCAAGCTCAGGGAATAGGGGCGCTGACTCTTCATTAGCTTCTTCAAGCTGATTATGGGCGTTGAGATATTAGAAGAGGAGTAGGGGGAAGAGTAAATTGATAAACCTCTGATGCTGTGTCTTTACTGCATCCAGATGGAATTCCAGGACCTCAGAGGTTTGAGCAGGTCTTCCCAGCTTGCTTGATGAGTAGATACACCAAGGCTGGTTATTCTGCAATATACAATTCTCAAAACAAATTTTAGTATCAAGATAATTTTTTAAGAGGGCTGACATTTTATTAAGGATGTTGGTTCTAACTGCTTTTCTTTTTTCCCCCTCTTTTATTGGATATAATATTTACATTTTAAATTTTATCCCCTTACCGAATTCCCACCACCACCCAGGAACCCCTTATCCCATCTCCTTCCTCATGCTTCTATCAGGGTGTGCACCCACGTACCCCCACTACCCCTCCCCACCCTCACATTCCCCCCCACCCCATTCAGCCTTCATGGGACCAAAGAACTCCTCTCCCACCTATGCCCAACAAGGCCATCCTCCCTTACATATACAGCTGGAGTCATGTGTCCCTCCATATGTGCTCCTAGGCTGGTGGTTTAGACCCTGGGGAGCTCTGGCTGGTTAGTATTGTTGTTCTCCCCATGGGGCCACCAACTTTTTCCACTCCTTCAGTTTATTCTCTAACTTCTTTATTGGGAACCTTTGATCAGATTAATGGTTAGCTTCGAGTATCTGCATCTGGGTATGTCAGACTCTGGGGGACCCCTAAGGAGACAGCCTTATCAGGCTGCTGTCAGCTTTCCCTTCCTGACATCCATATCAGCGTCTATTTTTGGTGACTGCACATGGAATGAATACCCAGGTGGAAGGGTCTCCATACAACAACTTCTTTAGATTCTGTCCCACAGTTTGTCTCCATATTTGCTCCCTTGGGTGTTTAGTTACTCCTTCTAAGGAAGAACTAGGCATTCACACTTGTTCTTCCTTTTTCCTGAGCTTCATGTGGTCTGTTAGTTGAATCTTTGTTGTTTCAAACTTTTGGGCTAATATCCGCTTATCAGTGAGTAAATACCATGTGTGTTCTTTTGTGATTGGGTTACCTCACTCAGGATGATATTTTCTAGTTCCATCCATTTACCTAAGAATTTCTCAAATTCATTATTTTTAATAGCTGAGTAATATTCCAATGTGTAAATGTACCACATTTTTGGTATCCATTCCTCTGTTGAAGGGCATCTGGGTTCTTTCCAGCTTCTGGCTATTATAAATAAGGCTGCTATGAACATAGTGGAGCATATGTCTTTGTTATATGTTGGGGCATTTTCTGGGTATATGCCCAGGAGTGGTATAGCTGGGTCCTCAGGTAGTGCTATGTCCAATTTTCTGAGGAACTGCCAGAGTGATTTCCAGAGTAGTTGTACCAGCTTGCAACCCCAACAACAATGAAGGAGTGATCCTCTTTCTTCACATCCTTGCCAGCATGTATTATCTCCTGAATTTTTGATCTTAGCCATTATGACAGGTGTGAGGTGGTATCTCAGTGTTGTTTTGATTTGCATTTTCCTGATGACTCAGGATGTTGAGCATTTCTTAAGGTGCTTCTCGGCCATTCGTGTTTCCTCAGTTGAGAATTCTTTGTTTAGCTCTGTACCTCATTTTTAATGGGGTTATTTTGTTGTTTGGCATCTAATTTCTTGAGTTCTTTGTATATATTAGATATTGGCCCTCTATCAGATGTAGGATATGGAATGTCTTGTTGACAGTGTCCTTTGCCTTACAGAAGCTTTGCAATTTGATGAGGTCCCATTTGTCGATTCTTGATCTTAGAGCATAAGCCGTTGGTGTTCTGTTCAGGAACTTTCCCCCTGTGCCTAGGTATTCGAGGGTCTTCCCCAACTTCTCTTCTATTAGTTTCAGTGTATCTGGCTTTATGTGAAAGTCCTTTATCCACTTGGAGTTGAGTTTTGTACAAGGGGATAAGAATGGATTAATTTGCATTCTTCTACAAGTTGACCTCCAGTTTAGCCAGCACCACTTGTTGAAAATGCTGTCCTTTTTCCACTGGATGGTTTTAGCTCCCTTGTCAAAGATCAAGTGACCATAGGTGTATAGGTTCATTTCTGGGTCTTCAATTCTATTCCATTGATCATCCTGTCTGTCTCTGTACCAGTACCATGCAGTTTTTATCACTACTGCTCTGTAGTACAGTTTGAGGTCCGGAATGGTGATTCCCCCAGAAGTTCTTATATTGTTGAGAATAGTTCTTGCTATCCTAGGTTTTTTGTTATTCCAAATGAATTTGTAAATTGCTCTTTCTATCTCTATGAAGAATTGATTTGGAATTTTGATGGGTATTGCATTGAATCTGTAGATTGCTTTTGGTAGGATAGTCATTTTTACTAAGTTAATCCTGGCAATCCAGGAACATGGCAGATCTTTCCATCTTCTGAGATTTTCTTCAATTTCTTTCTTCAGAGACTTGAAGTTCTTGTCATACAGATCTTTCACTTGCTTGGTTAGATTCACTCCAAGGTATTTCATTTTATTTGTAGCTATTGTGAAGGGTGTCATTTCCCTAATTTCTTTCTCAGCCTGTTTATCCTTTGAATAGAGGAAGGCTACTGATTTGTTTGAGTTGATTTTATATCCAGCCACATTGCTAAAGTTGTTTATCAGGTTTAGGAGTTCTCTGGTGGAAGTTTTAGGGTCACTTAAGTATACTATCATATCATCTGCAAATAGTGAAATTTTGAATTCTTCCTTTCCTATTTGTATCCCTTTGACTTCCTTTTGTTGTCTAATTGCTCAAACTAGGACTTCCAATACCATCTTGAATAGGTAAGGTAGGTGAGAGTGGGCAGCCTTGTCTAGTCCCTGATCTTAGTGGGATTGCTTCAAGTTTCTCTCCATTTAGTTTGATGTTGGCTACTGGCTTGCTGTATATTGCTTTTACTATGTTTAGGTATGGGCCTTAAACTCCTGATTATTCCAAGACTTTTAACTTGAAGGGATGTTGGATTTTGTCAAATGCTTTCTCAGCAGCTAGTGAGATGACCATGTGTTTTTTTCTTTGAGTTTATTTATGTAGTGGATTACATTGATAGAATTCTGAATATTGAACCATCCCTGCATTCCTGGGACAAAGCCTACTTGATCTTGATGGATAATTGTTTTGATGTTTTGTTTGATTCGGTTTGCAAGAATTTTATTGAGTATTTTTGCATCAATATTTATAAGAGAGATTGGTTTGTAGTTCTCTTTCTTTGTCGGGTCTTTCTGTGGTTTAGGTATGAGCATAATGGTAGCTTCATAGAACGAATTGGGTAGTGTTATTTCTGTTTCTATTCGATGGAATAGCTTGAAGAGGTTTGGTATTAGGTCTTCCTTGAAGGTCTGATAGAATTCTGCACTGAAACCATCTGGTCCTTGACATTGTTTGGTGGGGAGATTTTTAATAACTGCTTCTATTTCTTTAGGAGTTATGCGACTGTTTAGATGGTTCATCTGCTCCTTGTTTAACTTTAGTACCTGGTATCTGTCTAGAAAATTGTGTATTTCATCCAGATTTTCCAATTTTGTTGAGTATGGGCCTTTGTAGTAGGATCTGATGATTTTTTAAAATTTCCTTTGTTTCTGTTGTTATGTCTCCCTTTTCAGTTCTGATTTTATAATTTGAATACTGTCTCTGCACCCTTTAGTTAGTCTGGCTAAGGGTTTGTTTATCCTGTTGATTTTCTCAAAGAACCAGCTCCTGGTTTTGTTAATAGTTTGTATAGTTCTTTCTGGTTCAACTTGGTTGATTTCAGCACTGAGTTTGATTATTTCCTGCCTTCTACTCCTCTTGGGTATATTAGCTTCTTTTTGTTCTCAAGATTTCAGGTGTGTTGTCAAGTTGTTAATGTATGCTCTTTCTATTTTCTTTTTGCTGGCACTTTGAGCTATGATTTTTCCACTTATTATTGCTTTCAGGGAGTCCCACAAGTTTTGATATGATGTGTCCTCATTTTCACTAAATTCTAAAAAGTCTTTAATTTCTTTCTTTATTTCTTCCTTGACGAAGCTATCATTGAGTAAAGCATTGTTCAGTTTCCAAGTCTATGTGGGCTTTCTGTTGTTTTTGTCCATGTCAAAGACGAGTCTTAGTCCATGGTGTTCTGATGGGGTGAAAGGGATTATTTCAATCTTTTTGTATCTGTTGAGGCCTGTTTTGTGACCAATTATATGGTCTATTTTGGAGAAGGTACCATGAGGTGCTGAGAAGAAGGTGTATATTCTTTTGTTTTAGGATGAAATGTTCTATAGATGTCAGTTAAGTCCAATTGGTTCATAATTTCTGTTAGTTTCATTGTGTCTTGGTTTAGTTTCTGTTTCCATGATCTGTCTATAGCTGAGAGTGGGGTGTTGAAAACTCCCAATATTATTGTGTAGGGTGCAATGTATGCTTTAAGCTTTAGTAAAGTTTTATATATATATATATATATATATATATATATATATATATATATATATATATATATATGATGGTGCCCTTGGATCCTTGGATTTGGGGCATAGATGTTCAGAATTGTGACTTCCTCTTGGTTCATTTTTCCTTTGATGAATATGAAGTATCCTTCTTTATCTTTTTGATTACTTTTTGTTGAAAAACAATTTTATTTGATATTAGAATCGCTACTCCAGCTTGTTTCTTGGGACCATTTTCTTGGAAGATTATTTTCCAACATTTTATTCTGAAGTACTGTCTGTCTTTTTCACAGAGTTGCATTTCCTGAATGCAGCAAAATGTTGTGTCCTGATTATGTATCCAGTCTGATAGTCTATGTCTTTTTATTGAATAGTTGAGTCCATTGATATTAAGAGATATTAAGGAAAAATGAATGTTGTTTCTTGTTATTTTGTTATTGGCAGTAGAGATATATTTGTATAGCTACCTTCTTTTAGGGTTGTTAGAAGCTTACTTTCTTACTTTTTCTAGGTTGTAGTTTCCCTCCTTGTATTGAAGTTTTCCATCAATTATCCTTTGAAGTGCTGGATTTGTTGTGAGATATTGTGTAAATTTGGATTTGTCATGGAATATTTTGGTTTCTCCAACAATATTGATTGAGAGTTTTGCTGGGTATACTAGTCTGGGCTGGCATTTGTGTTTTCTTAGGGTTTGTATGATATAGGTCCAGGATCTTCTGGCTTTTATGGTCTCTGGTGAGAAGTCTGGTGTAATTCTCATAGGTCTGCCTTTATATGTTACTTTACCTTTTTCCCTTACTGCTTTTAGTGTTTTTTCTTTGTTTGGTACATTTGATGTTTTGATTATTATGTGGCAGGAAGTATTTCTTTTCTGGTCTAAACTATTTGGAGTTCTGTAGGCTTCTTGTATATTTATGGACATCTCTTTCTTTAGGTTAGGGAAGTTTTCCTCTTTAATTTTGTTGAGGATATTTACTGGTTCTTTCAGTTGGGAGTCTTTTCCCTCATCTATACCTATTATCCTTAGGTTTGGCCTTCTCTTTGTGTCTTGGATTTCCTGTATCTTTTAGGTTAGTAGCTTTTTGTATTTTTCATTTTCTTTGACAGTTGTGTCAATGTTTTCCATGGTATCTTTTGCACATGAGATTCTCTCTTCTATCTCTTGTATTCTGTTGGTGATACTTGTGTCTATGACTCCTGATCTTTTTTTTTTTAGGTTTTCTATCTCCAGGGTATTCTCCCCTTGTGATTACTTTATTGTTTCTACTTCCATTTTTAGATCCTGGATTGTTTTGTTTAATTCCGTCTCCTGTTTGGTTGTATTTTCTTGCAATTCCTTAAGGGACTTTTGTGTTTCCTCTTTAATGGTTTCTATCTGTCTACCTGTGTTCTCCTTAAATTCTTTGAGAGTGTTATTTATGTCTTTCTTAAAGTCCTCTATCATCGTCATAAGAAGTGATTTTAATTCTGAATCCTACTTTTCCGGTGTGATGGGGTGTTCAGGGCTTGCTATGATGGGGGAACTGGGTTCTGATGATGCCATGTAACTTTGGTTTCTGTTGCTTATGTTCTTATGCTTGCCTTTGCCATCTGGTTAACTCTAGTGCTGCCTGTACTTGCTGTCTCTGTCTGAAGCCTGCCTTTCCAGTTATCTTGCTTGTGTGTGATCTCCTTAGGGTCCAGATATCTCTGTGATCTTCTCCAGCTGCACTGAGTACAGTGGTACCTCTAGGATGCCTCAGGATATGGTGCCTCCAATGTAGCAGTCCAGCTAGGTGTCTGCTGTTCTGGATGCAGTGTCTCCTCTAGGATGTTCTAGGATAAGGTGCCCACTTATCTGAGTGCAGTGGCTCCTCTAGGATATCTCAGGATATGTTTTCTGACTCTCTGACTTCACTTGTTGCTCTGTGGCTCTGGGTTGATTGGACTTTCCAGAATGTCTCGGGCAGAATCCGGGGTCCACAAAAGAGCAGACCAGGCAGAGGTCTGGTCCAGGCCTCAGATCCTGGAGAGGAACAGAAGGGGAGTGCTATTCCGCAGGGATGGGGGTTTGGGTATCTGCTGGAATCTGAGGTCTCCTGGCACCCAGCTATGGGCTTAGGGCAGTGTGTGGGTCTTCCTACCTATGGCTGGCTCTAAGATCAGAGGGGCCTCTAGGATGTCTCGGGTGGAATCCGGGGTCCACACAAGAGCAGACTGGGCAGAGGTCTGGTCCAGGTCTCAGATCAGGGAGATGGGCAGAAGGGGAGTCACTAATTAGTATTCTTTATTTTACTTGAAGGAAAGGAAGAAATGGGCAATATGAGCCAGACTTAGTGGTTTAGGATCATAATCTCCATTCTGGGACAGTAAATGCAGATGGGACCTTGAGCCTGACTGGCCAGCTAGTCTAATTTATTTATCAAGTTTCAGGGCAGTGAGAGTCTCCATCCCTAAAATATTAAACACAGTTGTGGTTGGTATTTAGTAATACCTGAAGTTGTTCTTTGCCTTATATACACACCTGAACATATATGAAAACACTTATAATCACATATACTCTCACACTCAAGAGAAAGGTGATAGAATAATATTATTTAATCAGTTAGAAACAATGCGTGTTTAAAAATACTCAGATGTCATGGCAGGTTTAGATGAAAAAATGAATCTCAGAGATTGATGTTGAAGAAATTAAGAAATGGTAATTTTCTGGGAACCCAAATATCAATAATTTCAAATTGTCACAAATTTAGAAAGAAGAAATTATTATTTTATTGTTTTTATTGTTCCCTTAGGATTGAACATGAGTTATCCTACTTGACTATTTGACTTCAAAACATTATTCTCATTTTGGAAGATTCTTTTGGCCAATAGTTTTTAAATGGGGGAAGCTATGTCTCACTTCAGGATATTACAGTTTGGGTTTTCACTGTATTAGCACTGCTTCTCAACTGTCCCCCACTGATGTATTCATTAATGTAAAGCTGTAAGAAATTGTTTTGCCTAAGTATCTTCATTATCTTTCTAGACTATCTGTGCTATTTGATGACACAGCTTTCATTAAGTGGCCATGAAAATTTACTGTTTTGTAAAAATCCCTATCCTGGTTCTCTTTTCTCTCAACACCTTTAACTCACCTTTTATTTCCAAAAGGTCCAATGTTTATAGATAAATTTTTAAATCTAAAGAGAAATATTTAATTTAACCCTTTTGGATATGTCTTGTATAACTGTTTTAGAACTAGTATTGTAGCAGATAGACAGTGAATACCTGAGAAATTTAACTTATATATTCAGTGTAAGTTTTCCCTATATCATTTCTGACCACACCTATTGTGAATCAATGATTTCATGTTTATTGAAACCAGACATGTTTGAAAATATAAGTAATGTTAGCAAGCCATAAATTGTCCTAGTATACTTTCATCTACTGCACAGTTTTATAGTTATTAGAAATTTCATGCACTTATTTAGAAATAATAAAAAATGGTTATTTAAAAACATTAGTGTTAAACTTAAGGTAGGCAATGATAGTGGATATGTGTCTTTGACCCTTGGATAATCTGGAGTGAACTGAATGACACTTCAATAAAGGTGTGATTTAATATAGTTGCTCATGCTAGATTTCTGTAGGTAAAACTATTAAAAAAAAAGCCCTTCATTAATGACAACTATAGATACTATGAAATGAAGAACAAAGATATTTGTCCATTTTACTTACTCTTAGATTATGAAATATTTTAAGATGAAAATCAACAAGAAAACATATACATTCATACATATGTATATGTGCGCGCGCGCACACACACACACACACACACACACATATATATTTCTATAGCACACAAAATAAAGTCAAGAACCATCGTATTTGTTAAAAAATAAGCGTTACACAAGGAATTACATAATGATTAATTATGTAGTGAAAATGTTCTTAGTTCTATTTTATGCTACACAATTCCATATGTTTAACTTTTATGTTAATTTTATTTTTCTCTTGTGAACTAAAATATTTCTATACAATTTGTTTTGTCTCTTTACCTGACTCCTCCTAGATATTTCTAAACTCCCTAACCGACCAACTTCAGATTGTTTCTCTCCTAAAAAGAAATTATAAACAAACAAATAAGACCCAATAATACAGTAAATGCCCAGACAAAACAAAAAAGGCTACAAATACAAAACAAAATAAAACAAACAAATAAACAAAAAACCAGAACAGCACATGGCATTTGTTTAGTTTTTTCAGGTATAGGTTGCCAGGCTTTGCCTTGCCTGTTAGGCTGGACAGGTTTGGTATCATGAAAGTTTGCAGGGAATCTATATTTTTGAAAAAACATATATTTTTTAATTATAGAAGTTCCTTTAGAGACAGAGTCAAGAGATTAAAACAAGATTTTAACATTTTTCTGCACATTGTTTCATTTTTTGTGGGAGTCTATCTATCAGTACTTACAAGGTTAGTTTCTGTCTTTCTGTTGAATTAGCAAATTTATGAAGAATCCAACCGCAATCATGCTCAAAAACTTAAAGGTGGTTGTTGAACAGAGAAAGAAATGCAGTTAAAATGGTTACTAGGCAGATCTATTGTTCTAATGTGATCTAAAGTAATGTTTGTGCTTTTACAAGAAGGAAACTGAGTCTCAGCATCATAGATGTGGTCTCTGACATCTATAGGCTCAAGATGCCACCCAGCTGTGTAGGAAATATGAATATGGGATGAAATGTTTACAGTGATTGCATCTAGAGAATCTATCTCATTAACTATGAAACAGGCTCAGGGAACATCATTTAACCCTAGGGTTCCCTTTCACCAGTTTACTTTGAGAATGTTACAGTGGCACAGTCTACTCACAATGTCATTATAAAACAAAAATTTATAGAAAAATCAATTGGAAGCTTTTGCATGGCTTTATTTCTGTGAGCTATCAAAGCCAACGTAGACTATCTTTCTCATGACATTATTCTTATTTTCACTATTAGACGCCAAATAATCATGAGTTTAATCCTATGAGGCACGAATATGGAAGTAACAGATAAAATGTGCTGTCCTTGTCAAAATGTAAATATTGCACATTCACTTAGAATTAGTTTCTTAGAGAATTTGACCACAAAAACAAAACAAAAACAAAAAACAAAACAAAACAAAGAGGATAAATTCCAAAACCCTTAAACTTTCTATACTCAGTGACTTAAAAAACAACAACAACAACAACAACAACAACAACACTCAAAGTTAGTTTAAAGAGAAACTGTTGAAAATTTTCAAGTCTTTTCTAGTATCAGTCTAAAATGTAGAAAATCACCAAGCCCTAAAACTACATTTGTGCAACAATGAATATATAATGACTTTATTACTGTAAAATACAGTTATGTACTATCACAGAATCATGGAGCATGCAAACAATAGAGTGGAACATGCTAGGCAGAATTAGTGTTGATAACTTCAGATGAATGGATCTCAGCATAGCTTTTTCTCTGTATCAGGGACACTGCAGATACTCTTGGTGTCAAATCTTCTTCTGTGGGAGAATGTGGCCTCTGTACCCACAAAGGGCAGTGGATCAGGCATTAGTGAAATGCTTACCGAAGACCTTTTTGATGATGCCATCATACTGTCCCAGCACATCAATGGCCTCACTATAGAAACACGCAGGATATTTGTAAGTACCTCAGTGACTTCAGGCATTGTTCAATAGTGAGAGTCTATGTGAGTACTGGAAGGGTGTTATAATTTAATAGAAGTCACCATAAATCAAATTTCAGGTAATTCACCTTCGCATATCAAATAAAGCATCGACCTCTGTAAAGCAGCACAAGGAGGATGGGGCATTCAGGATTTCTTTCAGATTCACAACAAATGACTTTATTGAAAATAAAACTCTTTTCTCAAAAGTTGTTTCAGAGAATTCAGAAAGGCATAGCCACATTAGAAGTCCTATTGCCTGATCTTGGTTGCAGGATGGATTGTCAACTATCATCTTCATTACGGTACTGCAGTTGTTTAATAAAGAAGTTCACAGTGAATGGAATAGACCTAATTTAAACTGCAGTAGATTCCAAATAAGAACAAAGTTATAGATATTCAGAAATCCTTAAGTGTTCGGAAATGTTATTTGATCATTCCTACTATATACCTATAGATAATGCTTAAATAATAGGAGGTCTGCACAAACAAGTTCTCTCTTCCTCATAATCATGTTATGTTATCAAGATTAATCATAATCAAGGATGGGAAAGAGATTGGGTTGGACTGTCACAATGGGCATCCCATAAAATATATATCCCTACATTTGCATTAAGTGTGCATTCATGTTGATTTTCATTCATGACTTTTCTTTTCTTCCCTGTGTCTTACTCTAGATATTCAGTAATGTCTCATCAGACATGTTCATTACATTTGTAAGTACTTCATTTAGTTCCAGGTTTTTTCCAAAAGAAGCCTTTGTGCCAATGGTTGAACTACACTGTAATTTAGATAAGAGAGCACCATGAACCTAATTTCCCATTGGATACCCCCATAAGTAAAGAAAACATCAGGCCTAAATCATGCAATAGAGTTAGTCAGTTCAGATAATCTCAGATTTATGATGAATGCAGAGACATTTCTAAATTTCTTCAACTAAAAATATATCTACAAATATAAATATACTGTGACATAATGTTCTAAAAGTTGTCATAGGAAAAAACTCTGTTGTCCTAACCATGCTGGTAGGAAACCTGTTCCTAAGGCACTCTTCATTGAGCTCACTGTATATATCCAACAGTAAGTATTTTATTGTAATGAAGTCCACAGACTGAATAGAAATAATCTAAACTGAGTCTGTGTAAGGTACTGGTAAAAATTAAAGCTTTCAACAGCCCACAAATGATAGGAATTCT
The DNA here is from genome assembly GCF_011762505.2 of Arvicanthis niloticus. Taxonomy (NCBI): domain Eukaryota; kingdom Metazoa; phylum Chordata; class Mammalia; order Rodentia; family Muridae; genus Arvicanthis; species Arvicanthis niloticus. Next base: position 34,670,604 of record NC_047665.1, read on the forward strand.
TATACAAATTTTCTTTTACTTGATTGTACTCAATAAAAGAACACGTTTAGAAGTGAGGATAAGCCGGGCAGTGGTGGCACATGCCTTTAATCTCAGCACTTCGGAGGCAGAGACAGGTGGATTTCTGAGTTTCAGGCTAGCCTGATCTACAGAGTGAGTTCCAGGACAGCCAGTGGTATACAAAGAAACTTTGTCTTGGAAAAAAAAAAAAAGAAGTGAGGGTAAGGTTTCTCTGCTTGGTTACTGAATGTTACTAATTCTAAGTGAGCCAGTGTCAAAGAGGAGAAGCTAAATAAAGCCTCAACCTACTGAAGTACAGCTGTAGAATGTGGCCCTAAATTTTACATAAAATTTTCCTCATACTTGATCATTTTAACTCATTTTTATAAATTTTCTATTTTAAATTGATAATCTTTTAAATTTGTAATCTTCTTAATGATTGATTAGTTTCACAAAATATCTGTTAATTTGAAATAACAGATATTTACATAATATATTTACACAAATACTACATTTAAAAAATTATCTACTTGTGAATTAGTATTTTGTATTTTAATATTTCTTCATTGTTTTTACCTTTTTAAGGTGCCTATATTTGATAACTAATTTTGTCAAGGGTAATTCAATTTCATTGAGGATCTGTGATTAACTTTGAGAGTTACTACAAAGAAGAGTCTACACGTACAATGCCTTTTAAATAGAAACACACCACTTATGAGCCAGAACAAACAAGAGAACTGAAGGATAGATGGATATATACTATGATGTTCCCTCACATCTAAGGCAAAGATGATTTCTTTTTTATAATTTGCTGCTTTTTATACTTATTATTTTTAAAATTTCACTTCAAAACAGTGAATTTTGGATAAGAAGGCATTATAGCACATAGTAAGAGACAAAATTGTTCACAAGTAAAAATTTAGATGAAAAACAAAACGAAATTATAGATTTAATGGGACAAAGAGATTCTTTCAATTATGTTCCTTCTTAATTTTGAATTCCTACTAAAATCACTTTAAAAATTATACATCTACTGAATGAATTCATAGTCTGGTCATGGGATGTTTTTGCAACATTATTAATGACAACTAACTTAATTTCTACTTTTGACCTCTACAGACATTACAATTTAACAGACATGATAAATTCGTTGTCAATGGTCTCAACAGCTGTCACACTTTGTCACTCAAAACACCAAAAACAGAAAAGGAAGCCAAAAGAATTTTACTTTTCACATTTCTTTTGTAAATGATGTGGTATATGTGATGAATCTTAAATTTGGAAACAACTTACTGCACAAGAGCAAATTACAAACATTCAGTGTTGTGTGAAGTCTGACCACTAAGGGATCGAGCTGTTCCTCACAATCACTGGGTCATTACATTTCCTGAAAAAGTGAACTAACTACCTCTAAATATGTTATTACTACCATTCCTGACTTCTGTGTATCCTATGTGAGAAAACTGTTAACAACTAATCCATCCTACCTTTTTCCAAGACAAATCTGTGATCTTCTACATGACTTGTCCCAAAATAATATACTTCATCCTGATTAAACTTCATGTTAGTAAATGTCTACTTGCAACTTGCCTATAGAGTTTTTAGGTGATTAAGGGATATGTTACCTGAGTTTAGGCACATAAAATCTATTGACTCTGGCTACAGTTTACATTGCTGATATTATAATAATATAAATCAACACTAAAAAGTAAAGGAACAGTGAAATATAAACAGTAATCATATAACTATCATTTGTTTTTAGGTTAAACATGAAATTGAAGAAAATGAAGAGTACCCTGCTTGGTCAGAGCTTGCATCCTTACAGTCAACCAATGAAGAATCAAGATTTTTTGCTCTTTATAAATTGTCCTATTGCCTATTTGTTGACACAGAAAAGGTTGAACATTATCTTAAGCACTTGAAGTGTTGGTATTTTGATGGTTACATGTGTCAAGACCCAGAAAACCAAATTAATCTTCAGTGATTCATTCTTCTAAAGTTTCTTTTCATTTTCTCACTTTGGAAGCTATCTTGTTGTGTAACACAACCCGTCATTAAAAAAAATAAATGCTTTAGATATATCCAAATATAACAATGCAGCTGTCAGTATGTTGGTTCATTTGTTATTAATTACATTAATAGCATCGACAATTATCTAACACAAAGAAGAGGTGATATATATTTGTGAGAGAGGCAATTGATATAAGATAATAGTAAGTTAATGTCATTTATCATTCATTGGCATTTTCCAGGCAGCTGCTGGAAACTTTTATCTTGTCTATCCTGGGAATTTTCATTCAAATAATAGTAGCATTTATTCTTCAATAAGAAAGAGAGAGAGAGGGAGAGAGAGAGAGAGAGAGAGAGAGAGAGAGAGAGAGAGAGAGAGAGAGAGAGAGAGAGTTCACATTGAGTCCAGAGTGGCTGAATTTGTTTTCCATTTCGGTAACAGTATGATGAGTCCATTTTCTTGCCAGTGTTTATTGTCAGTTGTTTCCTTGATTACACCAGTTTGAAAGCAGTAAGATAAACTATGAAACATTTTTCTTTAAATGACACCTTTTCAGACATTTCTTAGACTTTTATATTTCTTCTTTTGGGAATTCTTTGTTTAGAGGCCTATAATCTGATTTTTGGGTTGTTTGTTTTTCAAAACAAAGTTTCTTTGTATTTACCTGGCTTTCCTGAAACTCACTATGTAGACCAGGGTGGCCTTGATCTCACAGAGATTCTCCCCTATGCTTGTCTCTTGCATGCTGGGGATTAAAAGAGTGCTTTACTGCTGCCAGGCTCTTTATTTATTTATTGTTTTTTATTGTTTTTTAATTTTTATTTTTTAGCTTTGAACTTCTTTTTTTTTTTTTTTTTTTTTTTTTTTTTGAATAGTGATCCTCGGTCATGTGTATGTCTGGCATAGATTCTCACCCACTTGGTGCTTCCATTACTGGAATGTTACTTCTGTATTAGAAAAGCATTTTAGTTTTATGCAATCCCTCCGGCCAATTGTTGGCTTTAATTGCTGAGTTAATGGAGTCCCATTCAGAAATTGCTTCCCTTTACCTTTATCTTGAAAAGTACTGCTTACATTCTGTTTTAGCAATTTTATCTTTCCAGCTCAGCCATTGTGGCCTTTAATCTTGCTCAAAGTTATTTTATATATAGTGAAAGAAAAGTGTCTAATTACATTGGACTATGGTGGATGTTTATATATCCCAGCACTGTTGGTGAACATGCTGTTTAGTTCAATGTGTTTTTTGGTCAGTGTTGTTTATTGTCATGTATCAGATGTTTGTAGTCATAGTGTTCATATTTAGGGCTTTTCTATTCTTACTCATCTGTCTTGTTCCAGTTTCTTTGTGTTTTATAATTATGACTCTATAATATATCTTGGGTTCTGTCATGCTAATCCCTTTAGCATTGTGCTTTTGGTCAGTGTTGCTTTGGCTGTCTGAAGATTTTTGTGGATCCTTATAAATTTTCTATTATTTTATTCATCCTTTGAAGACTCTTATGGATTTTGATTGAGATTGCATTGAGTCTATAAATTCCTTTTGGTTGAATCATCATGTTTTTAATATTACTATGACTGATGAATGAGCATGGGATCATGTGACAGGAATGAGCACAGTACACAGTTAACACTGTCTCATCCCTGATTTTAATGAGATTGATTTGGGGTTTTGTTTTTCATTTAGAATGATGAGGGTGGTTTATTTCTCAAATATAGCATTCATTTTGTTGATGTAGGTTGGCTCAGTCTCACTTACTTTATGGATGTTATTGTTAATATATAGGATCACCAGTGAGTCTTTACTGGGGTCTCTATGCATTTCATTTCTTCCTGTTCCTGTGGCTATAGACTAGCTCAGCAATCTGAATTCATTAGCACTCATCACCTGAGGAATACATTGGCATTATTTCTTTCTTTTGAATGCTGTGTGTGCTTTGTTCAGGAACAATTGCCTTAGAGTCTTTCACTTAGCCATTCCTGAGTAGGACTCTAATTCTAACTAGTACAGTTAGATAAAAAAATTGATATCTGACTTTTTTCAGTCTTCATAGTTATGAATAGTTGATGGCTAACTTGCCAAGTGTGTCTAAGAAACCTATGATATAGGTTCATCCAACTGTCAGATCTTTGTAAAGAAAGATGACTTCCAGGCTCTATATCCAGCCAGTATCAGAGACTTACAGTGATTTCCAGACACTGAGAGATCATCCACACAGAATAATGATCGACAGGAAATAAAAAGACTGAGTGAAATGAAGAAATTAAATGATGGGGGAAGGAACAAAAAACAACTTAATAAAATAATAAAAGTTTAAAATGATATCAATGATACTACATTGTTAGTATATTAGACTATATAATCATCTAAAACCACCTTAAATTTTATATTCTCATATAAAATGTTTATTACAAATTTTCTATCCCTGTGCCTTTTCTATTCTCATTTGCTTTTGTGAAAATTTCATAGCATCAAAAATACCCCTTGCTTGATCCATTGAATTGTTTGAGATCTAGAGAAAATCAAACCTAGACCGGTCTTCATGTCAGAATTTAAGAAAAAATATTTCTACATAATAAAACATTCTGATGCTTTTAAGATGACCGTTCAGGGAAAATTATTGGTTTCTTCATGTCCAGTCTCACTTGCACCTTATTCTGCCAGTGATGATTTTTACTATGTAGAACACAACTGAATATTATGTTTCTATTATTTTCTCTATTTCCCTTTGAATGCATCCAAAATAACAATTGCTCTGACATATTTCAAACTTTCCCCTTCAGTAAGTGGATGGACTGTATGATGAGATACAGGGATACTTTTTATTTAACTTAATTTTGGCTGTTCATCAATTGATTTATGCATATCCCTAAACAAAACATGATAAATAATGAGGAAGCAAATATGGCAATGACTGTCAACTTTAAGGAGTAAACATTTCACAGTGTCATATAAACCATGAACTTTAGACTTCCAGTTAGTCAGTCTTATGGAACTGAGAAAAATATATGTTCAAAAATGGCACATAATTCAAACTTTTCACAGAAGAGTTATTACACCCATAACTGTAAAACAAAATCAGCAAAGAAGGTTGAAAGAGGATATTTCCCAAGAACATGGCAAAAAATCCTCTCTAATGAATGTGCTTACTTTTATAGGTTGCAATAGAAAATAACATTAATGGAAATGGCCTTCTTATTGTAGAAACATTAGCCATGATATCTCAACAGAAAGAAACAAATGCCAGAAATTGATTAGTTTGATATTTCAAATATATCAACCACATATCATGGGCATCACACATACCAAAGAGATACTAAAAAAAAAATCTGGTTGCCACAAGTTTTAGCTAAACTAAAAGGAGTGTGTTAGACAAATGTACAGATTACTGTACTAATATCAGAATAATGGATATCACTAAAAGAAAAAATGATAAAAAAACAGCAAAGAAATAACTGCTGAATTAAAGCTTTTCTTTCAAAGTTAAGTTTTGATAGTTTGATAGAATACTGGTTGATCAAAGTAAGAAGAAAATATTTTCCAATTTCTCTAATTTATCTCTAATTTTCCTATGACATAGGCATATACTTACTTTCAGTAAAAGAACTTGAGTCTTATTATATGCCATTAGTAAGCAATCAATGTTTACTTTTAAGCATTGTTTTCCCCTATAGTTATTTCCACAGAGTAAGAAATAGAAACCACTGATTCGAGAATCTTTTTATTACTGATAGTGTTTTCTATCACTTTTTACTCTGCAATCATTGTATGACTAATGGGGCAGAAACAGAAACACAATTTACAAGAACAGGGGATAGCTAGAATTTGAGGATATATCCAGACAGTACTATGAGAACACAGAACTGATAGAAAAATAAGAGGGACATTAAATTTCTATTCAATGTAGACACTCTAGAAGAAGCTCATCACACTTTTCAATTAGGAAGAAATCAAAGCAGCCATCACCAGCCTATGCCTCAAAAGAAGAAAGTAGCATATAGAAATGACTAGAAATCTCGAGTTAATGAGAATAGAAGGAAAAATTAATAAGCAGGAAATCCAGAGATGAGATTAGGCTAGTTAGCTTTATGACCAATTGCTCATGAACTTTATTTTTCTGCATATCACTGACTGGACCAAAATTACCAAAAATATTACAACGTAAAATATCACTAAGCAGATATGAACTAAATGGTTCTGTGTAGTATGTACTGAGCTGGAGGAGAAAAGGTACCAGTACTAAGCAATGAAAAGGCAGAAGTCTCTATCTTCCCCATTTCTCATTGGTTTTTCATAACACACAAGGTGTCTCTTTTTTTGGACTTGTGTCAATATTTCTAAAAGTTTATAATTCATTCTGTATCACTTTGTATCTAGCTCTTGTTCTGAAAGTGTAGTTTCAACTTGTCGCACTGCAGTGAAGTGGTGTAAATATTTAGGAAATAGAATCTGGTAGAATGGTTGTCTTACTGAATGTATACCTTGTAAAAGACATTCTCTTCCCCACCCTCCTCACTGTTTTTCTGGACTGATCGTGGCTACATGAATATATTATATCTAATCCATGATCTTTTGATTTCACCATAATATACTGAGCTGCCACTGGACTAAGTAACAGTTGAACAAACCCTTGAAAATTAGGAGCCAAAATAAACCTTTTCTCTACTTGAGATGTATTTTCTCAGCAACAGAAATATAACAACCCAGTATTTTTAGATGTCACCACTGATTGCAGTTCTTTTATGCATTATTATCAAATGATAAATAACCATCAGCTAATGTTATATATCTATAACTGAAATGATGTTTATATTTGATGATTCTGACTGCATACAATCACATTCTTTCCAAGACTATCCTAGGCTCAGAGAAAAGTTCTGAGGAAGGGTTTTTTTTTTTTTGTCAGCTCTGAAAGTATGACTTGAAGTCAATTGTGGGGTCCATGCTTACAGCATTGTGTTCTGCTCAAGACAGCTTATCTAAACAGTTTAGTTCATGCAAACCAAAGCCTACCCAGGCTTTTATTTACATATAAATTCAATTGTCTACACAAGTTCCTTTTTGATTATGTCACAAATTAGTATTTTATGACCTTATCCACTTGATTCTTAGAAAGACACCAAGTATATCTTTTTTCTTTAGCATAGTAATTAATTCAGAGATTTGCCTACCTTTGTAAGCCCAGACAATAAACCAGCTGGGTGAGATCCAGCTCTGAGATCCCCATTCTCACCTCACCTAGGCCTAAACTAGCTCTGTCCCAGGCTGATCTTGAACTCAGGAATCTGCCTAGTTTGTAAGCACAAACAATCTTGCCTTGAGATCATCACTCCATAAAACTCATTACCTCCTTCCATAATATCTTTCTGAAAAGCTGGCTTATAGTGGAGCTCCCCCTGTTCTGTTAGGTTTGTAAAGTTCTTCACAGAATTCGTATTGCATCCCTATAGTTTACGTAGTTGAGAAATTATACATTCTTGAAGTCATGTCTTCAGAGTTCTTTCCTACAGCCTTAAGGTCTGTCCTGCAGGTCATGTTGTGCACCGCACCAATTTTACTAAGGAGATTAGACACATTCTCGCCTCCTGGACTCATAATACTTTTAATTATCCTGGAGTCACTAACCTTGGCAGGGAGAATATCTCCCCCAAAAGGAACTTAAAGCATGTTCATTATTATACAAACAACTTTACTTCTAACAACTGGCAACACACATGGAGGCCAAAGGTCTGCTGTTTTTGCTCCAGGGTCTGGGAGAGTATCATGCTGCCCCATCCAGAGCATGCAGGACTCACCACATTCTAATCTCCTGAAATTAAAAGTTCAGTAGCAGAATTTTTCTCCCTAGCAATTTTAAAAAATGCCTGGTAAGCAAAATGATAGCCTCTTCTGTATAATAATTCCTTGTTACAATCACAATTCATTTGAATAGTAAAGACAGAAAGATAAAAGGAAAGATTGGAAAGCATTATTAAGACCCCATATTTCTACTGTTGGTATTCCAAAGCTTCAGGATATCCTAAACTTAAAATGAATATTTTCAAAACAACAAAACTTTTGAAAACAATTTTTAAATTTTTTTTATCTTTTTAATTTTTTGAGATTATATTAGGATTACATAATTTACTAATCCCTTCCCTTCCTTTATAGTCTCTGACATATCCCTTCTTGTTCTAATTCAAATTCATACCCACTTTTTTATAATAGTTTATATATATATATATATACACACACACACACAAACACACACACAAACGAATCACATAGCTTCATATTCTGAAGTAAAAAATACAACCTACCCAGTCTTCATAATGTCACTGATATGTATGTTTTACTTGGTGTCGATCACCAATTTATGTGCTCTTTATGGAGAATGTTATTTTTCCTCTCTCAACATTCCCTAAAGCCTATAAATCTTTGTGTAAAATTGAGCAATCCTAGGCTTTTATATTCCCCATATTAATGTCACATTTCACAATCAACCAATTTATATTTTAAGGTAAAATATAAATTTACTTTATCTAACCTATTTGCAAGATATAAAATATCTCAATGTATTTCTTACAATGTTCACACATTTCAAAAACATCTATTTCTTCACTACATTTTATTTTTTCAACTTTATAAGTAATTAATCAGTAAAAATGGATATTTAGTAAGTAATAAGATAGATAATAAGTAAAAAGTTAAATAGTAGATATTTTACAAGGATGTTTCCAGTAGAGTTCACATCACCACTCGGGGACTCACAGGATCTTAATTTGAGTGACTTCCACAAGGAAGACTGTGGGTGAATTATGTTGAGAAGCTTATTCAACTTGATTTACTGAAAAGTAGTTTTGTAGTCTCAGAATAACAGCTATTCATTTCTGTCAATTTTACCCTAGCCAATAGTAGTTGAAGTTTAAATTAAAACATACATATCTTCCAGAACTGTTATGGTTTTGGTTTATTCTATCTACCACAATATTTTTTTTAAAATTTTAAGTCCAGTTATCAGAAGATTGTCATTTGAAAAGATGGTATACATGCTCTAGGCCTGAACCCAATTATACAGAATCCATATAAAATAGTAAAATGAAGCTGCTTATGACTGTAACCATGTTCTTGGAAAATCAGAATAGCAGTGTTCCTGGGGCTTGAAGTGAACCCATCTGTCTAATCAATGTGCTCTATATTCAGTGATACTGTGACTCTAGTGAGTCTTAGCTTACCAGAGACTCCCTGAGTGAACCAAACAGAGACATGAATTGATGGAAAAAGCAAGAGGAATTTTATTGATCCAATGCATTGGGGTCATCCTGCACCTGAAAGAAAGGTGGTGACCCCAGGTAGCCCATTTGGTCAGTTTTTATACAGTTTAAGGGAGTAGACTAGAGAAACAGTGACTAGGCACAATAAGATTGACAGAACAGTGTGACTTTTAAACTGATTTAAACCTTGGGAAGATATCCTCTAATATCTTCTTGGCTACCACAGTAGCTGTTTTCTGCTTGTTGGAGAAAGCTCCAAACTATCTAGAGATTGTATCTACAAATAATAGACTTTATCCATATATTCCTGGCTTAAGGAATGTGAAAGAAATGATCCTCTTCAAATTGGAAAGTAGAGTAGAATTCATTGCTATCCAAAATCACTGGAGAAAAATCCAACAGTGGATGAATGAGGGAATAAATTGATCAGGGAACTTAAAAATGATACAACTTGCAGTAGGGGGTAGACACTTAGTTCTTTCTTAGAAAATACTTTGTATATAGTTCTCTTATGGAGATTGGAATGCTGACAGTGAATGGGCAGAAGGGACACAGGCTGTTCATCAAGGGTGTAGTATTGTGCTTGAAATTACAAAATTTATGTTGGTCTTAGGTGGTTGCAAATAGGAGAGTATATGGGAAGAAGATTACTCATGCAGGTCAGAGTCCTTTCCTATCTGTCAAACACTATTGACAGAAGATCAATTCCAGAAACAGGACCAAGCAAGAGTGTTGAAAGGTAGAAGACATCTGGAGGAGCAATATGTTTGGCAGATTTGAATAGGCCCTTCTTTTGACCCCTAGCCAGATGCCAGCTCTTCCTAATCATATGTCAGAGTTTCAGGTGAAGCTACTTAAAAAGTTCAGAGAGCTGCCTTTAGATTATAGGCTTGGAAAGGAAGTAATGATCCCATCCGTGCTACTCTACACACACTGTGCTTTGGGAGAAACAACACATATACCTCTAAGGCATGTTCAGGCTGTTTAACGTCATTGCTAAGCTGTGACTAATGTCCATGTAGATGCACAGTCATTAACTGAATCCATGGTTTCTTGAAGGAAGGAAGAGTACCTCTATGAAAGTGCTGAACCTCTGTAAGATTTTCATTATATAAATCCAAGCTTTATGCACTTCATCATTTGGTGAAGAATCAGAAAAGATACTAAACAGCTCATCATGAACCTGTGAGCAGGTAAATGCATTATGGAAAAGGAATCCTGAGAAATATATGTTTATTGAAATAAAGAGATCAGGGTAACCTGAGATCAGAGTTACCTTTCCAATATATGTGGTACAGTCAGGCTTCTGAAGAACCTCAAACCACTCTTGCAGCTATATCTGAGTTTGGATGAACATCAGAACAAAGTGGTTTGCCTAAAATTTTTAGTCAGAAAGTACTCTCATTCGACAATATGAATAAGTTTTACTGACACTGAGGTGAAAGTTCTTTCAATGTTGACTAGCTGCCAAAATCTAATATTTTGGTGTATCTCTAAGCAAGCAAATAAAAGAACTGTATGATAAGACCATTAAGTCACTGGAGAAAGAAATCGAAGAACACCTCAGAAGATGGAAAAATCTCCAATGCTCATGGATTAGCAGGATTAACGTTAAAAATGACCATCTTATCAAAAGCAATCTATAGATTCAATGCAATCCAAATCAAAATTCTGCGTTATTTCTTCACAGAGATAGAAAGAGCAATTTTCAAGTTCATTTGGAATGATGAAAAACCCAGTATAGTGAAAACTATTCTCAACTATAAGAGGACTTCTAAGAGAATTACCATCCCTGACTTCAAGCACTACTACAAAGCAATACTGATAACAACTTCCTGGAATTGGTACAGAGACAGAAAGGTAGATCAGTGGAATACAATAGAAGACCTAGAATTAAATCCACACACTTATGGTCACCTGATCTTTGACAAAGAAACCAAAAATATCCAGTGGACAAAAGGCAGCATCTTCAACAAATGATGCTGGCTTAAGTGGCAGTAGGCTTGTAGAAGAATGCAAATTGATCTATTCTTATCTTCTTGTTCAAAGCGCAAGTCCAAGTGGATCAACGACCTCCAGATAAAGCCAAATACACCAAATCTAATAGAAGAGCAAGTGGGGGAGAGCCTCGAACACATCCGCACAGGGGAAAATTTTCTGAGCACAACACCAATAGCTCATGCTCTAAGATCAACTACTGAAAATTTGGATCTCAAAAAGTAGAAAAGCCTCCGTAAGGCAAAGCACACTGTCAATAGGACAAAACAGCAGACTACAAATTGGGAAAAGAGCTTTATCAACCCTACATCTGAAAGAGTGCTAGTATCTAATATACACAAAGAACTCAAGAACTTAGACTCCAGAGAGCCAAATAACTCCATTAAAAATGGGGTACAAAGCTAAACAAAGAATTTGTAATTGAAGAATCTTGAATGTCAGAGAAGCACCTAAAGAAATGTTCAACATCCTTAGTCATCAGGGATATGCAAATTGATATGACCCTGAGATTCTATCTCACACCAATTAGAATGGCTAAGATCAAAAACTCAGGTGACAGATGCTGGCAATGATTTGGAGAAAGAGGAACACTCCTCCATTGCTGGTGGCATTGTAAACTGGTCCAAACCCTCTGGAAATCAGTCTGGTAGTTCCACAGAAAATTGGACATAGTACTACCTGATCATAAAACTATATCACTCCTGGCCATAGACCCA